>NW_012122043.1:797304-802421 GCF_000951035.1 Colobus angolensis palliatus
AGTACAGTGGCGAGACACTCACCCGCCAAACAGCCCGAGAACAGGCGCCGACCGACCGCGCCGCGGACCCGCCCAGAGCCCGCGGCCGGCTCACACCCCGTCCCGCCCAGCGCGCAGGCGGATTGCGTCACCGCGTCACCCCGCCCCTTTGCCAACTCCTTCCTGGCTCGGCGCGGCCCGGCCTTCTTCCCCTCCCCCATGCGGCCGGCTTCCGAGTGCGCAAGCCCAGACTCGTTCGCGTTGTCCGCCTCTGCGCAAGCGCCGTGCTCCTCCCACGGCGGTTGGCCATATAGAGGCTGGGGGTGGGGGGGAGGTCAAGCGTAGCCTCTTCTCCTTTACCAAGATGGCGGCTTGTCCCTGTTTCGCCACAGTTCCTACCTTATGAGCTCGGTTTTCTTATGCTAAAAAGAGTGGAACAGGTAATGAGAATCTTCGCCTTGCGGTGGGTAACTGGAGTCGGGGGAAGGCCGTTTGTTAGAAGGAGACAGGTGCCCACTGAGGAGGAGAGAGGCGGTCGGGGGAGGGCAGGTGGTGGCGGGAGTGCGGAGCGATCACGGGGAGGGGGAGCCTTCGCCTCTGTTCCTGTCCTCCAGGAAGGTGGCGGCAGCACCGAGCTGGGGCGCCAAGGACGACTGGGCGGGGGGACGGCGAGCGGCCGCGCGAAAGTGGTCTAGCCCACCACCGCCGCCGTCTCGATGATCGGGGGGGCCTCTCCGGGATTGGCTGCGCGCACGTCACGTGGGGCCGACGGGCCCTGCGCAGACCATCGAGTCGGGCGTCCCTCCCCGGGGACGTGGCCTTCCTGTGCCCGGGCTGGGGCCCGCCGCCCCGCGGGGGAGGGCGGAGCTGGCGCGGCCCCTAGCTTTCTCCTTCTGGTGTGGGGCCCGAGGTGAGACCTGGGGAGTGCCCCGCAAGCCCACGAGCAGCGACGTGGCTCGGGGACGGGAGGGTGCCGTGCCTGGCTGCGGCCTGAGCGGGATGGGCGCGGGCGGCTCCGGCCCGCGGGTTGTGCCGCGGCCCGGGGTGTCCTTTCCTCCCTCCCGCGTGGCCTGGAGGCACTGCAACTGTCCGAGACTCACGTCAAGGCTCGGCGCAAATACCCCTCGTTCAGGAAGCCTTCCTAGGTTTCCCCCGCTTAGAGGAAGCACTTGCTGAGTTCCTAATGGCTGACCCACATGGTGTTGGGAACCTGAGCCTCTCTGACACCATGGCATGTTGCTAGGGTATTTTTGTGCGTAGCTCCTTTGAAAAGGGATTAGGTGCTCAGGGCTAGCTGCTACATATCCTCTCCATTCGACTTAGAAAATGAGAGGGTCAGACTTGACATGGTGTTTGGACGCCATGTAAAATCGAAAGAGGTCGACTTGGAGTTTGCTTATTAAACAGTGCTTGTGGTCAAATGAAACGTCTGAAGGAATGTGGATGAGTCGTAATCTTCAGGAACATGACGATTTGCCCCTCAGTTTTGCGTTTTATGTTCTCAGATTCATAGCTACCCTATACCCTAAGCCCTCAAGCAATGACTTCACATTTATTTGGTGTCTGCTTAAGGATAATCAGTCACTTTCTTAGCAGGTAACTTCCTTAAAACCCTATTAAGATAGGTTAAGTCACAATTAGGATTTTGTCTAAGGCTCCTGGTAGCGGCACATTGCATAATAAGCTTAATGTTCATTTAGGGAAGCAAATCTGGGATGCTGAAACACTGGATGAAACGTAGTGCTTAGGTTTACATTTTGATTTTTGGACAGCTAAAAGTGTCCCTAGGCTAAATTCATTAAGTACACATGATATTAGGATACTTGGCAATAGTATTTAAAAATAGTTGAAAAGGTGTTTGGGTAAGAATTATTTCCATCGTTTGAATTGCCGAATCTCTGGGTCTGAAACATCAACCTATCAAGAGTTTTAGACTTGGAGAAAATGGAGCTGGGGCCTACTGCCTCAAGTCTCAGGGACAGCATTTGAAACCCCGTTCAATAATTCATCATGAGGATTAAACTTTCCTGTTAAACTACCATTAGTTTTGCTTGATACCAAGCACTGTTTAAGGGACTTAGCTCACCTTATCTTGAGTCAAATTAACGTCATTGGGGTAAAAGTGCGTTGAGTGTAAGGAGAGTACCTCTAAGACGTAGTTGACCTATGTCCCGTCCCTCAGCACCACTTGGCTTAATCGAATCCCTGTCACAGTGTCCTCTCCAGTGGGCAAAGCTAACTTCTCAGTGGCCTGGTGGGAGAATTTCTTCTTGAGTAATTAAGTATTTTTCCAGGTTTTGTTGTTTTGGCCTTCCAGTTGTCTGACTTCAGCCTCACTTCTTCATTTCAATTCAAAAAAATATTTGCTGGAAATTGCTGTGTAAGGTTAAGGGTTCTGCAGATACAGAGGTTAAGAGGATATAGACTTTTCGGCCGGGCACAGTGGCTCACGCTTGTAATCCCAGCACTTTGGGAGGTCAAGGTGGGTGGACACTTGAGGTCAGGAGTTCGAGACCAGCCTGATGAACATGGTGAAACCCCGTCTCTACTAAAAATACAAAAATTAGCCGGGCATGGTGGCACGCGCCTGTAATCCCAGCTACTCAAGAGGCTGAGGCACGGGAATCTCTTGAACCCAGGAGGCAGAGGTGGCAGTGAGCCGAGATTGTACCACTGCACTCTAGCCTGGGAGACAAAGTGAGACTGTGTCTCAAAAAACCAACAAAAAAGGGTATAGATTTTTCTTTTCCTCAAGCAGCTTGTGGTCTAATGTGAGAGACTCATTTGTAGAAGAGTAATTACATTATAGTGTGATAAGTTCAATGATAGAAATATATATATAAGGAGTGGACATAGGAAACAGGCTGTGATTACCTGTTGGAAAGTCTTCCTATGGAATGTGGTCCTTGAACTGGTAAAAGACGAGTAAGAGTTTTTCCAGGTGGTGGTGAGTGTACAGGAAGACTAGGAAAGAGGAGGCTGACATTTATAGTTGGCGGCATACGTGGACAACAGGCTGAGAATTTGGTATACTCTTGCCATTGCAAATGGTAGAGGGCTTGGCTCAGACTGTCTACTGAAGGACTTGATGCCCTTCAGTGAGTTTTATCTGAGATACTCTGACCTGAACAGAATTTGAGATGATTGCGCTGGGTCCACTGGGATCACTTAACGATCCTTCATGGGTCATATGGATTCTCCCATTAGTGCGTCCGAAATGAAACTTACATGAAGGGCTTAAGCAGAGAACATGCTTTTTGGAGTATAAAGTGGTAGTTTTATTTGGTATGGCCCGTTCATTCTGCATCCATCCCATAGGCAAATGGTGATACAAAGCTTTTCCCTCTTCTGGTAAGCAGTAACCAAGTTCTGGAAGAAGCATACCATGCAGCTTTCCCTGTTGCCAAGTTATGATGACACAAAGTCCAAAATGCACATAAAGGTTTTTCAGCAAGTAGAAAAGCAGAGAACCCCAACCAGTATAATGTGTCAGAACGCTTTTCCCCTTAAATTGTAAAAGCACCACAATGTTCAACATTTGGAAACCAAGAAAATAATGAAAAGAACCTATTTTCATGTGTGTATTTTAAAAATTGGTTACATGTTATTTTTTGGTATTTCTAAAGTCAGAGACATTTTAGAAGTGAAATCCCTAGTAGGCTATTGTTTTACCAAGCACACTGAAGTTCCTCGAATACCGTTGAAGATGAGCCAGACACTTGTTCTGACACGTGTCTGGACATCATGTGGTTGTGTTAATCGTCTTGTTGATACTTGCTGTTAATTTGGTAACAATGCATTGACTACATACTCTCCCTTACTACTATTTATTAGCATTCGTATTAATCTTATTTCAAATCAAGGTTACATCTTCATGTAATTTATAGAGTCAGATAATCCTAGAAAGGCTTGTAAGGAAGAAGTGCCAACGTCCTTCCCCTAATCGTGTTTCCTCCTCTGCAGAGTATCTACTTTAGCCTTAGTAGATTTCCTTGATCTTTGCCTCCAACTCTGAAGAACATATTTGCTTGACATCTATATTTATGTCCCCCGACCCCTGTTTCATGTGATGTCTCTTCGCTTGACACTGAGAATAGGTAGGAAGTTCCTAGCTTTCTTTCACCCTCTGCCTTCTCAGTGCAAACAGATCCATGGCTGCCCAACGTGATACATGCTTAATTTGGTTAGTTCAGTATTGATTGTTTATATTATGACTACACACTGCCTTTTACAGCTGGACGAAGTGGTATGATAGGATTGTTTTCCCTTTTCTGCGTAACTTTGTGTTTTCCTGGGTTATTACAAGTGTTACTTGTTTTTGTTTGCTTGCTGCTTGCTCAGTTTTCTGTATTTTATCACTACAATTCAGCCCCAAATTCTGAACCAATTGTCTAAATCTTTCAAGAAATTGTCTGATTTCTTTTGATGAAAATTAGTATTCCTATCATTTTATCTTGAATAAATCTCTTCCAGCGCCTCCAATCTGCTGCAGGCTTGTCTGTGCCTAGAATCTTCTTGTAAATCTCATCACTCCCTCTTGTGTTGGAGCCTTACTTTTCTGGAACCTATGTTATTCTCTTGATTTTACTCTCTCACTTTCCTTCACTAGTTGCCTGAGAGGTGCATGGCAGATGAAGTTTTGAGAATGTGTATGTACGAAAGTGCTTCATTCTGCTCTTATCCTGAGTAGGAGTTTGGACATCGTTTTGTTCCGCTGTCTTTAAGCTTCTAGTGTTATTGAAGTCTTAAGCTGCTCTGGTTCTTTTTTCTTTCTATTGATACATAACATTTTTAGAGCCTGTGTGTGTGACTGTGTTTTCCTCCATGAAACCTGAAGGCTTTTCTTTCTTTTTTTTTTCTTCTTTCTTTCTATTTCTTTTGTTTTTTTGAGACACAGCGTCTTGCTCTGTTGCCCAGGCTGGAGTGCCGTGGTGCTGTCATAGCTCACTGTGACTGCAATCTCTGGGGCTTGAGTGATGCTCCTGCCTCAGCCTCCCAAGCACCTGGGACTACAGGCATGCACCACCACACCCGGATAAGTATAAAAACTTTTTGTAGACATGAGCTCTCTATGTTGTCCAGGCTGGTCTTGAACTCCTGGCCTCAAGTGATTCTCCTGTCTCAGACTCCCAAAGTGC
>NW_012122043.1:803706-814419 GCF_000951035.1 Colobus angolensis palliatus
TTCTACTCTTGGACCTTCTGGATTGGCACTCGTAATTTTCTTAAGTTTTTTCTTTTTTTTCCCCACCTAAGATTTTTGTTTTTGTTTTTATCTTATAAATCGTAAATTGACAATTTATACTTGTACGTATTTATGGGGTACAAAGCGATGTTATGATTTACTGTAAATAATAAAATCAAGTTAACATAATTCATCACTTCAAATACTTTTTTTGTTGTGAAAGCCATTTGAAATTTACTCTTTTGAGATCGACATTATTATTTACTATATTCACCATGCTGTACAATATATCTCAAAAAAGAAAACCACATTCCTCCTGTCTAATTGATGTTTTGTACCCTTTGGTTTTTCATTTTCTGGAAGTTATTCTCAAGTTTATCTTCCAGCCCTTCTACTGAGGTTTTTCTCATTTCTAAGAGCTTTTTCTTGTTTCCTCTATTCCTATTTTATAACCTATTTTTTGTTTCATGAATGTGGTATCTTCTCTTAACTGTTTGAAGATATTAATGAGTTTTTTTTTGTTTGTTTCCTGTTTTCATTTTCCTTAAGCCGCTATTGAGGCTGCTTTGGTTTGTTTTGGGGTTTTTGGCTTTTGTCAGAGCCTTTTCTCGGCTATGCAGTGGTGTTCTTGTGCCTGCTCGTGAGTCAGAGGGCCTCTGAGCCTGTGTCTGTGCACAGCTTGCTGACTGTGGCTTTCACTGCAGAGGCACCTGGCCGGGCCATTTCCTTACAGCACCCCTGTCAGCTTCTTTGCATTTCTTCAGATTCCCCAGAGAAATATCTTGCAGCCCTTTGCCTGGCTACGTGGCCCTGAGGAGAGAGGCCTGGGAGCGCAGCAGTACCCATAGAAGAGCTTACTTCCGTCTTTGCAGAATTATTTCCCTCCTCTGTAACTGGTGTCTCCAGTCCAAAGATTCTACTACTCTTTGTAGACAGAAAAATGATACCATTTTGCCGTGATGGGAGAGGGACCGTGCTGGTTGGCTCTGTGTGGCTGTGCAGAGTTGTGGGGGTGCATCTTAGGGACCTTCCTTTTAAACCTATCAGCCACCTCTGTTTTTGATTCAGGTCTCCTGGCTTCCAGTCATATTGCTAGTTGGCCTTCCCCATTGCCGATATGGGATTCAGCCCTTGTAGGTCTATTTCCAGTTTCTAGCCTCCAGTATTTTAATGTTCTTATCTCTAGTCCTATTCTTCGTTGTTGTGATTTGTATCTTAAAAAAAAAATCCTTTACTCTCATTTTAGTGGTGCTTCAGGAAGTAGTGTAAATGTATTGATCTGACAGCTGCCCGTGCTAGAGACACGACATGTTCTGGGAAGTGGGCTACAATAAGGAAGAAGCGGGTGTGTGCTCCTGTGCCTTCGTGGAGGTCACGTTGTGGTGAGGGGTGTCAGGCAGTCAGCACACCAGCGGATATGCAGTATGTCCAATGTGGACAAGAAGGAAGGAGGAAAATGGGAGTATCGAGGGGAGGAGAGTGGGGGACACAGCGGCAGTTTGGCGTAGTGGGGAGGCCTTGCTGATTGAGCGACAGTCGATTCAAACCTGCGGGGAGCAAACAAGCCATGAGCAGCGATCCGGGGAAGAACTTTCTAAGAGGAACGGACGGGAGTGAAAAGCACAGGGGCAGGACTGTGTTGAGCACGTTGGAGGATTGTGGAATGCCAGTTACTAGACCAGTGTGGGGCAGGGCTGGAGGGTGTAGGAGATGGGCAGGTCAGGGGAGGAGGCGGGGCTCCTCGCGGTCGCATCTTGATACCTTTGGAGAGCTGGAGCAGAGTGACCCAGTACTGGTGGTGGATCATGGCGAAGTGACCATGGGCCACACCATTCATGACGTTTCTCACTTTTCCCATCACCTGTGGGAGACAAGGATTGTTGTCATCACAGGTCGAGGCAGACCCTGAGGCAAAGACTAGAGTTAGTGGTTTGGCTCTAGTTTGTGCCTTCCCTGCTTCACTGCTTCCCTATCCTGGCCTTGTCAGTCAGCCTCAGTCTACCATCTACCCAGGTCTGCGTACCCCCCAAAACAGTATACACTTTGACGCTTTTCTGCAAGCACAATTACTTTTTGGGGAGCCCTTCTCTTAAAGCAGGGTAGGTTAATGTTTGTGAATGAAATGGAACTTTGGCAGGCTGAAGTGTCTCAGGTCATCAGCTTATGTTGTCTACTGTATGACTAATTGAGGCAAAAGATGTCCTTTTTAATAGTATTTTCTCATCACTTTTGCCTGAATGCCCTTTAGGAATGTTCTTTTTGGCGTACAACTTGAGTTTCACTTAAATTTGTAATTCTTCCTGTTCATTCCTACTGCTCTGCTGCCCAGAAGTGGATTCTGCTTTGTCTTACGAGCATTGCTGAAACACTGGTAGAAAGGTGGATGGATTGGTTGTGATTACTTTGAGCTTCACAGTAGAGAAATTCAAATGGTTAGTAAGCTCAACAAGGTTTTTGTCTCACTGATGATCAGAGTTGCCATTAAAATCGTATTTCCCCAACATCAGGCTGGAAAAAAAAAAAAAATTCATCATTTTAGTTGTCCTCAAAGGAGAAGAGGACAGGTGTTCTGTAATCAGGTGTTGTGAGTGTAACTAAACTCTTTGGGAGGGGGGCAGTTTTACCTTGGCGATATCTGTTAATGCATTCCCTGTAATCATGTAATTCCATTTCCAGTTCAATTTATCCTATGGAGGTACAGGCCCAAGTGAGCAGAGGATGTTCTTTTCAGCATTGTTTATAATCGAGAGAAAAAAAAATTAGTTCAAGGGTCCTGTTAGGAGGGGATTTATTAAGGAAAGTATGTTTACTCCACTTAACATGTAGTTGTTAACAAATGAGGTACATTTGTGTTTGATGCTTGGAAAGATGACCATGATGTCTTTTCAAATGAAAAGAAGTGTAGCAAATGGTGAAAGAATGGGTATAAGATCCTATCTTTATTTAAATCATGTATTAAAATTATAATTAAAGTATAATTAAAATTACAGTTTTGAAGATACACTTTAGAATATATTTCTTGGGAAAGCCTCATGGGGGATTACCAGTTTTTACATTGTTTTGTTGAGTTATATTTTATAATACTTTTAAAGCTAAAAAATCAAATTCCTTGGTAGACCATCCCTACAGCAGGCCCACTGCAGTGTTAATCTGTTAAGACTGCCTATGTTAATTAAACCATTATTCATGTAGCCCCTACCCGTCCCATTTCAGTCTCTCAGGAGGCTTAGCTGTGTCGGAGAGACCCCAGTGCTGTGGCCGCAGGTCTCTCCTGGGGCAAGAAGAGGTAAGAAGCGACTGATGCCAAAGTCAGCAGTCAGCAAGCGGTGGGAGCAGTCTTGACGAATTCCTTCAGATAAGCATCTTTCAGACCTACTCCAGGGCTTGCCTTTTCCCTCTGTAGTCTCAGAAGTTCTTGGGGTGGACCTTGTGAGGCCTGCAGCAGTACTTGCCATCTTAGGTACAGAAGGGTCTTAGGTACAGAAGGCACGACAGTGATTCTTTCTCCCTGACTCAACAAAAGTTGAGATGTTTATCCAGGTTAGGATGGCACTGCCCCCCCGTCCCCCCAGAAAAAAAAAAAAAGAAATGAAGGGATGGTGTCTTTGACTGGATGGGAGTCGGGAGACCTCACTTCAACTTTGGGCTTTTCTTTTTTTTTCGTAGATTCAGAGCTACTCCCTGGACCTGTTCTTATCAGCCTTATGACTTGGGGACTTGGGATACTTTTTTTTTTTTTTTTAGTTTATTGAGATGGAGTCTCACTCTGTCACCCAGGCTGGAGTGCAGTGGCACAGTCTCAGCTCACTGCAACTTCTGCCTCCCAGGTTCGAGCAATTCTCCTGCCTCAGCCTCCTGAGTAGCTGGGACTATAGGCGTGCACCACCATGCCTGACTAATTTTTGTATTTTTAGTAGAGATGGAGTTTTGCCGTGTTGGCCAGGCTGGTCTCAAATTCCTGACCTCAAATGATCTACCAGCCTCGGCCTCCCAGATTGCTGTGATTACAGGCGTGAGCCACTGCGCCTAGCCTGACTTGGGGTACTTTTAGACCTATAGGACTTCAGCTCCTTCCTTTTAAAAATAAGAAAGCTGAGGCCGGGCACGGTGGCTCACACCTGTAATCCCAGCACTTTGGGAGGCCGAGGCAGGCAGATCACCTGAGGTCGGGAGTTTGAGACCAGCCTGAGCAACATGGAGAAACCCCGTCCCTACTAAAAATACAAAATTAGCTGGGTGTGGTGACTCATGCCTGTAATTCTCGCTATGGGAAGCTGAGGCAGGAGAATTGCTTGAACCTGGGAGGCAGAGGTTGCAGTGAGCCAAGATCACGCCATTGTACTCTAGCCTGGGCAACAATAGCAAGACTCCTGTCTCAAAAAAAAAAAAAAAAGAAAAAGAAAGAAAGCTAAATCTCTGAGTGGGTTTTTCATTTTTCATTTTCATTTTTTTTTTAAAAAACAGATGCCTCAGGACCTGGGTAACTCAGTTTATCAGAAATTCAGTTTTCAAGCTTGGAAGGATAACACTTGATGCTGACAGTCGCTCATAAAACATCCGATTTTGTGGTCCCTTTTAAAAATCCTTTTGTTATTTAAAAATCCTCACCTATTAAAACTTTTTATTCTTTGCTTCCTATATACCAGTCATCACACTATTTATTTCTAGCAGTGGTTCTCACCGGGGTGATTTTTGTTACCCAGGGCACATCTGGCAGTGTCCAGAGACCTTTGTGGTTGTCGTGACCTACAATCGTCTAGTGGTTGCGGCGAGAGATGCTTACATCCTCTGGTGCACAGGGCAGCCCCTGCAACCGGAGTATTCGACTCAAAATGTCAGCAGCGCTGAGGCTGAGGAGCCCTGCTGTAAAGGGTCGGTCCTTGAAAGGGCTGTAGGGTATAGCCATCACAGGCCCCGTGTTTTTGGTTGGAAAGAGTAGAGCCTGACCAGGTCCGGTGGTTCACACCTGTAATCCCAGCACTTTGGGAGGCCAAGGCGGGTGGATCACCTGAGTTCAGGAGTTCGAGACCAGCCTGGCCAACATGGTGAAACCCCATCTCTATTAAAAATGCAAAATTAGCTGGGTGTAGTGGCGACATGCCTGTAGTTGCAGCTACTCGGGAGGCTGAGACAGCCAAATAACTTTAACCCAGGAGGTGCAGTGAGCCAAGATTGAGCCACTGCACTCCAGCCTGGGAGAGACAGAGCGAGACTCCGTCTCAAAAATTCAAAAGTAGAGCCTGGTAGAGTGAAGCCACTTGTAGGAGTTAGTTAGGGCTATGTTGCCTTACAGTGCTGGTGTCCTCACAGATGATAATAGTAATAAAAAACTCAACACCTGTTTACTGTGTGCCAACTCGGGTTAAGCTTTCTCCATATATAAGCTCACGGTAACACAAAAGGCATTAATATCAACTCCTTTTTACAGGAGAGGAGACAGGCCCAGAGAAATTAAGATCTGTAATTACTTCTTCTTTTTGTTATCTTGGCCCTTAACTTTTAGAAGTTCACAGATTTAAACATTTCATCTTGACAGATTTACCCAGCGTTTGAGTGTCTGTGGGGCTTCTCTAAAGCGCAGGGTCAAAGGGGATGTCCTCCCCACACAGCTCTTTCTAGTTCAGGAGTGGGACCAACCAGGCCTTTGCAGCAAGGTAGGTATTCTGTGCTGAAATACACGCTGTGAGGTTGTCCTGTGTTTCTTGGAATTTTGAGTATCTTTCATTGATTCAATCGGCATTTATTTTTCACCAAGTACATATTCATTAAGTATGTTTTGGAAAAACAGTGAACAAATTGAAGTCCCAGCCCTAAAGCCATTTATGCACTCAGGGTCTGTCTCTGCAGTAATATGCTGCTTCTTAGCACTGGGACCAAGTCCGTCTGCGGCTGCCTTCGGGGGATTGGCTTCTAGTCTAGACTCTTGCTGGGTTAGTGTTTCCATCATTCTGTCAAGGATCCAGCTCTAAGGCCGACAGCCACCTCCCTGAATTCATGTGACGGATGCACAAGCCTCCTGGACTAACTCCCCTCTTCATTTTACTGTTTCCAAGCCTGGGTTATGCGTTAAGCCGTTGATGTGCTGTTAATGTATTGATGATGCTTTTACTTGGTTTGGATCCCTGTGGCTTAGCAGACTAACTTGATCGTGGCAGGTGCCATATACATATTTTGAGGGATGAACAGATAGTGTTGATTGCTAAAAAGGTAATGATCTGGTCGGGCATGGTGGCTTATGCTTGTAATACATACACATGCACTTTGTAATCTCAGCATTCTGGGAAGCCGAGGCAGGAGGATCGCTTGAGCCTAGGAGTTTGAGACCAGTCTGGGTAACAAAGTGAGACCCCCATCTCTACAAAATACAGAAAAAAATTAGCTGGGCCTAGTGGCATGCCTCTGTGGTCCCAGCTACTCAGGAGGCTGAGGTGGGAGGCTCGTTTGTGCCTGGGAGGTTGAGGCTGCAGCGAGCTGTAGTCACACCACTGCACTCCATTCTGGGTGACAGAGTGAGACCCTATCTCAAAAAAAAAAAAAGGTAATATTCTGAACTTGCCTTTTCTTGACTTTTTGGTGAACCATAATGGGCTGCCAGAATCTCGATCAGCTTTTTAGGCTCTGAGGGATATGCTTAATGTAGAAATAATCCAGTCCGAAGGCCAGGTTTCAAGGTGTCACTTTTGTATTCTTGGATGACTGTTGAATGTGTGGTCTCGACGAATGACTTTGTGGAGCAGCTTTCTCCAGAAATTTCCATGTGCTTGGATCAACAAACTTGCGACCCAGGTATGCTGAGCAGGTGCCTTCTGTGACCAAGCTCAGTTTTGAGGGTCCTCCTGTCCTTGAGGCAGCCAGGTGTTCTTGTGTACAGCGGTCCCGTGTAGCAGGCTAGGTGCCGCCAGGCAGCCAGGTGTTCTTGTGTACAGCGGTCCCGTGTAGCAGGCTAGGTGCCGCCAGGCAGCCAGGTGTTCTTGTGTACAGCGGTCCCGTGTAGCAGGCTAGGTGCCGCCAGGCAGCCAGGTGTTCTTGTGCACAGCGGTCCCGTGTAGCAGGCTAGGTGCCGCCAGGCAGCCAGGTGTTCTTGTGCACAGCGGTCCCGTGTAGCGGGCCAGGTGCCGCCAGGCAGCCAGGTGTTCTTGTGTACAGCGGTCCCGTGTAGCGGGCCAGGTGCCGCCAGGCAGCCAGGTGTTCTTGTGTACAGCGGTCCCGTGTAGCGGGCCAGGCGCCGCCAGGCAGCCAGGTGTTCTTGTGTACAGCGGTCCCGTGTAGCGGGCCAGGCGCCGCCAGGCAGCCAGGTGTTCTTGTGTGCAGCGGTCCCGTGTAGCGGGCCAGGCGCCGCCTCTCTGTTCTTGCTTGTTTTCTGGAACGTGTCACCTTTCTTTGCATGATTCCTTTGTCCGGTCTTCCAGCGTCCTGTTGTATGGTGTGGGTGGACTGGGCATTGCGTAAATGAGTTGGAGCAGTGACGTTCTTGGCCTTGCCCTGTCCTGTGAAAGAGGACCCTGCACCATCTGGGGCTCCTGGAGTGGCACCCTGCACCAGCAGGATGCACCTCTTCCTGGCCCTGCTGTCAGCCTCTAAATACAGTGCAGGCTGACTTTCTTATCATGGCTTGTTTGGCTGGCTGGACCAAGTGCTACTTGTTTCTTTCTGGAGTGGGGAAATAACTTCAACCAGGTGCAGTCCGTGTGTATTATATTTCAGCTGCAGAAGCTGCTCTAAATGCCCTTCTGGGGAACTTTTGCAGTGTGAGTTTAGTGGTTGTGCTGCGTGTTAGACCTGTCCAGCACTAGGCCCAGGCAGCTGGATGAAGTCGTTGGGCATTGGTAGGGTACTGTGAGCAAAGACTTTCTTACCTCGGGCCGGGCAGAGGAGGACACAGTGGCTGAGCTCACCTGCTCCTTGGTCATCCTTCGAACCTCTGAGTGTGGATGATTCCTCAGGGAGAGAAAGCAGTCTTCTCGTGGGTGCCAAGACAGCAGCTACCTGCATAGCAACCGCTCCTGGCCTATTGGGAGATTTACGTGTGGAGACTCTGGAGAGAGCTGCACTTCTAAGGAGGTTGCCACAACAGACAGCCTTAGGGGAAATGGGAAAACCAGAGAGAAGAGGACCAGACCCACTGGAACAAATAGAGGTAAGGAAGCAAAGGGAAAACAACAGTACAAGGGTAAAATTGGGAGAAATAGTTTTTGAAAGGGGGTCGTTTATTTGGCACTTTTACCAAGTTGTTTTGAAACAGAGTCTCAGTCTGTCACCCAGGCTGGAGTGCAGTGCTGTGATCACAACTCACTGCAGCTTCCAACTCCTGGACTCAAGTAATCCTCCTGCTTCTGCCAGGTAGCTAGGACTATAGGGGTGCTTGGCTAATCTTTATTTTTCTGTGGAAATGGAGTTTTGCTATGTTGCCCAGGCTGGTCTTGAACTCCTGGACTCAAGCAGTCCTTCTGCTTCAGCCTCCGCAAGTGCAAAGTGCTGGGATTACAGGTGTGAACCACCTAACTTAGGCCTCTAGTTTGTTTGCTTGAAACAGGGTCTTGCTCAGGCACTCTAGCTGGAGTACAGTGACACTATCACAGCTCACTGCAGTCTCGAGCTCCTGGGGACGCCTCCTGAGTAGCTGGGAGACATACTACAGGCACTGTACCTGGCTAATGAAATTTTTTTTTGTAGAGATGGGAGTTGTGGGGGGGTCTCACTCTGCTATATGGCCCAAGCTGATCTGGAACTTCTGGTCTCAAGCAGTCATCCCACCTTGGCCTCCCCAAAGTGTTGGGATTACAGGTGTGAGCCACTGTGCCTGGCCCTCAGCCTCTTTTACCATTTTTGAAATTGAGGTTTTGAAGCAAGTGACTTGCTCAGAAACAGTTCTCCCTCTTAGGGCTTCCTTTTCGATATTATAAGATGTGTGGTTTCTGATTTATTTATTAGAATGGGAAACTTTTTGTCCTGCTTAACTCTTTTTCTTTAAAAATAAAAAAATAAAAAATAAAAAAAAAGAAGAAAGGATGGCCCTTTGGGATCTTTTCTGCCTGTCTGCTATAACCATTCGACAGTTGAGAACGGTGTTACTTGGTGTCTTGTAGCCTGTAAATAGAAGACTCTGAAGTGTGTGTGAATAGAACCTTAAAATTCACTTTTCCTTTGCTTTGTCTTCTTTATGTTGGAGTTTGCTGACTCTGGAGTGTATATTATTAGATGAATACAAGTGTGTACTCTTTTTTTTTTTAAGTGTGTACTCTTCACCCCAGTATTTGCTGGCTAGTGTGAACAAAATGAAATACACTGCGTCATCCGAATGTGTTTTATTCTGTAGCAATGTGTATATTACTCTTAATTTCACTCTTTTTATGCTTTCTAATTTTATTAATACTTTCTAATTTAATTAAGATTTTATTAATACCTAGCTCATTTGAGTGTTTCAAATGATATTACTGATTTAATTATAGTAAACATTTGCTGATAAGTAGAAGATTAGGTGGTCTTGTAGCATTGGCTTAAAAACCAGTGTGTGTGCACGAAATCAGTTCAGTTTGAAGAATACAATTTTTTTCTTTTGACACAAGGCTTCTATTTTGATCTAATTGCTCATGCTTGGAGCTGCCTGACCAGCCTCTCAGACCCAAGTTCTGTGTTCCCTTTGTCGTCTGCACAACGAGCTCAGCAGACTGCTGGCTGCCTGTGTACAGGCCTCCCGAGTGTCCCCAGGCTCAGCCCTGCAGTCTCAGAGGAGGACCTGGCCTGTGAAGAACTGAGGTGGTGATGTGAGGGTCTTTTCTCTTCCGTCAAATCTTGCCCCAATTACCTTGTGTAGTATTTAGATTGTTGTTCTCAGTTGGCCATATGGTTGTATTGAAGGCTGTTTTAGGATATTTAGAACTAATTTGGCATGCATTAGGATTCTTCTTCTGAGAGTGTTTTAATTCCAGTATGTACTTATGCTTGTCTTCTCTACCTGCCCCCAGTCTTGAAGTGGTGGGAATGTGTGTGTGTGTGCATGTGTGTGTATTTTCCTTAAGCCCTTGCTGATTGATGCAGTCACTTGCCTTTCACCCTGCCTAAATATTCCTAACTCTCGTTGGGCAGGGTTCCTTTTACACGTTGTGGGTTACTCTCCTTTGCCTAGTGTCCGAGTTCTGCATCTTGTTCGTCTTTTAGGGCAGTGTGCGATTGGGGCTCAGCAGTGCTGGCGGCTGGCCCAGATGGAGCACCAGGGGACGCCAGCTTTCTAGGGCGGGGGTGGGGGAGTTCCCCACGTGGACCTTGAAGTTGCTTGGGATGTGCTGCTGTGCATATCTGGGTTGTGCTGTGGCTTTCTTTACACTTTCTGGTGGTTTAAAAATCTACTTTCTTGTGAAAGAACGTGAACCAGGAAAAAAAAATCTTTTATGAAGTTTGAGAAAATGATTGGGTGACAGACTTTAGTATCATGACAATATCTTTAGTATAGTAATATCTTTATGCTTTGGTATATAAAGTTTGGATGAAATGTGCATTCATCTTGTAGTTAAACTCGTGATTAAACAGATATAGTCAAAATTTGTTTTTTGTTTGTTTGAGATGGAGTCTCGCTCTGTCCCCTAGACTGGAGCGCAGTGGCGGGATCTCAGCTCACTGCAATCTCCGCCTCCTGGGTTCACGCCATTCTCCTGCCTCAGCCTCCCGAGTAGCTGGGACTACAGGCACCTGCCATCATGCCCGGCTACTTTTTGT
>NW_012122043.1:815009-842586 GCF_000951035.1 Colobus angolensis palliatus
GCCATTCTCCTGCCTCAGCCTCCCGAGTAGCTGGGACTACAGGCGCCCGCCACTGCACCTGGCTAATTTTTTGTATTTTTAGTAGAGACGGAGTTTCACTGTGTTAGCCAGGATGGTCTCGATCTCCTGACCCTGTGATCCGCCTGCCTCGGCCCCCCAAAGTGCTGGGATTACAGGCGTGAGCCACCGCGCCCGGCCTACGGTGTTTAGTTTTTCTAATCACAGAAGTAGTACATATCCTCCATTAAGTTTTTTAAAAAATGATCTTGAATTTACAGAGGAGGTACAGGTACTGTACAGCTCTTTATCCGAACCACCTGAGAGTAACTTGGGACCATGAAACCTCCTCACCCTGGGATATTTTGGTATGTTTACTTATAGACAAGACACTGTCCTCCTTAACCGCAATACAGCCATCGAAGTCAGGAAAGTAACATGAATGTGTTGCCACCTTCTGATCAGGCAGCACATTCGCGTTCCATTACAAGGATCTAGTTCAGAATCACAGTTGATTGTCAGATCTCCTTAGTCTCCTTCAAACTGGAATGGTTCCTCTGCCAGAGCCTGACACTTTTAATGATCACCAGCAGTTATTTTGTGGGGTCCCTTATTGTGGGTTTGTTTGGTGTTTCCTTTTGATTAGATCTAGGCTTTGCGCCTCTGGCGGGAATAGTACAAGGAGGAGGCTGGGTTCTTCTCTGCCTCCTATCAGGTGGTGGTGCAGAATTCAGTTAGTCCTCTTACTGGTGATGTGCACTTTACTTGCTTGATTCAGGTGCTGCCTTCCAGGCTTCTCCACTGTGAAATCTTTCTAATTGTTAAGTATATTGTAGGGAGATACTTTTGAAATTAAATCAAACTTTCAGTTATCTCAACTATCTCAACTTTAATCAGAGTTCAATTTACTTATATCAGTATTGGCTCATGGTTTCCCTAGTTAATTCGGTTGATTATTATCCTTTTACCATTATTTTATTTGATACTCGTCATCTCAGGTTTGACCCATGAGAGCCCCTCAAGCTCCCATCTCCTTCTTTTTTTTATTTTTTAAATTTTATTGTATTTTATTTATTTGAGACCGAGTCTCGCTTTGTCGCCCAGGCAGGAGTGCAATGGTGCCATCTCGGCTGACTGCAAACTCCACCTCCTGGGTTCAAGCGATTCTTGTGCCTCAGCCTCCTGAGTAGCTGGGATTACAGGCGTGTGCCACCATGCCCAGCTAATTTTCTGTATTTTCAGCAGAGACAAGGTTTCACCACATGGCCCAGGCTGGTCTCGAACTCCTTAGCTCAGGCAGTCGGCCCGCTTCTGCCTCCCAAAGTGCTAGGATTACAGGCATGAACCACCATGCCTGGACTTTTTTGAGACGGAGTCTCACTCTGTCCAGTCTGGAGTGCAGTGGTGAACTCTTGGCTCACTGCAACCTCCACCTCCTGGGTTCAAGTGATTCTCCCGCCTCAGCCTCCCAAGTAGCTGGGACTACAGACGTGGTAGCCACCACGCCCAGCTAATTTTTGTATTTTTAGTAGTGATAAGGTTTCACCATGTTGGCCAGGCTGGTCTTGAACTCCTGCCCTCAGGTGATCCACCCGCCTTGGCCTCCCAAAGTCCTGGGATTACTGTCTGTGTCCTTCTGATGTGTCCTCATTACTCTCTTTCTCTTTCTCTTTTCTTTCTTTCTTTCTTGTACCACAGGATATTCTGGGTTCTTGATGTACCTTCCCTGCCCCAGACCTGGATTCTGCCTTTATCTTCAAGAAGGCCTGCTTCCCTTTTATGGCAGTTGGTTCTCAGAGAAACAGGGTCTAGGCACCAGCTAGATTGTTGGAGTGTTACTATACCCAGGCCCTCTCAAAAAAGTCGACTGAGTATGTGTATACATATATACACAAAACATACACATAGATACATGCATGTGTATTTTTAGCACGCTTTCTCATTTTTTAATATTTTCTTGTATTGAAAAGCATGAGTTTATTCTAGTACCCCCATTTCCAATCTAATACCACAGGGTTTATTCTAGTTTCTTGCTTTCCAAGTGGATAACTCTGTTTCCCAACAGTGACAGTCTTAGATCCCAGTGTCTCTAATACATTTACTTCCTTGAGTATTCACCCTGTGTGGAACGAGGCTCCTCTTGGTGACCTTCCCACTCAGATGCCCACTGCCTCGCTCAGCGGCTGTCGTCCTGCTCCTCCACCCACCGTGAACATCTTCCTCACTCCACTTGGGCTCTGATACCCTAGCTGTGTAGATATTCTCTTATGTGGAAGCCATATCCCCAGTTAAAAAAAAAAAAAAAAAAGTCCAAGTCCTATACGCTCAGTTTTTGCAGCTTGATCACTTTCGTTTAATGTACAGTAGTCTGCACTTTTTCCAGAGACTGGTACACGAGCCGTTGGATTATTGTTGGTGACAGAGCCTTACTGTGTGGTGTCCACGTCCCACTTAGTATTACTGCCTTCTTGCTCATGCACACTCGTGTTCTTCCCAGTTCTTTGCCTGTAGCACGCTGTTGTGAGCCTCGCCTATTACACCTATGCTTCTGTATTCTTTTGCAGGCTCTTCTGGAGAGTAGCATTTTTGAAGTGTGATCGCTGAATTAGATTGTGTGTTTCTATTTTTTGTTACGTGTTTCTAAATTGCCTTCTAATTTTATACTTTCTCTATGGTTGAGTAGTCTTTTTTCCCCCTTACCATTATAAAAACTGAATGATCACTTTTGTTCATCTTTGCGGATCTCACAAAGGCTGCATGAAGATAAACATCTATTTGTGTATTTGTGGGCAATTTTGTATTAATTTTCTGATTTGTGTGTTCATGTGTCCTAACCTATTCAGATGTTTTCCAAACATTGAAAAACTATTTGTATCTTGACTTCTATATTAGTGTTCTATAAAATTCTTATGCTCTGATAGGGTCAAATAAATCAGTATCTTCCTCAGTGGTTTTTACAGTGTATATTGTTGGAGGCTTTTTGCACCCCCAAATCACAGGTTTTCCTTCTTAATCTTCCAGCTCTTCAAGGTTTGATTGTTTACATCCAGATCTCCAATTCAGCTGAAATTTATTTTGGAGTATGTTGTGAGGTAGGGATCAAACTTTATATGTTTTCAAAATGGATGGCAAATTGGCCCAATTCCTTGCTGATTTGAAATGGCCCTTGTATCAAATAATAAACTCATAGGTACACGAGTCTTTTTCATGCATCAAGTGCCTCTTCCTTAGTAACACCAAGTGCTGATTACCATTGCTTTGTAGTATGCTTTGCTAATTTTAGTTGAATTCCACTTTTTTTTTTTTTTTTTTGCAAAATTTCCTATCCTGGTTTTATTTTTAGGTGAATTTGAGAATCTTTGTTACAGTTAAAAAAAAAAAAAAAACCTACTGGAATTTTGTGTTAGTTTCCCAGGGCCGCCGTAACAAATTACCACACATTTGGTGGCTTACAACAGGAATGCATTCTCTCACAGTTTCGGAGACTGGAAATCTGAAATCTGGCAGGGCCACACTCCCACTGGGGTGTAGGAAAGAGATTGTTCTTTGCTGCTTCCGTCTTCCAGCTCCTGTCCCACAGTCCTTGGCTTGCAGCTGCATAGTTCCCACCCCTGCCTCCCTCTTCACGTGACTTTCTCTTCTGTCATGAATGTCATTTAGAACCCACCCAGATAATCCAGGATCATCTCCTCATCTTAGTATCTTTCACTTAATCTCACCTGAAAAGACCCCTTTTCCAAGTAAAGTAAAACTTAAAAATTTCCAGGGTTGGGTCTCCCTATCTTTGGGTGGCCATTTTTTCAGCCTGTCACAGATGTTATTTGGAGTTTGATTGGGGGTGTAGATGAACTTGGAATAGAACAGGCATCTTTTGTGATGAATCTCCTGGCTAAGTCTTGGCATCATCTCCATGATTCAGGCTTCTCATGTGTATGTGTGTTGTGAAATTTTTGTTTTGCCAACTTGCCAAGCTTGCCTTCACTGTTACTAGGGCTTCGTTATAGTAGAGGGATTTTCTAAACAGGTCATCTGCAGACAGTGGTATTTGTCTCCTTGCTTAATTCTGTCTCTTCAGATGGCCTGTTAGACAGTCTTTGACAGTAGTAACATCTTGGTCATTCTGTTACATATTTTAATACTATAGTCTTTTTAGTAAATATATGTTACTTTGGGGAAATATTGTTCATATAGCTATTTGCTGATGTTAAACTCCATAGTAAGTAAATAATATGTGCGGAATTTCATCAGATTTTTGGGCATTTTTGAAATGGTCGTCAGTCAGCCACGTGTATGTTTATTTGTACTTTTTTTTTTTTTTTTTGGAGACGGTTTCGCTCTGTTGCCCAGGCTGAAGTGCGGTGGTGTAATCTCGGCTCACTGCAGCCTCCGCCTCCCAGGTTCAAGTGATTCTCCTGCCTCAGCCTCCAGAGTAGCTGGGATCACAGGCGCCCACCACCATGCCTAGCTAATTTTTAGTATTTTTAGTAGAGAGGGGGTTTCACCATGTTGGCTAGGCTGGTCTTGAACTCCTGACCTCAGGTGATCCACCTGCCTCGACCTCCCAAAGTGTTGGGATTACAGGTGTGAGCCACCGTGTCCAGCCTATTTGTCCTCCTTTTAGCCATAAATATATATTTTCTGATTTTAAAAATGTATCCCTAGAACAGATCATTCTTAGTCATGATGTCTTGTTCTCTAAATTTAGTGATCAATTTATTAGGCTACTGTTTTGTTTAAAAATTTACAGATTTTCCAGCTTGGGCAATATAACAAGACCTGTCTCACGGAGAAAAAATTAGTTGGGCACGGTGGTGCTCACCTGTAGTTGCAGCGCCTTGGGAGTCTGAGGCAGAAAGGATTGCTTGAGCCCAGGAGTTCAAGGCTACGTTGAGCTATCTTGCACCACTGTACTCCAGCCTGGGCGACAGAGCGAGACTCTGTCTCAAATAAATAAATAATAAAATAAAATAGAAATTTACATGTTGGTAAAATACTCTGTAATTATTAATCTCTGCAACATCTACTCATTGTTTTGGGAAGACAAAACAATGGTGATTTTCCTTTGGGGAACCACTCTTCCTACCATGTACAAGCCATGTGTTGTAGATAGAAAGGCTCATCTGCATGGGTGGACCTGGGTTGGCTATGGGTGGACCTGGGTTGGCTATGGCTAGCAGGCATAGCATGTGCCCTCGGTCCCGTGATTATAGTTGTTGATCCCTAATGGGATCAGAACCCAATTAATGCCAGTGAGATACAAAAATAATTCCTGGGGACCTGTGAGACAAAGAAGCTCTCATTTCCTTGGGAGCTACCAGAAGATACAGTTACTGCCACTTATAACACTTCTTATTTCAAAACCTGGCAAAGATAATATCGTATCATTGTCATCTGGGGTGTGTTTTCTTTTGTCATACTAGAGAGAGTTAATTGCTCTTCAATTGCTTTTTTCAAAGAAACTGATTTCGGTTTTGATTGACTAAGTAGCTATGTTTCTGTTTTTTTTTTTTTTTATTATTTATTTTTTTGAGGCAGGGTCTTGCTCTGTCACCCAGGCTGGAGTGCAGTGGTGCAATCACGGCTCACTGCAGGCTCAACCTCCTGGGCGCAGCCTCCCAAGTGGCTGGGGACTACAGGCACGTGCCACCACACCAGGCTAATTTTTTGTATTTTTGGTAGAGATGAGGTTTCGCTATGTTGTCCAGGCTGGTCTTGAACTCCTGGAATCAAGCGATCTGCCTGCCTCAGCCTCCCCAAGTGCTGAGATTACAGGTGTGAGTCACTGCACTTGGCCTGTTTTGTTTTGTTTTAATTTTTTTTGAGGCAGGGTCTTGCTTTGTCACCTAGGCTGGAGTTCAGTGGTGCAAGCACGGCTCACTGTAGGCTCAACCTCCTGGGCTCAGGAGATCTTCCTGCCCCAGCCTTCCAAGTAGCTGGGACTGTAGGCACGTGCCACCCAGGCTGGGAGTGCAGTGGCGTGACCATAACTCACTCACTGCAACCTTGAACTCCTGGACTCAAGGGATCCTCCTGCCTCCGCCTCTCAGTGGCTGGGACTACAGGTGCATGCCATCGTACATGGCTTTTCTTTCTTTTTTTTTTTTTTTTTTTTTTTTTATTTGGAGATGGGATCTTGCTTTGTTGTCCAAGCTGGTCTCAAACTCCTGGGCTTAAGTAATCCCAAAGTGCTGAGATTACAGGTTTGAGACACTGCACCTGGTCTTATATTTCATCAGTTCTTTTATTTATTCCTTCTACTTTGGTTTTCACTTTGCATCTTGACTTGAATGCTTAGTTCATTCATCTTCATTAATACAGTTTACAAGTTTGATTCACCCTCTGAGTGTAGCTTCAGCAGTGCTCTGTAGACGTTGATAAGTGCCCCTCTTTGCTCTTTTTCTTTTCTTTTCTTTTTGAGACAGGGTCTCACTTTGTCATCCAGGCTGAGGGCAGTGGGGCAGCTCACTGCAGCCCTAACCTCGCCGTACTCACGTGATCTTCCTGCCTCAGCCTCCTTAGTAACTGCAGCCACAGGTATACACCACCACACCTGGCTAATTTTTTGTTTTCTATTTTTGTTTTTGGACAGGTAGTCTCACTATATTGCCCAGGTTTCTTTTCCTTTTTTAAACCTCGTCAGGAAAACTTTGAAACATACCACAAAATAAAAGAGAATAGAAGAGAATCATATGCCTATCACCCAGCTTCACAGTTGTCAGCGTTTGACCATAGCCCTGCCCACTCCCAATATTTTGTATTTTTCATTTGAGTATTTTAAAGCAAATCTCAGATTTTTAGTCACCTCTAAATACTTCAGCATGTATTTTTTAGGAAATGTGGGCTTTAAAAAACATAACCACAATACCTTTATCATACCTAACAGCATCAACCACACTCCATTAATATTATCTAATATTTATTTTGTGTTCGGTTTTCTTCAAATGTCATAAAAAGCCCTTTTACACTTTGTTTGCTTGAACTGAAATCCAAAGAAGGTCTCCACATTGCATTTGGTTTAAGCCTCTTAGCTCTTTGAAAATCTATAACTTGCAGATTCTTTTCCTTTTTTGTTGCTTTTGTTTTTAATGCCGTTCATTTGTGAAGGCGGTAGGGTTGTGTGTTTTTAATGCCGTTCATTTGTGAAGGCGGTAGGGTTGTGTGTCCCGTGGAATGTCCCAAGTTTGGGGTTTGGTTGGCTGTGTTGTAGCACTGTCTAACGTGTCCTTCTAATCCTCCTATTTCCTGTAGCTGGGTCACGGTGCTTCATTGGTCTCAGGTTGGTGGTGGTTTTGGCGGGGGCGGGGGCGGGTTTCAAGGATATTCCCTAGACAGTGCTTTGTGTTGCACATTGAGCAACCAGGTCACATGAAGTCAGTGTAGTGTTGGTAGGTTGAATTATAGAGTTCTTTATCAACCAGTTCTCTGCTGGGTTTAACGGCCATTTGCTTGTTGCTTGTACCCGTTATTTAGTTGGTATATTAGTTTCCTATTGCTGCTGTACCAAATTACAACACTGTAGCTGAAATCAGTCTCACTGGTCTAGAGTCTGGGTAGCTGGTGCTATCAGGGAGCTCTGGAGAGTATCTGCTTCCTGGCCTTTTCCAGCTTGTGGCAGCCATTTTTTGGCTGTGGCCCCTTCCTCCATCATTAGAGCACATGATCTAAAGGACACTAGGGATTGTGGTTAGGTCCCACCCATATAATCCAAAGTGATCTCCCGTCTCAGGATTCTTAATTCATCTGTAACATATCCAAATCCAGAAATTAGGAGTTGAATATCTTTGGAGGCCATTGTTCAGCCTACAACTGACAACTACAAAGTGAAGATTTTTCTAATTCTATTCTTATGTAAAGAAGATTTCCCATATCAATTTTGAGGTTCTGAAATGTGATTCCTGCTGGGGAGAAAGGAGAAATGAATGATATTTTTCCTTTATCAATGTTTAGGATGCACTGAAACTATTAGCTTCCAAAGTTGAAGTTCATTTTTGAAGCGTTTCCCCCAGTATTAGAAACCTGTGGATGTGGATGTGATTGTGCTTCAACCCGTGAAAGCCGTATTTTGGTGCTCCTGTTGTTCCACCCAAGTTGGCTTGTGTCATGTTTGGGTGTGACTGCTTGGTCTGTGACTGCTCCCTTCCTGCCTGTCACAGGAGGGTGTTGCACCTCATCTGTGTTCTGCTTGGACCTAGAGTCAGTCATGTTTCTAAGGAACCCCAGTCTCTTTGCCGTGAGATGGTGTTTAGATATCAGTCAGTTCTATGTGTATCATTTTCTTATGCTAAAATCTTGATTCTTAATGATATTAACTTGCTTACCTCTTCTAAATTTTGTGACTCTGCTTTTCACTGATTTGTAGTAGCCGATGATGCTTAAGCATCTTTGATTCCCTTTCTAGATGGAGGTATCTTTGAAAAGTAAAGAGCCTCATATAATACAGAGCTTCCCCCTCCTGCAGATAACTCTCACAAACATTTAGCTTGCGTCTGTCCACAGTTTCCTGTTAAAACACACTTTTGGGAGTATGTAGTGTATGAATAAGTGCCATGTTCATGGCACATATTTTTCATACAATATATTCTTAAAACAATAACAATACTAACTTTATTAGGATATATCCCATTTGGATCATATTGTCAAATTATTGTGTTTTAAAGTTGCATAATTCTCTGATGCTTAGGCCACCGATGTGACATTGTTAGATACATTTGTTTCCATTTTCTAAGTAAACTTTTTATGGAGGTATAATAAACGTGCACTTTTTAATGTATATAGCTCAGTGAATTTTCACCAACTGAACTCACTCGTATAACCAGCATTGAGATAAAGAAGTGGAATGTTTTATTTGTAGAGTTGAGAGTCTCTGATTTTTTTTTTTTTTTTTTTTTGAGACGGAGTTTTGCTCTTGTTGCCCAGGCTGGAGTGCAATGGCACGTTCTCGGCTCACTGTAACCTCTGCCTCCCACGTTCAAGCAGTTCTCCTGCCTCAGCCTCCCGAGTAGCTGGGATTATAGGCGTGCGCCGCCACGCCCGGCTAATTTTGTATTTTTAGTAGAGATGGGATTTCTTCATGTTGGTCATGCTGATCTCGAACTCCTGACCTCAGGTGATCTGCCCACCTCGGCCTCTCAAGGTGCTGGGATTACATGTGTGAGCCACTGCGCCCAGCCTCTTCTCGGATTTTTGTGGTTCTAAAACCGAGCTGTCACTCTTGTTCTGTTCAGATGAGCTTGACTTCCATCCCTGTCCCCTGTCCCTTCTTTCCTTCCCCCATCATTTTCTTCTCTTGTTTCTTTCTGAAAATATAAACAGACATACACATTTGTATTTCTGAGTCTTTCTTACAGAAAGGTAGCATACCCTGCACCTGCTGGCCTCCATTGCTCTTTCCATTGACTGTGTACCCCGAAGACTGTGCGTAGTAGTGTATGGAAGCTTTCCTCCTACCTTTTATGCTATGTGTTACTTCACGGCATGGACACAGCATGGTTTCTTCATCCCGTCTGCTTATTGACGTTGTGTTGCTTTCCATATATTTTTTTTTTTTAGCTTTTTATGTCTCACTGTCTGCTGTTGACCTTCTGAAATTCATTCATCACACACGTGCAGTAGCTGGAGTTTCCTTTTTATCTGATACCTGAGTTTCCCACCACCATACTCACCCCATGTTGATGCCTAATGTCTGCTTGAGGTCTCCTTTAGCGGGCACTGCCCACCCTTGGTGCCAGCCATTCTGCCACTCTGATCCTACTTCCTCCCCTCCTCACTGATCTTCCTTCTGCCATCCTGGCTTCCTGTTCTGGGATGCCTTTGGAGCTGTAGAGAAGCTGGCTCTATCTTCCTGGTGTGATACTTGTTTTCTAGTAGTAGCGAATAGTGTTTTCTTGTTCTGCCCAGTTTTCTCTCTCTATAGATGAGACATCGAAGTTCCTGCTCCCCGGTGTATGTCAGTTTTTCTCTTACATGGTCATGTTCTGATCTGAGGCCGGTATCTCAGTTGTCTAACTTGACATAGAGGAACATACCTGTGCTTTGGTGGGGATGTTGTGCTTGTGTTCCTGCAGTTTAATGTTGAATTAGCTCTTTGCGGAGACAGTTATATGAGTAAGAGTTTCCAGGGATTCTTTAAATCCAAAAGTGAGGCTTAATCTGAAGAGTAGACTGATAGGAAGAGAGTACTTGGAGATATGATGCAGTCCCACCTTCTCATGAGACAGAGGAGGAAGCAGGCCAAGTGAAGAGGGTGATGTGCCAAGCAGTGTCAGCAAGCATATCGCACATTGGAGTGCCACGTGCTCTCCACCTCGAGAGGAGAAAATCTGAAGACTTGGGTTTTCCTGATGTTTGTTTTCTTGTTTGTAGGAAAGTATTGTTTCTATTTGGATAGGACTGAGCCCAAGATTAATCTTTCAGATTCTTAAGTATTTCCACCCATGGCATTAGCTAGCTTTGTATCCATAACAGAGTTCTTTATAAACATGAGCTAAGCTAATTCTAACTCATAGAACTTTTCTATGTAAATTGTAGGAAGGAAAAAATCATCAAGTACAAATTGTTGCCCTGGGTCGAACTTCAAATTATTTTGTTTCTTGTAATTTAATGAGATTTATAGTGAGGAGATGGAAGGGATTTTTAAATTGCAGGACTAAGGGGGAATGGCCCTTCCTACAGCCATTCTGTTCCCATCCTGTTTTCCCAGGAACACCATTACAGTTGGGTGGGGGGCTGTAGTGGGCTCCAAGCTCTGGTGAGGAGTATGTGTGTGCAGGAGTTGCCATGAAACACCTTTCAGCGGCTCAGGGTGGCAGACTAGTGTTACCATGGCAGTTACAGACACCAGGAAACCCATGGGTCATACGGATGCATTTCCACCTAGAAGCGGTGGTTTGTTTCTTTAGTGAGTCAAAGAAACTTAAGATGGAGGAGACCCTAAGGAGTCTTGTAAGTTAAATGATCACCCAATGGAGAGTACACTTCACAGTGGGAATAAGCTCTGCCCATTTTTTTCCTAGGTGCTAATTCAGGAAAGCATGCTCACTCTCAGGGATCCTTTTCTTCATGTTGAGATGAAATGTGTCTTCAGAATTGTTCTTAGTTGTTCTTGGTTGTGCAGGCAACTGGACAGAACTCAACCCCCCTTTAAATGCTCTCCACATGGTAAGGACAGCTCTTATGTATCTTTTTCTCAGTTTCCAAGGGCTTGAATAGGTTCATGTAAAGTCATCACCACTCCCTCACAAGGAAATTAACAAAAAAAATTTAATTCAGACTTCTTGCAGATAGCATGGCAATTGTAATAAGAATAACACAGCAGAGAAAATAAATTTTTTGTTTTTCACTGATTTGTAGTACCTGGTGATACTTAAGCGTCTTTTTTTTCCCTCTGCAAGTGGAGGTATCTTTGTTGAAAAGTAAAGAGCCTCATACAATACAGAGCTTTCCCCTTCGGCTGATAACTCTTAGAAACACTTAGCATATGTCGATCCGTAGTTTCCTGTTAAAACACACTTTGGGGGTATGTGGTGTATGAATACGAATTCGTGTTCTTCCCTGCTGTCTTCACAGTCTGCAGCTTCACAGCAGAATTGTCTTTTCAGGTCCATCCTTTACCCAGCTGTTCATGTTGATGCCTGTTCAGTGCTGGGCTCTGGACTTCCTGTCCTTTTGCTGTTCTCAATGACTTGAGTTTCCTTCTAGAGAGGTCTTATGCACATACAAACATGTATATCTCTTTAACACGACTGGTTACATATCAATGTAATACATAGCTGCAGGCCAGGTGCAGTGGCTCACGCCTGTTATCCCAGCACTTTGGGAGGCCAAGGCAGGCAGATCACCGAGGCCAGGAGTTCAACACCAACCTGGCCAACGTGGTAAAAACCTGTCTCTACAAAAAAAAAAGTACAAAAATTAGCTAGGGGTAGTGGCGCACACCAGTAGTCCAGCCACTCGGGAGACTGAGGTGGGAGAAGCGCTTCAACCTGGGAGGCAGAGGTTGCAGTGAGCCGAGATTATGCCACTGCACTCCCACCTGGGCAACAGAGTAAGACCCTATCTCAAAAAAAAAAAAAAAAAAAATGTAGGCTGGGCGCAGTGGCTCACTCCTGTAATTCCAGCACTTTGGGAGACAGAGGCAGGGAGATCACGGTGTCAGGAGTTTGAGACCAGCCTGGCCAACATGGTGAAACCCTGTTTCTATGGAAAATACAAAAATTAGCCGGGCGTGGTGGCATGTGCCTGTAATCCCAGCTACTCAGGAGGCTGAGTCAAGAGAATCGCTTGAACCCAGGAGGCGGAGGTTTCAGTGAGCCGAGATGGTGCCACTGTACTCCAGCCTGGCCGATAGAGTGAGACTCCATCTCAAAAAAGAAGAAAACAACAAAAAACTGCCTCTTATTGTTCACTGACACTGGGTACATGGTTAAAGCCCTCTTAACTGACCTGTTTTGAGGCACAGAGGTTTATTTAATCACCAATCATTTGATGTAGAGCTAAGACCTCCTATTTGAAATGGGGCTGGTTGCATTCTACATATTTTCCTTTTTTTTTTTTGAAACAGGGTCTTGCTGTGTTGTCCAGGCTGGAGTGCAGTGGTGCCATCATGCCTTACTGCAGCCTTGACCTCTGGGGCTCAGGTGATCCTCCCACCTCAGCATCCACACTGAGTAACTGGGACTACAGGTGCATACTACCATGCCTGGCTAATTTTTATTTTTATTTATTTATTTATTTATTTGGTAGAGTCAGGGTTTTGCCATTGTGAACCCAGGAAATCTGACAAGTCTCAGTTAGTTTAGAAAGCTTATTTTCCCAAGGTTGAGGACGCGCAACCATGACTCAGGCTCAGGAGGTCCTGATGACGTGCACCCAAGGTGGTCAGAGCATGGTTTGGCTTTATACATTGTAGGGAGACATGAGACATCAGTCAGCATATGCAGGGTGAACATTGGTTTGGTCTGGAAAGGCGGGGCAACTCGAAGCAAAGGCAGGAAGACTCCAAGTGGGGAGGGCGCTTCCAGGTCACAGGTAGGTAAGAGACAAATGGTTGCATTCTTTGGAGTTTCTGATGAGCCTCTCCAAAGGAGATAGCCAGATATGCATTGATCTCAGTGAGCAGAGGGGAGATGGAATACAATGGGGGGCAGGTTGGCCCTAAGCAGTTCCCAGCTTGACTTTTCCTTTAGCTTAGTGATTTGGGGACCCCAAGATTTATTTTCCTATCAGACTGTGTTGCCTAGGTTGGTCTTGAACTGGGCTCAAGCAGTCTGCCCACCTCAACCTCCCAAAGTGCTGGGATACCAGGCATGAGCCACCATGCCTGGCCACGTACTCTCTTCCTACGTAAATGAAATTGATAATATGTCATCTAGAATTTTCAGCATTCATTTGTTTTAAGTAGAACAAAAATTTAAGAAACTCATAATCAATGTAGGATTCTCTGAGATTTTAAAGGTTTTCCACCAATTGACTTTTTCTTTTAAACCAACAGGTCTTGCTCTTTTTCCTAGGCTAGAGTGCTGTGGCAGGATCGTAACTCCCTGCAGCTTCAAACTGGGTTCACATGATCCTTCTGCCTCAGTCTCCTGAGTAACTAGGATTACAGGCACAGGCTAATTGTTTTTATTATTTTTTTTTTTTTTAAGAAATGAGGTCTCACTTTGTTGCCCAGGCTGGTCTCAAACTTCTGGCCTCAAGTGATCCCTCTGCTTTGGCCTCCCAAAGTGCTAGGATTATAGGCGTGAGCCACCATGTCCAGCCATAATTTTTTTAAGGCAACTTGTTTTTCTTGAAATTTTAATGTGGTAAATTTAATATTCATAGATACATTTCACTCTTTCATTATTTTGAATTATTTCTAAATATAGTTACATTAACTAATGAAACTGGAATAAACAGGTTTGAGAGCAGGTGAAACTAAGTCTTACTAAGCATACATCATCACTGGTGGGGATCGGTGTTCAGGGCACACTAGAAGGCACCCTGCTCATGGCATCAATTAATATTTTACTGTAGAGGTGGAGATTTGGTCATTCATCAGGTCATTTATGGAGGTCAGTGATAGTGCTTTGTGTTCTACTACCATTTATTTACCCAGTCCCAGACCAAACCAATGCAAATGTGTAATCTTTTGATTCTACAAAAATGCTACAGTACACATCAGGCACACTGCAGAGACACTGCAGGTTTGTGATACCACCACAAGAAAGCCTAACATCCCAATAAAGCAGGTCACATGAGTTTTACATTTCCCAGTGCATATAAAAGCTGTAATATGTTTATAAAAACAATGTATATATATACCTTAATTTAAAGTAACAGTTAAGGCCGGGCACAGTGACTCAGGCCTGTAATCCCAGCACGTTGGAAGGCTAAGGTGCGTGGATCACCTGAGGTCAGGAGTTGGAGACCACCCTGGCCACTATGGTGAAACCCCGTCTCTACTAAAAATGTGAAAATTAGCTGGGTGTGGTGGAGCACACCTGTAATCCCAGCTACTTGGGAGGCTGAGGCGGGAGAATCACTTGAACCTGGGAGGCGGAGGTTGTAGTGAACAAAGATCGAGATTGTGCCACTGCATTCCAGCCTGGGCAACAGAGTAAGACTCCATCTCAGAAAATAATTAAAAAAATACTGGTTAAAAAATGCTCATGATCATTGAGCCTTCCGCAAGCCTTAATCTCTTTGCGCCGGAAGGTCTCGCCTTGATGTTGATGGCTGCTGACTGATCAGAGCGCAGGTTGCTACATGTTGGGGTGACTGGCAATTTCGTAAAATAAGACAACAATGACGTTTACTGCATTGACTCTTCCACAAAAGATTTCTCTGTAGCATGTGATGTTGTTTGATTGCATTTTCCCACAATAGAACTACTTTCAGGATTGGAATCAGTCCTCTCAAACACTGCCACTGCTTTATCAACTGAGTTTATGTAATATTCTAAATCCTTTGTTGTCATTTCAACAATGTTCACAACATCTTCATTCAGCCTCTACTTCCTGAGTAGATTCTATCTTAGGAAACCACTTTCTCTGCTCATCCATAAGAAGCAACTCCTCATCTGTTCACGTTTTATCATGAGATTGCAGCAATTCAGTCCCATCTTCAGGCTCCACTTCTAATTCTAGTTCTCTTGCTGTTTTTACCACATTTGCAGTTGCTTTCTCCACTGAAGACTCGAATCCCACAAAGTCATGGCATCTGGAATGGTGAATCCTTTACAGGAAGTTTTCAATGGACTTTGCCCAAATCCATCAGAGGAATAACTATCTATGGCAGCTATAGCTTTATACAATGTATTTCTTAAATAATAAGACTTGAAAGTTGAAATTACTTCTTGATCCATGGGCTGCAGAATGGCTGTTAGCAGGCATGCAAAAACATTCATCTCCTTGTACATCTCCATCAGAGGTCTTGGGTGACCAGATGCTTTGCCAATCAGCAGTAATGTTTTGAAAGGAATCTTTTTTTTTTTTTTTTTTTTTCTGGGCAGTAGATCTTAACGGTGAGCTTAAAATATTCAGTAAATCGTTCTGTAAACAGAAGTGCCGTCATCCAGGATTTGTTGCATTTATACAGCACAGGCAGAGTATATTTAGCGTAATTCTTCAGACCCCTAGGAATTTCAGAATGGTAAATGGGCATTGGCTTTCACATAAGCCACTGGCTGCACTGGCCCCTCACAAGAGAGTCAGCTGCGTTTTGAATCTTTGAAGGCTTCTCTTAGAAGCCGTCTAGCTGTGGGCCGGGCGCGGCAGCTCGTGTCTGTAATCGCAGCACTCTGGGAGGCCGAGGTGGGCGGATCACGAGGCCATCCTGGCTAACATGGGGAAACCCGTCTCTACTAAAAATATAAAAAATTGCTCCGGGTGTGGTGGCGGGCGCCTTTAGTCCTAACTACTCGGGAGGCTGAGGCAGGAGAATCACTTGAATCCAGGAGGCGGAGCTTGCAGCGAGCCGAGATGGCGCCACCACACTCCAGCCTGGGGGACAGAGCGAGACTCCGTCTCAAAAAGAAAAAAAAAAGAAGCCATCTAGCTATCAAAGTCCTTAGATGGCATCTTCGTGCACTATAAAGCTGTCTCATTTACACTGAAAATCTGTTCAGTGCAGCTACTTTTCGTCAGTGACCTTAGCTCAATCTTGATAACTCACTGCAGCTTCCACACCAGCACTTGCTGCTTCACCTTGCACTTCTATGTTAGAGAGACGGTTCTTTCCTTCAGCTTCAAGAACCAACCTCTGCCAGCTTGAGACATGTTTTCCTGCAGCTTGCTCACCTCTCTCAGCCTTCGTGGAATATAGAGAGTTAGGGCCTTGCTCTGGATTAGGCTTTGGTTTAAGGGAATGTTGAGGCTGGTTTAATCTTCTAGCCAGACCACTCAAACTTTCTCCATATCAGCAGTAAGACTGTTTCGCTTTCTTACCATCTGTGTGTTCACTGGAGTAGCACTTTTCCTTCAGCCTTTTTTCTTTGCATTCACATCTTGACTGTTTGGTGCAAGAGGCCTAGTAGCTTCTGGCATGTCTCAGCTTTTAACATGCCTTCTTAATCATTTCTAGCTTTTGATTTAATATGAGAGATGTGCGACTCTTCGTTTCACTTGGACACTTGGAAGCAATTGTTGTGTTATTAATTGGTTTCCCTTCAATATTGTGTCTAGGGATTGGGAGGCGTGAGGAGAGGGAGAGAGATGGGAATGGCCAGTCGGAGCAGTCAGAGCACACACAACACTGATTAAGTTCTCTGCCTTGTATGAGCATGGTTCATGGCACCCCGAAACAATTACAGTAGTAACATCAAGGATTGCAGATCAGCATAACAGATACAATGACAGTGAAAAAGTGTGAAATATTGCTAGAATTACCAAAATGTGCTGTTGGAAAAGTGGCATGGAAAGACCTGCACAGTTGCCAAAACCTTCAACTTAGGAGAAACAGAATGTCTAAAAAACCCAAGTAAGAGAAGCACTGTAAGCTGAAGTGTGCCTCTATCTTTGGGCACATGTGTGAGAAATTCTTAGAAGTAGGAAGTGTTGAATCAAAGAATATTGATATTTTAAATCTCAGTACATAATCAAATATGTACGCTCTCCAAAGAGATCACACCGATTACTCCTCCAGCCGCACCTGTTTTCCCACACCTTTTTTTGAGTCTTCAGATTTTATTTTTGCCAAACTGAGGTGAAATGTAGAATCTTATTCTACTTTTTGCTTGCATTTTAAAATACAAATTGAATAAATGTTTCCTGCATTTCCATGAAAGGCCTGCTTGTATCTTTGGCCCATTTTTTTTTAAATGGGTTATTAGAGTCCTTGAGGAAATACCGTAAATGTAACGTGCTCCTCTTTTCCCCAGAAGTGTTTGAGCCACGTGTGCCACGTTTGTGTTTGTGGTCGAGGAGATGCTTTCATGATTGAGAAGAAGACGCATTTTGTACTTTTCCCCCTTATGTAAATTTATTCATTAAACACAAAAGATTTGTAACAAAATATTTTTTTTTCCTTAAGATTGTCATATAAAGTTTATTAATGAGAAAAGCTCCCTTGTCAGTTTATAGTTTAGCTTTGGTTTGAAATTACAGACACTCTGGCACTGCTGTTCAGTAAAAATATGAGCCACATATAATTTAAAATTTTCCAACATCTGCCTTAAAATATAAAAATAAACAAGTGAGGTTAATTTTAATAATTTTGTTTCACCCAATGTAAGATTATATCATTTTACATGTAATCCATCCTAAAACTAATAATAAAATGTTTTACGTTGTATTTTTTGTACTAAATTTTCAAAATCTGATGTATATTTTAGACTCACAGCACATATCATTTTAAACTAGCCATGTGTGAAGACTGTAGTGACATGTGGCCAGTCCATGTTGGCCAGCACAGCTCAAAAGAGTAGTCTATTTCTGTGAAAATCCATTAATTTATTATTTTGGACCTAACATTTGTCCTGTCCTCTTCTTTATTTTTATTTTTTTGAGACAGGGTCTGACTTGGTCAACCAGGCTTGGAGGGCAGTATCACGATCTCAATTCATTGCAACCCCCACCTCCCAGGCCCAAGCAGTTCTTCCACTTCAGCCTCCTGAGTAGCTGGGATTACAGGCACATGCCACCATGCCTGGCTTATTTATTTATTTATTTATTTATTTATTTATTTATTTATTTATTTATTTATTTTTGAGGCAGAGTTTCACTCTTGTTGCACAGGCTGGAGTGCAATGGCACAATCTTGGTTCACTGCAACCTCCGCCTCCTGGGTTCAAGGGATTCTCCTGCCTCAGCCTCCCAAGTAGCTGGGATTACAGGTGTGTGTCACCACGCCCAGCTAATTTTGTATTGTTAGTAGAGACGGGGTTTCATCATGTTGGTCAGGCTGGTCTCGAACTCCTGACCTCAGATGATCCACCTGCCTTGGCCTCCCAAAGTCCTGGGATTACAGGTGTGAGCCACCGCATCCGGCCTAATTTTTTTTGGTAGAGATAAGGTTTTTCCATGCCCAGGCTGGTCTCAAACTCTTGGGCTCAAGCAGTCTGTCCACCTTGGCCTCCCAAAGCGCTGGGATTACAGGCCTGTGCCACCATGCCCTGCCCCATCCTTTGTTTTTGTTTTGTTGTTGCTGTTGTTTTCTTTGAGACGGAGTCTTGCTCTGTCGCTAGGCTAGAGTGCAGTGGCGCCATCTCTGCTCACTGCAACCTCTGCCTCCCAGATTCAGGTGATTCTCCTGCCTTAGTCTCCTGAGTAGATGGGATTTCAGGCATATGCCTGCCACCACACCCAGCTAACTTCTGTATTTTCAGTAGAGACGGGGTTTCACCATGTTGGCCAGGCTGGTCTCAAACTCCTGACCTCAAGGGATCCACCCGCATTGGCCTCCCAAAGTGGTGGAATTACAGGTGTGAGCCACTGTGCCTAGCCCCTATCTTCTTTTTTTGTTTGTTTGTTTAGAGAGAGAGAGAGAGAGTTTCGCTCTTGTTGCCCAGGCTGGAGGGCAATGGCATGATCTGGGCTCACTGCAACCTCCGCCTCCCAAGTAGCTGGGATCACAGGCATGTGCCACCACACCTGACTAGAGACGGGGTTTCTCCATGTTGGTCAGGCTGGTTGGTCTAGAACTCTCCGCCCGCCTCGGCCTCCCAAAGTGCTGGGATTACAGGTGTGAGCCACCGTGCCCGGCCCCCCATCTTCTTAAGAAGATAAATTGTATTGGCCAGGTGCGGTGGCTCACGCCTGTAATCCCAGCACTTTGGGAGGCCGAGGTGGGTGGATCACAAGGTCAGGAGATCGAGACCACGGTGAAACCCCATCTCTACTAAAAATACAAAAACTTAGCTGGGCACGGTGGCGGGCACCTGTAGTCCCAGCTACTCGGGAGGCTGAGGCAGGAGAATGGCGTGAACCCGGGAGGCGGAGCTTGCAGTGAGCCGAGATCCGGCCACTGCACTCCAGCCTGGGTGACAGAGCGAGACTCCGTCTCAAAAAAAATAAATAAATAAATAAAAATAAATTGTATTTATCTGACACATGTTCTTTAATTAGGCTCTAAGTAAATATTATTCTTTACTCAACTGTAGAAATATGTGCTGATTGCTTCTGTATTTGTAAAATTAATGTAGTGGCATCCTCCACTAAATGCATTAATTAAGTGGAAGGTGGTGAGTTCAGTGGAACATTCCCAAGCAGTGAGATGCCTACTAAAGGGTAGGTTCTTTTAGATGTCATTTTCCTTGATCTTTTTAATAACTTGCAGTAAAGGCCCCAAAAACTTACAAATGTGAATTGTAAAAGTTGACGGCTTAAACAACCAGCCAAGGTGACCCAAATTATATCTGAGCAGGATTCTGAAAGCAGGTATCCCGGCACAAGTTTGGTGTTCTTTATACAATTTGTTCTCATTATAGGTGCCTACAGTAACTCGGATAAAACACAAGTTACGTATTTTCACCTTCCCTAGAAGAAATACATGAATCAAAGAAATAAGCCAGAGAACAGTGTCATTGGAGAATATACTGAGTTACCTTTTCTGTTACTTCCTGAAAAGTAGTGAAACTGACAGAATTAGTTAGTGGAGAAAGAACAAGGCAAATTTACAGGAAACCCTGGACTGCAGCTCTTTGTTTCTGTCTCATCTGAACTTTCATGAGACTTTATTTTAGGGCTGGGAATTTAATGTAATAATATATACTGTAATATATCAGTAGTAAATACATGTGAGCCAAAGAAAAGTTCTTCCTTATTAGGATATGCTACAAGTCAAGTTAAACTGAGTATAAATAAGCTTAATCATAAAACCAGTTTGTGCTAATAAAAATGTAATATGAGCCACGTATAATTTTAAAATTTCAGGTATCAAATGGGATGGAAACATTTCTTTGACCTGACTTTGACCACCACACTCGGTATGGGAGTGAGTGCAAATTGTGCTAAACTTAGCTCCCATCCCGTGATGCTAGTAACTTCCTATAAGACTGCTGTGCTGCTGCGCAGGTGGTGGGCACCCATCCTCCACATCTCTGCTTCCACAGCCTTGGAGATGACCCCTGGTCCGCTGCTCCTCCTGACCCCTTCAGCATGGCTCCACTTCAGTGGGTTCCTGTCAGGTGATCAGTTAAAGCAAAGAGAAGTAGGCTGCACACATTGTATACCTCCATTTATCCCTGTTTATCCATTGACAATTAGGTTCTTAAAAACTGGTTGACTATTACTAGCAGTGCAGTGAGATGAGCATTTTTGTACGCGTTTCCTTTTGCCCAGGTGGGAGAGCTTTTTGCTGAAGTACGTCTCTAGAAGTGGAATTGTTCACTCGTGGAGTATTTGCATCTTAAGCCTTAATAGGCCTTGCAAATGGTGTGAAATAAGGACCTAGTTTTTCTCTCCTACTGTAGATAACCAGTTTTCCCAGAGCCATTGATTGCATCATCCATCTCTGTGCTGATCCACGCGACCACATCTGAGGCAGGCGATGTCTGTCTGTGCTGTCCGTGGTGGGCCCTCTCTGCTGCTCCCTTGTTCTCCGTGTCTGTCCCGGCACCAGCACCACAGTCTGAATTACTGTTGCTGCACAACCTCACTCTGGAGAGAGCAAGCCCTCCACGCTGTTTTCTTCAGAGTTGTATTGGCTGTTCCTGGTCCTTGATCTTTTGTATAAATTTTGTGTAAATATGATTGTATATGTAAATATCCTAAATAATTTTTTTATAGAATTCAGTGTTTGCAATGCAACATTATAAAAATTGCATATAGAAATCTGGTATAATTAAAAATTGTATAAAATCTGGTTGTAAAATTCCATACACACACATACCTTTTGGGATTTAAGTTACATTTGCATTGAATTTCTAGTCTAATTAAGGGAGAATTACTATCCACGATTAAGTCTTTCTTTAGATGACCATGGCCTATCTCCATTTATTAAGGTCATTTCTGTATTTTGACAAAGGTTTTTGTAAGCTCTATAAATCACATTTTTTTCTTATTAGATTTTTAAAAAATTTTTTAGAGGGGCGGAGAGGGGACAGAGTCTCACTCTGTCGCTCAGGCTGGAGTGCAGTGGCAGCATCTGCCTCCTGGGTTCAAGCGATTCTTGTGCCTCAGCCCCCCAGGTAGCTGGAACTACAGGCATGCATCACCACACCCAGCTTAGATTTATCTTTAATAGTTTGTTGTTGCCGATGTTTTGGAAACATGATTGTGTGATTGTGTGTATTGGTTTTATTTCCAGAAAACTTACTGAACTTTTTAATTAGTTCTAATAGTGTGTGCTTACATTCTCCTGGATTTTCTACCAGCACAGTTATGTTGTCTGTGAATACTGGCAGTTTGGGTTCATTTTCAATTCTGATAACTTTCTTTTTCTTCCCATACTGCCCTGGCTTATATTCCTAGTTGCTATTAGGAATGGGTTAATTAGTTGAGGTTCTTCATTTGAATCTTTTTGGTTTTTTTTGAGATGGAGTCTTGCTCTGTTGCCCAGGCTGGAGTGCAGTGGCACTATCTTGTTTCACTGCAACCTCCACCTCCTGGGTTCAAGCGATCCTCCTGCCTCAGCCTCCCAAGTAGCTGGCAATACAGGCATGTGCCACCACACCCAGCTAATGTTTGTATGTTTGGTAGAGATGGGATTTCGCCATGTTGGCCAGGCTGGTCTCGAACTCTTAACCTCAGGTATCTGCCTGCCTCGGCCTCCCAAAGTGCTGGGATAACAGGTACAAGCCACCATGTCCAGCCCATTTTAATCTTTTGAAATGATCAAATTATCTTTGCCCCTCATGCTGTTAATGTGGCAAGTTACTTTAATCTGTTTTTTTAATATTGTACCACCCCACATTACTGGATTAAACTTTATCATGATAGTATTTGTTTTTCTATTTCTGGATCAGTTTGCAAGATTGTTTCAGGCTTTGGTTTTTAAATACCTGGGTGAGATTCACCCACTCCTTTGTGATAAGTCCAAGCCCCCTAGCTTTGTGTGGGAGATAATCTCTCAAAGCTTCCTTACAAAAGCATTTGGAGGCCCGCCTTTTTGTGTATTTTTGTTGTTGTTATTGTTGTTGTTTTGAGATGGAGTTTCCCTCTTGTTTCCCAGACTGGAGTGCAATGGCACGATCTCGGCTCACCGCAACCTCCACCTCCCGGGTTCAAGCAATTCTCCTGCCTCGGCCTCCTGAGTAGCTGGGGTTACAGGCGCCCACCACCACGCCTAATTTTGCATTTTTAGTAAAGATGGGGTTTCATCATGTTGGTCAGGCTGGTCTCGAACTCCCAACCTCAGGTGATCTGCCTGCCTGTGCCTCCTTTGCAAAGTGCTGGGATTATAGGCGTGAGCCACCTCGCCCGGCCTTGTTGTGATTTTTATATTTGTTTCTTTGGAGACTGGGGAAGGTTGGTTATTGAAACTATATTTCTAACTCAGTTTGGGTAACTTATTTTTCTAGAGTTTGCCCATTTCATCTGTTTTCAAGTTTTTGACACTACTCTTCTCAATAGAATTCTTACATGATTTTTCCAAGTCTCCATTTTAGCTGTAGCTTTTGACCCCCTTTTAATTCTTAATATTGTCTATTTATACTCTTCTTTTTTTTCAGGAATCATTTTTGCCAGAGATTGAACTTGGTTTTTAAGAAACTTGGATGTAGGTTTTGTTTATCCTTTGTGATATATGTCTTTTAGTTCATTAATTTGCTATCTTTATTTCCTTCTACCTTTCTTTTGTTTATTCTGGTGTTTTTTTCTAGTTTCAGTAGTGGACGATTAGCTTATTTTATTTTTTCCTCCTCGCTGATAGGATGGCTTAAAGTTACAGGACTTTCAGCAACACTCTTGTTTCATTCCACAAGGTGGGATATTTAATTGCTTAATGGCTTAGTTTTAAATGTTTTCAGATTTCTTCCTTGTTCCATGAGTTACTTAGAAGCAAGTTTTAAAACTTATATGCTCTTTAAATTTTTAAGTTGAGTTCTAATTGAGTGGTGGTCTGAGAATGTTATTATGATTTAATTCTTTACTATTTGTTTAATTTTTTTTTTTTCGCTCCTGGCCAGGTTTTATGGTTTTTTTAAAAAGTGTCACTTTTAATCATATGTTCAATAAAGTAGATTAATTGTGTTGTTTGCATCCTGTATACATTTTCCAGTCCCACAACCTGTGTTACCAAGAGAGTTGGGTCAGTCTCACCCTTTAACCTTGGATATATCAATTTCTCCTAGTAACCTTCAGTTTTTACTTTATATGTTTTGCAGCTATGTTATTAGATACATGTAATCAGAGTTACTGAATTTTTAAATTCTTGACCTTCTCTGTTCTTAATGACTTTTATGCTACAGTCTGTGTTATATGAAAATAACATAACCAACTTTCATATGGTTAGTATTTGCTTGGAGTACTTCTTCCATCTCTTTATTTCAGCCTGTATGTCTGTATGGTTTATGACTGTTGAATGGCTTGTAGCTGCTCTTAGAGTTGGTCAGTTTAGTCTGTTAACACTTGCTTAGATTACTGATGGGTTTGAATTCATTCCTCTCATCACTTTTGTTCTTTACCTTGCTTTTTCATTGTTTCTTTTACTTCTCTTGCCTCCTATTCTTTTTTCTTGTTTTCTCTCTTTTAACAATTATTGATACAGTATAATGTAACCAGTAATAATGTACATCATAATAATACCGCTGAATCCAAGATTCCACCACCTTGATCTAGAGGTGGTGGAATCCAAGATCTAGAACATTGCCAATAACTTCCATTTGAATAAGAGTTTAGTTTGAATGTTAAAAACTCTTTGTTTTTCCTAGATTGTCTTTAAATTTTTACATTCATTCTCAACAAGGGCTAGCTTCTCCCCAAATAGTAAGAATCTTGAAACCTTGCAACTTCATATCCCCCTTCCACCTTATATATTATTGCTGCCTAAGCATTTTAATTGTCTTTTATTTTATTTTATACTTGCATATCCTGCTTATGTACCTATCTATAATTTAATTCCCTTCAAATTTTATTGTTGATTTCAGTATAGGGTCAATGCTTGTTTCACTTTGTCTAGGTTGCTGTTTTATCAGTATTCCTTCTTTCTGGTCTCTTTGGCTTTCATTTTCTTGCTGAAATATGTCCTTTAGTAGGTCTGTCAGCCTGGATCTATTGGTAGTAGTTGCTTTATCTTTGAATATGTCTATTTTATTCTCATTCTTAAATGAAAAAGAATTCTTAAATAATTCCAAATTGACAGTTATTTCTTTCATCATAATTTTTATATAGCCATCATCCTCTGGTATGTATTGTTTTAAGTGGTCTGCCCTTGGTCTCATAGTATTCTTTGTAAGTAACCTGTCTTTTCTCTCTAGTTGCTTTTAAGGTCTGCTCTTGTCTGTGGTGCTCTGAGGTTACACTGTAGTGTGTTTTGATTTGGATTAGTTTAAATCATCCTGCCAGACACCTTCTGTCCCTTTTTGGGATGAGGGAAGAATGTTGTATCATTAAATCTTAGAATTTTCTCAACTATTTTAAAAAATGTTTCTTCTCTGTTCTTTGGATTTTTTAATTTTTCTTTTTTTTGGAACTGCAGTTATAGACATATGTTAGAGTTTTTTATTCCATAGTTCTTAGCTCTTTCATTCGTTCCATCTCTTGCTTTTTTTCTAAAGTGCCCCCTTTATGTCTCTCATGCTTTTTTATAGTCTCAATCTTACAGTTCTGTCTCCTGAAGTTCTTGAGTCTAATCCTACTTCTAATCCATCCTTCCTTCTTTTTGAGCTTTGGGCTTTTAGCCTCTCTACCATTTGGGTTGATCTGTGGGTATCATTTTTAGCCTGGTGTGAGGTTTATTCTTTCCTGAGGGGGATTGCTTTCTGTTTTAATATCTCAGTTTGGGCTAGGGGTTCTTGGACAAATGGGGTTGGTTGTAGAGTACTAGTCCGTTGTCCCTACAGCTCAAGAGATGCTTCTACCTGCCAGCTCAGGATAGTCAGAGAAAGCATCCTGTAGTCCCCTCGACACTAGTGGGCTTTTCTTCTTCTTTTTTTGATCTACCTATTTTCTGCTGAGGGTGTAGCCCTTTTGGGGATCATGACTTTATAGAATAGGAGGGTGTCTCTTCTCACCTCCTACCTTGAGCAGACCCAGACTTCTTCCCTTTGAGGGCTGAAAACTCAAATGTCACAGACAGATGTTCACACTTCATTTGGTCTGAATATTGCTAGCCTTGGAATTTCTAAAATTTGCTTCTACGAACTATTTATTAGTTTCAATGCGCTAAGCCTGCTGGGAGGAAATGCTGGTTGTGAGCATCACGGAAGCATTCTGGACGGTTATTAGCACAAAGTTAACATTTGATTTTATAGTATCTTCTGCTAACAGTGTTTTAAAAACTAACTCTTTATGGTGTCTTGTGTACTAGGTACTGTGCCTGTGCTGACTTCCTAGCTTTATTGGAAGTTCCTTGACAGTGGACCGAATCCCTACCCCTTACTCTTTCTCCATCTCCCTCTGCAGTGCTGAGCCCTCAAAAACAAAACAGCAGCAAAAAACACACTTGCACTAGTTGCTGATTGGTTAATCCCCACGGAAAGGTTACCAACAAACCACAGCAATGACACAGAGGGAATGCCTATTTCCACATCCAGGGAGGCCCACCTGCCCAATTCCATGCTGCTGACTTAGAGCACGGCTTTGCTAATGATACCCTTGGCTCCTTCTCTGCCTCAAGCCGCAGATGTTCTTTGCCTTCTGTGATTCTGCTCCCCTCCTTTGGGGGTGTCATGAAGTGCACCGGTGTTTCTGCTGGCTCCTGGGCTTCTCCCCTGACCTTGCACATACAGTTGCCTGCTGGACATCCCCACCTGCCCAGTCAGACATCACACCCCCTATCCATCCAGTCTTCCTTGAATTTTCCCCACCTAAGCGAGGGCAACTCTTCCCAGTCGCTCAGGCCAAGAACCTGTGCCTTTCTTAACTTCTTTCACACCCCTCATCTGGTTAATAAGGAATTTCTTGGTGCCACTTTCCGAATATATACCAAATCTGGCCATTTATTTCATCCATTATGCCCAACATATACAAGCCATTGTCATCTTTAGACTGAATTATAGGGGGCCTCCCCTGCCCTCCCCTCCCCTGCCACTCTCCACTTAGTGTGAGTGTTCCACGAAAAAACACGTCTGATCTTGCCTTCTGCTGCTGGCAGCCCCCACCCAGCTCCCACCATTCTCAACAGCACCCATGGCCCGGCTGCAGGCTGTGTTGACCTGACCCCATTCCCTGGGTAAGGCTGGGTGTGCTCCTGCCACTTGCCCTATGTGGGACGGTCTTGTCCCCAGATACCTGTAGCTGATCCTGTGCCCTGTGCAGGATTCTGCTCACCTGCGACTTTGCTCCAGAGGTTCAGACTGACATCTCTACAGATTGCTCGACTCCCCTTAAACCTTTAAAAGAAACAGTGGCAGTTATCACTTAGTAAACACAATGGATGCAGAAGTGACAAGTCCTTCCCGGAGGGTGGAGACCGGTCTCCCTGAGAGTAGGGATTCCGTTCTGCCCAGTCCTCCGTGTCCACCGTGGGCTCAGAGGCCACACACCGGTTCTTTTGCCTGTATGCAGCTATGTGGAGATGGAGCCATAGTAATGCATGCTTTAAAGGAAGGGGGTTTTATATTTTGGGGGGAGATGAAGTTGATTGGCAAGGAATCGGGTGGAGATAGTTTATGAAAGTGAGGGACATAAGGAACAGACACGTGGGAATGAGGGAATGAAAGTCCGGGAGCCGTCTGGGAGCTTCACTGCGCTGTAGGACCTCGTGCTGGTGGGGCCATCCGTTCACGATGGTGGTGGGCATCCTTTGAGGTTTGTCTTCTGTGATTTTGGGGAGGTGGGCGGTACTGGTGACATCTGCTTCCAGAGCAGCCGTCCTTCCTGCTCCCTTTCTGGTCTTCGGTGGTTTCCGCTCGAGTTCTTGCGGGGCGCGCTCCCTCTGCTTTCTGGAGGTGATTAATTTCCCAACTCCTCGGCACCACCTTCCCCACCCGAAAAAAGGATGCAGAACCACGCCTGGAGTTGGGTGGGCCTCCCGGGTGCTGGGCGGCCCGGGGCGGCGGGGA
>NW_012122043.1:843312-882189 GCF_000951035.1 Colobus angolensis palliatus
GGTCCCCGCAGCACCTTCACCTGCCGCGCGGGGCCCGCGCCCGTCTACGTGTTCGGGGTGGAGAAAGCTGCTCTCCTTGGGCCTGGAGTGCAACTTGGACATGCCCCAGGGTCGTGGATGAAAAATACATTACGGAAAAATACCGAATTTGGATGAAAGGCTGGGAGGCCGAGGGGGTTGCTGTCCCTTTAAGCCTGTCCCCGCCCGCGGGCCCTCGTGGCCTGTGGGAGGGCCGTGCTGAGGTGGCATCTGCGAAAGTTCCTCCATGCAGGATGGGTGCCGACTTCCAGAACTTGGTGAGAAGTGCGGAGCCTGCCTTCTGCTCGCCAGTCGCCTGTGGCCTCTCCTAGATTTCGATCTTGTGATCTTTGAGTGGATCAGGATTTTATTTTCCCATTCTGAACTTTGGTTTGTGGTCTTGAGCAATTTTACTTTTGGAAGATGAGTCTGGATTTCAGCCGGAGGCTTTTTGATGCCCTCCATACCCGGTCCTGTCTAATGCTTTTAAAGCATTTGCGGGTCTCATTAACTGAGGCTGAAATGAAATTTTTCCTGGAGTATTACTGATAATTATCTTTGAAGACTGTTGCCCATTGACTATGTAGTTGGCAAAACTTATCACAAGGGAATCAACTAAATTACTTCCTCGTTTAAAAGCAAAAAAGTAGAACCCTTCATGTGAAGCCTTTTCTGTTGCTGTGAGAAACCTGTTAAACTTGTGCTAAACTTGTAAGCACCAGGTTTCCCACGTAACACACAGCTCTGTCATGACTCCACGTTTTGCTCTACACGTATTAGGGCGGAAAGGGGTCTTGCTTCCTGCCCTTCTTCGTTTAGTTCTAGTTCTGTTTGCGGAAAGGTAAATTCTGAGATGTGACTTTTTTTGCTGTGAACATTTACACTCTGGGAAACAAAATTAAAAGTCCAGGTTCAGGATAGTTTGAAGTTCACATTTGGTGGACCTGGACAGTGGTTGATCCCAGCTTCCTATGGGAAAAGTAGTTGAGAGAGGCAGAATCACAAAGGGACTGGGGCCATGTGGGAGGGACTGAAGGAGACAGGAGACAGGGCTCCCCTACCAGAAGGAGCCTTGGAGGAGAGTGGACTTGTTCTCCATGGCCAGAAAGGGGAAAGAAGTTGTAGATTTTGTCATAAGGAGGTGGAACGTTTACAGCCATGCAGGGGTGACCCGGGCCCTGAGAAGGCCACAAATTTCCTCCTGTCTCTGGGGGTATTAAGAAATTGGATTAGAGTAATATCTGAGGTTCCTTTCAATCCTGATTTGAGCAGTATTGTTAGATCCAGTGAGAATCTGAGATACTAGATATTTAACCTCTGTTCTTTGGTAACTAGGCCTGCCCAAGGTACCCTGGGAACTTCAGATAGCAAGTGGAGTTGCTGGGTGGAGAGCACACTCAGCCTGGCACTGTCTTGGGGTTGCTGGAAGATCCACCTGGAACAGGATTAAACCCTCATGGGTGTTGTCTGTGAAGGCAGGAGCCGGTAGCAGGGCATAGCAGTGCGGGGTGGACATGGAGCTGTAGGGGCAGCTTCTTAGGCGCTGCTTTGTTGAACCGGAGGCAGGTGGACCCCTGGGCTGCACCTCACTGGATTGGGAGCACAGAAGGAGAAAGAGACGGACTTTTAAGAAAATCTCACCCAGAATTTCAGGTGGGGACAGGGTCTGCATTTACATGTGGGTCATCAAATGCTTGCTTAGAACACATTCTTCAAAAACAGGGTTTTGAGTTGTTTAGATGATACCAGAATCCTAAATGTTAAATGTGTCTCTAGTTGTGAACCATTCGTTAGGAGCTCTGACAAACGGCCGTTTGGAATCTGGAGGCTTAGGGACCCAGTATCGACCGCCTGTCAAAGCAGTCTGGAGTTTTCCGAGGTCCACCTTCTGCCTTACCTGGCTGCCTGAGGGCCTGGGCTCGCCTGAGGAACACGAGAGGCCCTGCTCCAGGGTCTGCCTCAGACACAGGAGTGGGTTCCCTTATGTTGAGACTCCTTTCAGTATCGGGTCTGGCTGGACTTGGCTTCTGAAGGGTGTGTGCATGGTCTCGGAAGAGACTGACACTAGGTACTCAGTGGGGATTGGCTCCTCACAGCTCTGTACTGGAGACTCGGTGTGAGCTGACATGGACGGAACTGCATTTTGCAGACTTCTAGTGTGGCTGTCACTGGGGCACTGGAGACTTGCCCAGAACCTGGCTTGATAAGGGGGTGGGTGTCTGGATTTAAGAAGTGACATTGGAGCCCGGGACAACCTTGAATGAGAGACCATGCCAGGTGGAGAGTCAGCAAGCAAGAGTGGGAGGGCGGAGGGTGGATGCAGGAGACCAGAGGCAAGTGTCATTGGATACCTGTTGGGGCACCTTAGCCTAGAGTGCCCTGCCCCATTTTGCTCCCAGACTGGCCAGACACTTGGAATCTCAAGGAGCGCTTGCCAAGTTGTGAATGTGCTACTGTGACACTTTGGAGAAATTTTCTTACTTTAATCTTTAAAACTTGCAAACTAGAATTTTTTGGTGATGCTTTTAAATGGAATACTCTTGATCAGTTTGTCCCACCTTTCCCCTTCAGTCTTGGGGTACATCTGTGTGTCTGGTGCATCTGGGGCCCCATAGTGTCTCTGGTTAGTGTCAGGTTCCCCGTGTGGCTCAAGCCCTGTATTTAGAGTTTTTAAAAAACTCATAACCAAGATGAGAATCCGGAAATACCACCAGCCCACATCCTCTGCTGGAAGGGCGAGACCCTTTTAATCCAGTCTACTGGATGCACCCCCGTTGCCATGAGCCGCCTTCTCAGCTCCGGACCCATGTGTCTTATGGGCAGGACTGTTGTCAGGGTATTAGTAGTACTCTCCAGCTGAGTGGGGCGTTCCTGTTACTGTCATTGCTTTTCCCATTTTAGACAGATGCCTCACTCCTGTCAGCAGTTCCACCTTTTCATCGTTGAGGAGCACATGTGGTCGCCAGCCTCCCCTCTCCAGAGTCCCCTAAGGCGAGGTGACTCACCCTCCTACTTCACAGAGTTCTTGGTCCTCCCCAGACAGCCTTTGAAGGTTCCTTTCAATCCTGCGATTTTATGACCTGGTTTCTAAATCCCCAGTGGATTAGAAAGGACTGAAGGACTTTTACAGGATAACAGCAAGAAGAACAAAGTAACTGCAAAATATACAGAGAATTCTTGAAGACGGTAGCTCTTGGTCACCATAAGCACTGCAGAGCCCCTGAGGTCCACATTGTGTTGTAGGTCAGAGCCCAGCACAACAGCCCTTCTTCTGGTTCATCGCCTAGTGTTATGTCGGGCACAGGAAAGGTGATCCAGCCATGCAAGAGAACACCAATAGTTTTGTGAGGATTTTACTTCAAAATGGTTAAGTTTAGAAGTTTGGCACTTAAAGGATCACTCCCTCAGGTCCCTGGAATAGTTGTCCTCTGCAAGTTGGAGCTGGTTCAGGTTTTATTGTAATATGTTTTGTTTCAAGCTAATGGTTTTTTTTTTCTTCCGAGAAACTTGCCTGAATATTGGTGTTAGTAACCAAAACCTAAGTAATATCTTGACCTTTTCTGATTGGGAGGGAAAAAGATCTGGGTTGTAAAATGTAGATAAGTAACTTTTCTCTGGTTTCCTCTCTCTTCTCTCCCACTTCCTATCCCATACCAGCAAAAGCTGGCAGGCTGACAGAGGCGGCCTCAGGACGGACTTTCTGGCTACCGACCGTTTTGCTGGTAAGTTTGCTGTCTGAAGACTTCCTGTCCCTGGGCTGTGTGTGGGACCTGGGAGCACAGGGATGCATATTTTCTCAGTCCTGTGTGTACCTTCTTTCTTTATATTGCACCTTCAAGTTTCTCGTGGTTCGTCAGAGACGTCTCCATACCTTCACCTCCCAGCAGGAGCTATCTATAGACATGTGCCCCTTAGATGTGTCATCTGGCTTCCATCTGTTTTTAATCTTTTATTTCTTAAATGTGAATTATGTTTATTCAGTATTATCTGAATTGGGGTCTTGCTTCTCTCTAGGATTGCAGGCCTTTTCTTGAACTTGGGGAGAGGTCTTAATTATGTTATAAAAATTAGGCAAAATTCAGTCCTTATTACTTGGTCTTGTTGTGCCAGTAAGTGATGCGTAATTGTGTAAAGAAAATGGATTCTTACTCACTGTAGTAGTTGGGAGCTCACCTGGAATTGGGGAGAGGGAAGGTGAGGAAGCTAACACTCCTACCTCAGAATGCTGAAGGTACCCCAGTTTTCAAATAAGGGAGCTGTGGCTTTCAGAGCCCATATCCTACTGAGCACTGTGGCTGTGTTAATCTGAGAAACTCTGTGCCCTTGGGCCAGGTTCCCTCTGCTGCGTGAGTGAGTGCTGTGCGAGTGCTGTCCCACACCTGGGAAACAGAATGGAGGAGAATAACCAGTCAGTGTGGATCAAGGGCATTTAGCGCCGTTTGTGGGTCTGTTACTGTTGCTACAAAGCACTGAGGCTGCTTTTTCCTGTCACGCAGCTACCACTTATAACCACCTGGTTAAGTTGAGATTTGGAAGTGGTTTAGTTTGGGGCCTGGATGCACCTCGCAGAGAGAGACTGGCTGACTTTTTGTAGCAGCTGTCATGATGCATTTTGTAAGCATGAAGAGGTGTGGTGAGCAAACCGACAGAGTAACCAGGGTCGCTGTTAGGAGGGTGACCCTGCTGTTGACCTGTGCCTGGAGCCTGGGTCGGGCAGGTGGCAGGTTCCATGATCCCCCCACCCCTGCCGTTAGGGGTGGTGCAGACTGTCTCTGTGGCTCCTGGGGTGGAGGAATGGGTGCAGACTGCCCTTAAGTGGAGAATGAGCTCCTACATTACAGGTGACTTCTGAGGGAACAGTTAACCAGCTGTATTTCTTCAACTTTCTTAAAACCTGAGGTTTTTTTTTTTAAAGTTGATTAGCTATCATTAGTTAATTTTATGTGTGACTCAAGATAATTCTTGCATTGTGGCCCAGGGAAGACAAAAGATTGGCCACCTCTGTTCTAGGATCTCCTTTACTTGGATTTTTTTCCCCCCTTTTTATCACTTGGTGAGAGTTTGGATATCAGCTTACATCAGAGGTTGTGAGGAAATAAAAAGGTATAGAGAATAAAATGTTTGCAGAAACTCTGAAGTTAACAATCTCATAGATAATTGAGGGTTGTACTTTGACTTCTGATTTATTCTTCTTTGCTTCAGTGGTTTTCCCGGATTGTGTGTAGGTGTGAGATCAACCATGAGTTCCGTTGCCGTTTTGACCCAAGAGAGTTTTGCCGAACACCGAAGTGGGCTGGTTCCGCAACAAATCAAAGGTGACAACCCTTTTATGTACTCTTCCTGGTAATGCCTGAGGCATTGCTCCCCCTAAAGCCTTTACCAAATCCCATGCCCTTTCTAGAAGTACCTTTTGGCCCTGTGAGTGATTGTAGGGCAGGGAGGACCCACCACCCTGTGCACTGTTTTTGCATTGCCCTGTGTGCAGGAGCAATTGGCTGGGCATGAGGAAATGAATCAAATACAGTGAGATTTAAAATGTGGACAGCTTTCCGGAAAACCAGCGAATTTGACCGTTGGTAATTAATGCAGTTCTTTTCAAAACTGCTTTTTCCTAATTGCAGTGAACTAAAATCTGGGCTGTGAAGCATCCCAGAGCATTGGTTAAGCCTGCCTTGAGAATGAAGGCTGGACCCTGGCTTCGGAGTTCTCGAACGCCACTGGCTGGGATTAAGAGCAGCACTGTACAGTAGAATACACTACAAGCCACGTGTACAATTTTTAGGATTCTCTAGTACTTATTAAAAGGGAACAGGTGAAATTAATTTTGATATTTTACCGCAATATGTCTAATACGTTGTCGTTTCAGCCTATCTAATGTTAAAAAAAAAAGGAAAAACCATTGATATTTGAGATTATTTCTCTCAAAGTCTGATGTGTGTTTACAACGGCGGGACGTTTCCTTCCACTTGAATACCAAATTTTCATCCAAAATCCTTGATCTGTGTTTAGATGTTATAAAATCTTCATTTGAAAGAGCAGGTTGTTGCAAACACGCTTAAAAGTTTTCCAGTAACTACATTGCGTATTAGTTATTGAAATTAATTAAAATGTAAAATTCCCTTTTCCTTAATCACACTAGCCACATTTCACAAGCTCATTTCTAGTGGCTGCTGTGCTGGGTGTTGGAACCCCAGAGCTGCTTTGTTCTGGGGGCTTGGGATCTTCCCACCGGAGCCAGCTTCCCTGGGAAGTCTGTGTCTCCCTTTCTAGGGCGGGAGGACAGCGCTGAAAGAATGCACCCGCCTGTCATGTCAGCGCTGGCGGGTAGGAGCGTGCAGCTTGGAAGGTGACGGGCCTGGACTCGGGCATGAGCCTGATTCCAGAGGTCATCCCCCTGTCCTCTGTCACATCCATTCATGGTGTATTTCATTGGGCCTTGGTATTGCCAAGACACCGTGCTCAGCCCTGGGGATTTGGGGTTATCCAAAACAGTCACACCCTTGATTTCATGGAGATTGTGGCCAGTGGCACAAAAACATGAACAAATAGGGCACTATGGAAGATGGAAGTGATAACCAGGGAACCTGATTTCCACAAGCCTTGCTGTCCTCTGCCTTGGGCAGGGACAATTCCCATGGCAGCCTTTTTTCTTTTCTTTTTTTTCTTTGAGACGGAGTTTTGCTCTTGTTGCCCAGGCTAGAATGCAATGGTGCGATCTAGGCTCACTGCAACCTCTGCCTCCCGGGTTCAAGCGATTCTCCTGCCTCAGCCTCCTGAGTTAGCTGGGATTATAGGCATGTGCCACCGCGCCCGGCTAATTTGTATTATTAGTAGAGACAGGGTTTCTCCATGTTGGTCAGGCTGATCTCGAACTCCTGACCTCAGGTGATCTGCCCACCTCAGCCTCCCAAAGTGCTGGGATTACAGGTGTGAGCCACCATGCCTGGCCTCCATGGCAATCATTTTTAACCTTGTATGTTACAGTGGAAAATCAGAGTTTGGTTCAAAGGCAATTCTCACAGGTGGTGCTGGGTAGGAGGACCATTGTTTTGCAAATGTAAGGGTCTGCTTTGTGTCTGGCATTGTCATAGTTGTGATTTTTTGAAGTATGTTATTAGACTCTAGAGGAGTCTAAAACTAAAACTGACGTAGCAAGGCTTGCTTTCACAGGGCTCACCCCGTTAGGGGAGTGGGGCTCACTGTATCTGAGCTGATGTTTACTGGGGAGGCCATGTGGATTGGGGGTAGGTTCACTGTTCAGTCTCTGACCTCCTTGAGCTCTCACACTCAGGGTGCTGGGCCTGGTGACCTCCTGGGGCCTTTTCACTATGAATTAGAAGAGAGGGGTGGAGGGAGTTGTCCCTGGAGCATTTGGTGTTTCTTGTTTGTTTGTCTGTTTTTAAGCACTAAAACCCTTAAAAGTGTTTTTCATGTAATGCTAAAACTAGTGCTTCCTCTTAATCTGTGTTGTCTGGCCCAGTTGCCACTCTAAATTCAGAAGAGGAGAGCGACCCTCCAACCTACAAGGATGCCTTCCCTCCACTTCCTGAGAAAGCTGCTTGCCTGGAAAGTGCCCAGGAACCCGCTGGAGCCTGGGGAAACAAGATCCGGCCCATCAAGGCTTCTGTCATCACTCAGGTAGGAACACCATTCTTTCTTTCTTTTAAAAATTTTATGATGCAACATGTCCATGTAAATGTTTTAAATTTTTTGTTTTGTTTTGTTTTTGAGACAGAGTCTTGCTCTGTCACCCAGGCTGGAGTGCAGTGGCGCGATCTCGGCTCACTGCAAGCTCTGCCTCCCAGGTTCACGCCGTTCTCCTGCCTCAGCCTCCCAAGTAGCTGGGACTACAGGCGCCGCTACGACAGCCGGCTAATTTTTGTATTTTTAGTAGAGACGGGGTTTCACCGTGTTAACAGGGTGGTCTCGATCTCCTGACCTCATGATCCGCCCTCTTCGGCCTCCCAAAGTGCTGGGATTACAGGCATGAGCCACTGCACCCAGCCAATTTTTAAAATTTTTAAAAATTAATTGCTGTTCTTTCTTAATCTATCCTTCCAAGCATAGAGTTTCTGAACATTCAAGACTGAGAATGCTTTGAGTAGCTAAAGGGAGAAGGCCTTCACGTTAAGTCATCCCCCACCCCAGAGATGTCTCTGTCGACCACCTGTCTCGTGTCCACCTGGATACTAGCACTCAGCAGGGCTGGCACGTGGCCGGTTTGCAGAGTGTTTGTCAGATGAATGGGTCCTGTTTTTCTGTTCTCTATTCATCGTCCCGCTTTCTTGAAGCGGTTAACCAGTTTCCTGGTTTTCTTTGGCTTCACTAGCCCTTCTCTCTGCTACCTGAATTTGAGATGTTGGTGAGTTTCAAAACTTTTATATAAACTCATATCTTCTGGTCATGGTGGAAAATTATCATCTCTCTGCCTGCGTCGTCCCTGAAATTTAGGCTCATAAACAGCTGCATCCCAGTCCTTCCATTTTCACCTGTCTGCTATCTTGTTAGTGGTTTTGTTAAATGTACCACTGTCTACTTGGTGACTGTGGTCTCAAACCAGGGTAGTTGATTACTCCTGCTTCTGCGTTGTCCCTCCTCAGTTCTTCTCCATAAAGCAGTAGGAGGGACCCTGCGCCATCAAGCAGAATATGCCTCCTGCTGAAACTCTGTATTGACTTTTACTACGGGGTGGGATGGGTGATCCTCTGAACTGTGCCCCTCTGGTGTGCTCATCAGGTGCCCCATCCACCTCCTCGGCTTTCCTGCCTGTACACCCCTAATTCCCTCACCTCTTAGCACAGATAGCTGCCTCGTGCTTCAGGAAGGTGTTTCCTGGCCGTCCCCAGGCTCCACCTCCCACGTTCTCTTAAACTCTCTTCCCCCTGTTGATTTCATCACAGCACTTGCTAGCTGCCTCATTCATTTGTGCAGCCGATGTAGTTATTTCCTCCTTAGGATGCCAGCCTCTTGACCTTGGCGCTTTCTCCAAGTCTTTCAGCTGCTTTATCCCAGGGCTTCGAGCAGTGCCTGTGGGCAGGGTGGGGCTACTTTGTGAGTGGATGGTGATGAACACATGTTCTTTACTCCCTGTCTGTTGGCTTTCTTTTAATCTCTTAACCTTCCCTTTTTTGATCTTTTTTGAACAGGTGTTCCATGTACCCCTGGAGGAGAGAAAATATAAGGATATGAACCAATTTGGAGAAGGTGAACAAGCAAAAATCTGCCTTGAGATCATGCAGAGAACCGGTGCTCACTTGGAGCTGTCTTTGGCCAAAGACCAAGGCCTCTCCATCATGGTGTCAGGAAAGCTGGACGCTGTCATGAAAGCTCGGAAGGACATTGTTGCTAGACTGCAGACTCAGGTGGGTAGCCTGAGGCCTACTTCTCCCCAGTGACTGTGTACCAGTTCCATTACTCGGCTCCTGATGCAGGCTAGAACTTCACTGGACCCTTCTACCAATGGGACAGTTCAATCTTTTGGAGGTGGGACAGTAACATTCAGAGTCCTCTGGCATTTTTAGTGGAAAAAACTCACTAAACTAATAATAGAACTGGGACACTTACCATTTTTGCTCTTTGAGTGAATGAACTTGAAAGTAATAATAATTTTTTTTGTTTTAAGAGACAAAGTCTCACTTTGTTGTCCAGGCTTTTGTGCAGTGGCACTTCACAGGTGTGGTTACAGTGTACTGTGGTCTCGAGCTCCTGGGCTCAGGCAGTCCTCCATCTAGCCTCCCGGTTAGCTGGGATTACAGGCACACCACCACATCTGGCCAAACTGAAAATTGGAAGCTTGTCCCAGAGTTTGAGACACTTAAAAGAAACTGGCCTTGCTGAGTGGTGAAGATGGTGGTCCCCATTGCTTTGCTGGTGTGTTCATGAACTACACGTTAATAGGCCCCAGATTTAGGAGAATACAAGTTCAAATTATATTTTAAGCCACTTTCCTAGTCTTTGGCAGTCCCAGTACTTGGACTTTATTGAAGAACATTTGTAATAAGCAAATCTCTGATGCATTTCTCCCTAACTGGCAGCACTTAAAGACCAAGAAAAATGTAAACAATCTTATTAAAATGTTGCATGACTGCTGTTGTACTGCATAGGCTTATTTAGGAATGGGGGTTCTTCCCATCTGTTGCTGAGTCTCCTTGATCTTGTGGGAGCTGGATCTGGAGCACAGTGGTTGGGTGGTGGGGATCTGATGGGAGAGGGGCCGAGGGGTAGGAGCGCAGGGCGTAGCCAGGAGGCGAGGCAGGGGAGTGCCGTCTGATGCAGGTCCAGCTGTGCGACTTAACCACATGGGGGCATCAGGACAGTCCCCAACCCCAGCTGGCTTCATGGAGTTAAACCATTAAGTGTTAGGAAGGTGAAAGGTGTTGCTTGTAATTGTCCAGCACTGTGGCCAGTGCATAATAGGCTCTGAAAGTTTTGCTGGTGTCTGCCAGTCAGTGGATATTTGAGCCTCTGTTTTGTAACGAACACTGCAGGGGAAAGGGCCACTTCACTGAATATATGGATCAGAATGAAGACATTCACCCCGACACTCTCTCCTGTTCCTCGATTATCATAAAACAAATCCCAGATACATTATTGTGCCTTACTTCAGAGATTCCCATGTTTTTATGTATCCATATGTATAGTCATTCTGCTCTTAACTCATGTAATCATATTGGTAGTGGTTTCTTAATTTTATACCTGTGTTTAACCCAGTCTGTGTTGGACTTTCCTCACCATCTCAAAGATGTTTCTTCCAGTTGGTCTGTTCAAGTCGTTGTCCAAACAAGGTCCCAGTGTTGTATTTGGTTATAGAGTCCTAAGTCTCTTCTCATTCTTTAACGTGCTTACTCCCTCCTACCCCCCCCTTTTTTTTCTTCAGACAGGATCTCACTTTGTTGCCCAGGCTGGAGTACAGTGGTGCAGACACAGCTCACGGCAGCCTTGACCTCCTGGGCTCAAGTGATCCTCCTGACTCAGCTTTTCAAGTAGTTGAGACTGCAGGCATGCAACATCAGGCCTGGCTTTTTTTTTTTTTTTTTTTTGGCAGGTACGAGTTTTCACCATGTTGCCCAGGCTGGTCTCGAACCCCAGGCTCAAATGATCCACCCACTTCAGCCTCCCAAAGTGTTGGAATTACAGGCGTGAGCCACCATGCCCAGCCAGTCCTCCCTTTTTTTAATGCCATTGATTACTGGGGACTGTGGGTGTTCAGTTTGTTCTGCTAGTCACTGATGATTTTTGGTGAACTGGTATTAGATCTCTAGGGGCTTGGTTACTTCCACCGTCAGCTTGTTTGGCAAGAAGACCCTGCAGGTGGCGCTCGGTCCGTGCTGTGATAGCTGCTTGTTCTGCTTGTACTGATTTTGAGATTGATCAGTAGGCTCGGGTCTGGGTCCTCCCTTGTAAAGTTCCCTATCAGTGGTTTGTGTAATCGTTTTACTGTCAATTGGTGGTTACTGCCCACATTCGTTAAGGGTTGCAAATTATGCTTTTCTAATTCTCTCCCCGCTCATACATTAGTTGATAATTCTTGTAAAGATTTTTTCTTTATCAGCAGTTGAGTAGGAAGTGCCAGATAAATAATTGATTTTTTGGCACTCCAGCGACTTCAGTGTTGATCAGTGACTCTTTCAGTGTCATTATGAACTCAGGCATTGTCCGTCATTCTTCATGCTGGAGATGCTTCATCTTTGGCCAGTGGGTCCCCTCCTTTCAGTTTTGTTCCCTGCAGCTTTCTGTCATGACCCATTAATATCAATCACTTCTGGCCAGGTGTGGTGGCTCATGCCTGTAATCCCCAGCACTTTGGGAGGCCAAGGCGGGCAGATCACCTCAGGTCAGGAGTTCGAGACCAGCCTGGCCAATATGGCGAAACCCCATCTCTACTAAAAATACAAAAAAAAATTAGCCAGGCATGGTGGTGCACACCTGTAATCCCAGCTACTTAGGAGACTGAGGCAGGAGAAGCACTTGAACCCGGGAAGCAGAGGTTGCAGTGAGCGGAGATCGCGCCACTGCATTCCAGCCTGGGCGACTGAGCAAGACTCTGCCTCAAAAATAAATAAATAACTTCTTAATTTCTAACACAGAAAGATACCTCAGGCTAATCTTACATATTTCCTTCCACAGACCTTGAGTCGGCTATTTCTCTATGAACTCTGAACCTTTTGAGTAGGAAATTGCAATTGGAAACTCCAGTCTCCATAGGTGGACATGGCGACTAGGTTGTCAAGAGCTTCTAGGCTTTTTCAGAAGACAGAGCTAGGAGAATTGTGCTTTTAAGAAAGGAAAATCAGGCGGTGGCTCTCACACCTGTAATCCTAGCACTTTGGGAGGCCGAGGTGAGCAGATTGCATGAGCCCGGGAATCTGAGACCAGCCTGGGCAACATGGCCAGACCCCATCTCTACAAAAAACAGCTGGGCGTGGTGGCGCTCACCTGTAATCCCAGCTACTTAGAAGTCTGAGGAGAAAGGATTGTTCGAGCCTGGGAGGTGGAGGCTTCTGTGAGCGGTGTGTGCACCACTGCAACCCAGCTTGGGTGACAGAGTGAGAGCCTGTCTCAAAAAAGGAAAATCATGAGTTCAAAATCACTTGAAGTAATCCTTTTTTTCTGAGTTTTCCTGTCATCTTGATATAGTTAGATACATTTGTTTCCATTTATTGTCAATTTTTAAAAAGTATTTCACCATTTACATGCTTGCAAAGTCAACGTTATATAATAAAGTACTTTCAGAGAAATTTCCCTAGCCTGTTACCTTTACCCTGCTCCCTCCCCACCTCTGTAGGCGGCCATTCCTGGGCCTGGTTTATCCTTTGTTGTTTGTTATTTGAGAACAGAAGCAAAATACAGCTTGCCATAGACCCTGTTCTATGCCTTGCTTTTTTTCTTTTATTATTGTTTGGAGGTGTCTGCATATCAGTAAGTAGTGATTTTTCTCATTTCTTTATTCAGAAGTATAATACTCTGTGGGCATACTGTAATTTACCCAGGCTCTCCTGCTGATGGGCATTTGGGTAGTTTCAAGACTTTAATGGGCATTTGGGTAGTTTCAAGACTTTAGCTGTTACAAATTATTTTACAGGAAAAATCGTATGCATATGCTATTTCCTATTTTACCCAGTGTATCTTGGGATATATTCCTAGAAGTGAGATGGCTGGGTCAGAGGGTGGCTGCATATGGAACTGGGCCATCTGATGCTAAATTGCCTTCCTTAGGAGTTAGTGTTTTGCAGTCTCATCAGCACTATGCAGGAGCCAGGCTCATCACATTCTTGGGTTTTAGCCACTGTGAGAGGCAACCAAATATTTACTTTTAATTTGCATTTTTCTGATGAGCAAGATTGAGCACCTTTTCAATATTTCAGTATATGAGGACCACTTGCAATGAGTCATTGTTAGGAAAGTTTTTTCACTATCAGGTCATAAGAAAGTTTATATTTTCTTCTGCTGCTTGTAAATGTGTTCTTACATTTCAGTTTCTGATCTATTTGGAATTTATTGCAAATAGGGTTGAGGCACTGATCATGTTTCACCTTTTTCCATATGGCTTTCGAGTTGTCAGCACTATTTTTTTATTGTTGTTTTTTTTTTGTTTTTTTTTTTTGTTTTGAGACGGAGTCTTGCTCTGTCACCCAGGCTGGAGTGCAGTGGCCGGATCTCAGCTCACTGCAAGCTCCGCCTCCCGGGTTCACACCATTCTCCTGCCTCAGCCTCCCGAGTAGCTGGGACTACAGGCGCCCGCCACCTCGCCCGGCTAGTTTTTTGTATTTTTTAGTAGAGACGGGGTTTCACCGTGTTAGCCAGGATGGTCTCGATCTCCTGACCTCGTGATCCGCCCGTCTCGGCCTCCCAAAGTGCTGGGATTACAGGCTTGAGCCACCGCGCCCGGCCTTAAGGAGTGTTTTCTAAGTTCTAATGCACATACTTCGCCTTGTGTTGGGCTTTATGTGTAGCTATTTTCTTGTCCTTTTTTTCTTTTGTCCTTTTTTCTATTAGAAACACATCTTTTGGCCAGGCGCAGTGGCTCACACCTGCAGTCCCAGCACTTTGGGAGGCGGAGGTGGGCAGATCACGAGGTCAGGAGTTCGAGACCATCCTGGCCAACATGGTGAAACCTTGTCTCTACTAAAAATATAAAAATTAGCCGGGCGTGGTGGCACACGCCTGTAGTCCCAGCTACTCAGGAGGCTGAGGCAGGAGAATCCCTTGAATCTGGGAGGCAGAGGTTACAGTGAGCCAAGATCACGCCATTGCACTCCAGCCTGGCGACAGAGCGAGACTCCATCTCAAAAAAAAAAGAAACGCATCTCTGTCATTACATCTTCCAAGTAGTTGTTGTTTGTGGAAGTTAATGTTGTTAACTTCTGGATTTTAGTCTTTTCTCCCTGCTATAAATAGAATTTAACCCAGCAGTTTTTTCAGGGTTTCTGGATATGCAGTCATGCTTCTTCCTGTCCAGCTTCTGTGAATGTTAACTGTTGCCTCCCTTTGTGGGTGTATATTCCAGTGGATGTTTAGTAGTGCAGATACACTTGAACTTACGCTAGGCTGGGAGTCAGGGCAATCTTCCCCAAGCATGTGATGTTTAAGCTCACGCTGTTCTAATGGATGAGTTGGGGCTGGTGGGCAAGAATAAGCAAAGATGGTGTTTCTGCCAGAATGTCTTGGAAAAATATGCTCCTTCAGATCCTACGAATATTCTTGTTTTCCTTGATTCTCTTCTTGCTGTAGGCCTCAGCAACTGTTGCCATTCCCAAAGAACATCATCGCTTTGTTATTGGCAAAAATGGAGAGAAACTGCAAGACTTGGAGCTAAAAACTGCAACCAAAATCCAGATCCCACGCCCAGATGACCCCAGCAATCAGATCAAGATCACCGGCACCAAAGAGGGCATCGAGAAAGCTCGCCACGAAGTCTTACTCATCTCTGCCGAGCAGGTGAGGCGTGTGTGAGTGCCTCGTGCCCCTGCCTACCTCCTTGTGCAGACCGCACTCCCTCATGGGTTGCTGTGTCCAGTGTGGAGGTAAAGGCATAAGGTGGTGGGGGGTAGAGGGCTTGACTCCAACCCTGAGAAGCCCTGTCTGTCCCCGGTTTGTTTTCAGAGGCCTGTTCTCATCAGGTCATCCCTTCCTTTCCAGGACAAACGTGCTGTGGAGAGGCTAGAAGTAGAAAAGGCATTCCACCCCTTCATCGCTGGGCCGTACAACAGACTGGTCGGCGAGATCATGCAAGAGACAGGGACGCGCATCAACATCCCCCCACCCAGCGTGAACCGGACAGAGATCGTCTTCACTGGAGAGAAGGAGCAGTTGGCTCAGGCTGTGGCTCGCATCAAGAAGATTTATGAGGAGAAGGTGCACGATTTAGAGGAGGCAGAGCCCCATGGGCAGGAATAGAAGCTAGGATTTGGGTCTGGAGATTCAGTGAAGGCCTGGCTCAGCCCCTTATCATTTTGTCCTTGATGAAGATGCTTATTGTCTCTACACTAGAGTGGCCCGTGTGAGATTGGTGCCCGCCCCTCCCTCGCTGTTGAGCATCTGCAGGCCGGTTGTCCTTGCCGTCCTGGGCCTCTGGCTGTGCTGACAGGCCGCCAGCTGGGCTGCCCCAGGTCAGACGCACAGCCCAGCCTTGTTCACGTCTTAGATTAAGCTGTTAGCTCCGCTTAGTGAACTTTGAGATCTGAAATGGGTTCCTTAATTGAGGGAAAGGATTGGGTGTTTTGCAGTGTTCAAGGACAGGGTTATCAGCCGGCGGGTGACTAGACTGGGGAAAATCCAGTCTTGAGCAGTGAAGTTGGTGGGGATTGGCTAGTCCTGATCACTGTTGTTCACTTCTTGGGATCAGCATCTGTAGTCTGGGCCGCTTTGGCTTGCTTTCTGCAGCAGTGGCCGTGCCCACCTGCCCGCTTCCCACACCTTTCCCTTTGACTGCCCCTTATGGTGCTCTTAGAAAAAGAAGACTACAACCATCGCCGTGGAAGTGAAGAAATCCCAGCACAAGTATGTCATCGGGCCCAAGGGCAATTCACTGCAGGAGATCCTTGAGAGAACTGGAGTTTCGGTGGAGATCCCACCCTCAGACAGCATCTCTGAGACTGTAATACTTCGAGGCGAACCTGAAAAGTTAGGTCAGGCGTTGACTGAAGTCTATGCCAAGGTAACTGCCTCTGAGCATGAAATGTGTCTGCTTTGAGTGGAGTCCATGGGGCCTTCATGGATGAGCTCTCGATTTGTAAATCCTGGGGCCTGGACACAGTGCAGGTGCCCAGGTTTGGGGAGTGCGTGTCTCTGAGCCCCAGGTGAGCAGCCTGGCTTTCACTGTGACGTGACCTTGAGCTCTGCAAACCCATGGCTGTTTTCCCGTTTTCTTAGGCCAATAGCTTCACCGTCTCCTCTGTCGCCGCCCCTTCCTGGCTTCACCGTTTCATCATTGGCAAGAAAGGGCAGAACCTGGCCAAAATCACTCAGCAGATGCCAAAGGTAAGGACGCGTTTTTCACCCGTTGTATTGAATTTGTCTTGTTTTCTGTCTTTCTGTTTCTGACATTGCTTTGTTGACCTTTGTACTGTGGATGCCCTTGAAAACTGGTGTATTTTTCTGAATTAACTGGCCTGTTTGACATGATCAACTTCCATGTTAGCTGAAGAACAGCAGAATAAATGTCTGTAGATGTCTGTACCATCCTTCTAGTCTTTAACCAGAGAGGATTGTGTGTTACTAGGTTTCATAAGTATCTTAGGAAACGTGTCATTTAGTAATTATGGTGAAATAACTTCATAATCGTTTGAAGAGCAGAACTTGTATACAAATTGTATTAAGAGTGAATTTAAAGCTTTCTCAGTTTACCAAAGGAGATTGTAGCATCCAGAAAACATGAACAAAAAAGAAATACCAGAGAATCCAACCATCATATTTAATTCCTGTTTTGTTTAAAATTTGTTTCCAGTTAATGTTACAGTCCTTTTTAAAAATAAAATTTTTTTTATTTTATTCCTTCTGTTTAGTGACAAAGCCTCACTCTGTCACCCAAGCTGGGGTGCAGTGGCGTGATCATAGCTCACTGCAGCCTTGAACTCATGGCTCAAGTGATCCACTCGTCTCAGCGTCACAAGTAGCTGGCACTACAGGCGCGCACCACCATCCCAGGCTAGTTTTTGTGGAGGCAGGGTCTTGCTATGTTGCCCAGGCTGATCTCGAACTCTTGGGCTCAAGTAGTCCTCCTGCCTCAGCCTCTCCAAAAGTTGAGGTTATGGGTGTGAGTCACCGTGCCCACCCCTTTTCCTTCTTAGAGCTTCATATAAGGACCAGTCTCCCTCCCTTAACTCCTGACCTGGAGGGTAATAAACCAGGAAAGCTGGCAGCCTTGTCTACGTTGAGCCAGTTCCTTTGCCACTTTGGTGCAGCTATACTAGTTTTAAAATTCCATCCGTGCCGTCTCATTCTTCATGCAACTGAAGAGGACCAGGCCTTGGAAAAGTTCAGATGATGTATGAGCATCTCGCATGCTTCATGTTAGTGGCTTCTGTGGAGCAAACCGTGTTCTCAGTGAAAGGCAAGATTATTCGGCCACAGTGTTGAGTTTCCTGATGATGGCTCCCTAACCTTCCCTTTCAGCTTTGCTTGATGTCTGTGGATATGTCCCTCCCTCCCTCACATATATATGAGGCAATTTGGGATCAGAAGCCACTCCCAAGGGAGCACCCGTGGGCTCCCTGAGGACCAGCAATTGCACACTGGGAGCTGAGGGGTGCAGCTGTGCCATTCTGTTTTAGCCATCTCTTTTTGTGTGGTTTTGGTGTGGTAGGTTCACATCGAGTTCACAGAGGGCGAAGACAAGATCACCTTGGAGGGCCCTACAGAGGATGTCAGTGTGGCCCAGGAACAGATAGAAGGCATGGTCAAAGACTTGGTAAGGTGCCCCTTGGAATGTTGTGTGTGCTGGTGACAAGGGAGGCTCTGAGTTGGGCATGGGTGGTCATCTCTCGGTGACATCCCACGTGGCTGGGCACACAGGCACCCAGGGCATCCTAGCTAGGTGAGTACTAAGTTCTGAAACAACTAGAAGCTGCCTGAAGTCCTGGAATAATTGTGGGTAGAGGAAACTTTATTTTGAAGAAGGCATCTTTCAGGGGAGACACAGGGGCAGTCTCCAACAATTCCTGACAGCTGAGTGGTCAGAAAAGGCAACCGTGGAGACTGCCGGGTGTTGGTTCAGCTCATTGACCAAGTAACTGTGCTCCTGCAGATTAACCGGATGGACTACGTGGAGATCAACATCGACCACAAGTTCCACAGGCACCTCATTGGGAAGAGCGGCGCGAACAGTGAGTGAGGCTGTCTGTTGCAGTGGGGCCAGTGTGCCCCGAGATCCTTGTTGGGGTGACAGCTGTGAGAACTAGGATGTCTGTGCACAGTCCGGGCCCAGTGCTACCTGTAATGGGAGTTTCAGACTTGACATCCTCCTGCCTGCGGGAAGAGGCCACTTTTCCTTTTCCCCTCGGTGCAGTGGTTGGATTAGAGCTGTTTGGCCAGTGGGTGAATTGTCACTTTTGGAAATCCATCTAAGCCCTCCGCAGGTAACCCACAGGGGCCATGTTGAAGGCACGCCCAAGGGCAGCATCCTCCGTATTTCAGTCAGACCTGCTAGGTTAGTCCATCAGTGTTTGTAGTACTCATGCCTTCTGAACATGGAAACTGCTGATCTGGAACTCACTGAAGCGTAAAAAAAGTCTAGATTTGAGCCCAAGTAAAACAACATAGGGAGGGATACTTTTTCTCTTTTTGAGACAGGGTCTCGCTCTGTCACCCAGGCTGGAGTGCAGTGGCGTGATCTCAACTCACTACAGCCTCTGCCTACCGGGCTCAAGCAATTCTGCCTCAGCGTCCTGCATAGCTGGGACTACAGGCACATGCCACCACTTGCAGCTAATTTTATTTGTTTGTTTGTTTGTTTGTTTGGAGACGGAGTCTTGCTCTGTTGCCCAGGCTGGAGTGCAGTGGCGTGATCTCAACTCACTACAGCCTCTGCCTACCGGGCTCAAGCAATTCTGCCTCAGCGTCCTGCGTAGCTGGGACTACAGGCGCATGCCACCACTTGCAGCTAATTTTATTTGTTTGTTTGTTTGGAGACGGAGTCTTGCTCTGTTGCCCAGGCTGGAGTGCAGTGGTGCGATCTCAGTTCACTGCAAGCTCCGCTTCCCGGATTCACACCATTCTCCTGCCTCAGCCTCCCGAGTAGCTGGGACTACAGGCGCCCGCCACCATGCCTGGCTAATTTTTTTTTGTATTTTTTGTAGAGGCGGGGTTTCACGGTGTTAGCCAGGATGGTCTCGATCTCCTGACCTCGTGATCTGCCCACCAGGGCCTCCCAAAGTGCTGGGATTACAGGCGTGAGCCACCGCACCTGGCAATTTTTGTATTTTTAGAAGAGATGAGGTTTCACCGTGTTGGCCAGGCTGGTCTCAAATTCCTGGGCTCAGGTGATCTGCCCTCCTCGGCCTCCCAAGATGCTGGTATTAAAAGTGTGAGTCGGGCCGGGCGCGGGGTGGAAGGTGAGAAGGCAAGCACGTCCTCCATTCCTGGATAGTTCAGTGAATGAAGGAGCCTTTCCCAGGGAGAAAGGCTCCATTTTTGTTACGAGTAAATATAGGCTTGTCAGCTGTGCTGTGGCCTGTGCAATGGTGAGCTCTCTGATGTCAGTCTTACGTTTTGTGGTCATTTTACGTGACAGGGACGAGAGTCTACAGGCACAAAGTGACCTTTTTGCACACTGCTTGAACCATGCACACACCATAAACTTGCTTTTATGTTTTGTTTTGGTTTTGGTTAACCGTAGTGTTTATTTAGGCCTGACACAGTGGCTCTTGGCTGTAATCCCAACATTTTGGGAGACCAAGGCAGGAGGATCACCTGAGCCCAGGAGTTAGAGATGAGCCTGGGCAACATAGTGAGACCACCATCTCTACAAAAAAGAAAAATTTAGCCAGGCCTCTGGTCCCAGGAGGCTGAGGCAGGAATATCACTTGAGCCCAGGAAGTCAAGGCTGCAGTGAGCCGTGATCATACCATGCCACTGCATTTTAGCCTGGGTGACAGAGCAAGACCCTGTCTCAAAACACATATATATGGAAGTACAGTAGTGTAATTCTAACATTAATTTCTAGTTTCTGCCCCCGAGAAATTGCAGAATATAGCTTAGTGAGTCATGTCTGTTCTGATTTCTTCTCATGCAGTTCCTAACTCTCGTTTTCCTTCGTAATCTAAAAAAACCTGCTGCCCAGCTCCCATGTCCTCTGCTTCTCTTGTCTTGTGTTGCTCCACCTGGAACAGCTGTATGTCCATGTCACCCTCCATCAGCGCATCGCCTCGTTGCTGCCTCTGCATGTGCATGTGTTCGGGATGGATGCACAAAAAGTCCTCCTGGTGGTCCTTCCAGCAAGCTGGGCTTTCCTTTACTGCACAGTGGGCAAGATTCCTGCCTTGTTTCCTGATGATACGGCTTCTCCAGAGTTTGGGGGACCTGGAACTCTAACTTGGGGGTACTGGGTTCTATCCAGAGAGGTTGACAGAAGGAGGGTTTGCAACAGCACTTGTCTTGCAGACACAGTGAAGTGCTCAGTTCGAATCTGAGCCAACAGTAGATGGGGTCTCTGGGCAGCAGCATGGTCCCCGCAAGGCTCTTAGGCATCAGTGAGTGCTGTTGTGTGGAGTTAATGTGTGTGATTTTTTTAACTTGAGAATAGTAGTTCCCAGACTTACTGCACATTAGAAACACCTGGAATCCTTTAAATATTCTGAAGCCCCAGCCATACCCCAGACGAGCTAAATCGGAGACTGAGTGGCCCCAACCATCAGTTACTTGAAGGTCTCGGGGCATTGCCAACTGGTGGTCGAGGCTGAGAGCCTGTCCTCCAGAACCCTTGTGATCCAGGTCAAGATCATAACTGGCCCCCATTCCAGACAAGGGAGATTCTTGTTTTGGAAGCTAAGCATCATTTTTGGTGAATGGGAATCACTGATAAGGTGATGTGGCACTTTAACCCTGTCCTGCCTAGTTGTTAGTCACTGGCAGAATGTTGTTGGTCTGTGTCCTAAATGTGTTTCCTTTTGTGTTCCTAAGTAAACAGAATCAAAGACCAGTACAAGGTGTCCGTGCGCATCCCTCCCGACAGTGAGAAGAGCAATTTGATCCGCATTGAGGGGGACCCACAGGGTGTGCAGCAGGCCAAGCGAGAGCTGCTGGAGCTTGCATCTCGCATGGTAAGCGCCATGTCCGGGGCCTCTAGGAAGGCACTGACCTTGCGTCTGTTGGCTCCCTCTAAGGAGTTGTGTGTTGTGGTGTGTGGCCTTGGAGAATGGAAGTCAGCAAATCCCACGTTGCACTGGAACTGGATTTGACTCCCTGGGGCCACATTTCCTTTATCCTCCCCAGGTCACCTGCACATCTTGTCCTCCATGGCTGTGTGCTGTGCTAGAAGGGCACAGAGACTGTGTGGCAGCGTCTTGGCCTTGGCCACACCCTGGGTTCCCAGATGCCTGGGTACCATCTCCAGAGATTGTGACAGACATTTCTGGATTCTCAAAGGCATTCCAGGTGGTTCTCATGTAAGGCCAGACTCGAGGATCACTGCAAACCTGAAGTGGGGGCTGTTGCTCTCTACCACCTGGCAGAAGCACTGCACTGCTCTGGGCTCCCCGACGTTTCATACATGCTTATGCCAAGCTGTGAGCACCCTTGCTTCTGTGAGTCAGATGCCCACACTTGAAAGTCTCTGGGTGTCTTTGAGTATCCAGAGAAGTCAAAGACTGCGTGAGTGCCTGCAGCAGCCCTTCGGCCTGACTGTGTGAGGAACATGCTCCAGGGTTCCTGTCATTCGCTTAGGGGCTTCTTTGTTCACCTCACCCCAGTACCCACATAAGGAATCTCAAATTGGCAGACCTCTTTTATAGCCCTGAGCTGCAATCCAGAGTGTGATGCAGCCTTCCACTGCTTGTGGCCTTCCCGGTGCTCATTTCCCCAGTCTCATATCCCAGGTTCTCCTCTTAGCCTGGCCTCCAGCCCAGGTCCGTGGTCCTGGCTGCTTTATGCCCTTCCTGACTGCTGAGCCCTTATTTCTCTGTCAGCCAATAGCCGTTTGATCCAGAATCTCTCAGAATTCTCGGAAACGTTTGGTAGGCTGATGTTCTTCTTCCCTGGATTCCAGGTCTGCTTATTCTTCTGTATTTCTTCTGACATGTTAATGGGGTCTGTTGAAGAAGTTGAGAGCCATATGGGTTCAGTGCCCTGTGCTGAACATTTTTAGCCACGCAGGGAAAGTGGTCCGAGCCACCCTCTCTTCAGAAGGGGTCACTCACTGCTGTGCAGAATGCCAGGCCTCCGAGTGGAAGAGCTGGGCCTCCCCTGTAGCACCTGTTAAAACAGAAGTGCTCGCTGAACTGCTTTGGTAATTGCCGCTGTCATGATGGCACTTTTGGTTGAAGGGTCCTACAGTGAGTTCCGTCACTGGACTTTGTGGAGGAAAGTGGCGCGCAGCCAGTGTTGCGGAGTGTGGCGATGCTTGGCGAGAGCACTCACCATGCGCTGTGCACTCTAACGGCTGGTTGCTCCCAGGGGTGCTATGAGGTGCCACCTGGAGACCACCTCACCTGCTCTGTGAAGGACTGCGCCCAGGGTTCCCTGGTGTCCCCTTGTGTCAGCGGGGAGTTGCTCACCATGCTTGTGATAAATGACATCTACTTTAATTGTATTTTTAGGAAAATGAGCGTACCAAGGATCTAATCATTGAGCAGAGATTTCATCGCACAATCATTGGGCAGAAGGGTGAACGGATCCGTGAAATTCGTGATAAATTCCCAGAGGTAAAGTTTCCCAGAGACGCTCTGTAACTCTCCAGGAGTGGTCCAAGTCACGCTTCGGGAATATTTGATGTTTGGGATATATGACCTTCCTCGTACTTGAACTTAGTCTCCCCATGATTTGTTCTAGGTCATCATCAACTTTCCAGACCCAGCACAAAAAAGTGACATTGTCCAGCTCAGAGGACCCAAGAATGAAGTGGAAAAGTGCACAAAATACATGCAGAAGATGGTGGCAGATCTGGTAGGGGTGTTTTACATCCTTTCTTGTATGACAGCACCTGTGGTGGGTGGGGCGTGTGTCCTGTCAGAAGTCCTGACCCCCACAGGACCCCTGCTTTGGAGAAAGCACATAGGAACTGGGCTGGGCTTCCATCCAGGGACTTGGGACAAAGTGGTGACGGCTTCTCACTTAATACCTGGATGTTTAGATTGGCAGCCATTGTTAAGACTGCAATTCAGGTGGGGAGATTTGCTTTTCTCATGCCCAGTTACCTTGTTTCCTTAAGGAGTCTTCAGATACTTAGAGAAACTGTCCCATCCAGTAAGATGAGAGGTATAACAGGTGAAATGAATCATATACTGATTTATTATCTTTCTTAAAAACTGAAGTGGGAACAGGTTTAGAAAGTGTAGCGAGCAGTGGATGAGAAGGCCATAGGCGGCCGTGTATTTCCGTGGGCTTCACCTTAGCTGATGGCTGCCCTGGGAGAGGCGATGGTGAGGGACTCCAGCACTGTGAGCTGCTGTCACATCACTGCCGAGTGCAGAATTGCCCAGAGCGTAGGGGTCCGTGCTGTCTCCATGTGTTCTGAGCCTCTTCCTCAGCCAGCTCTGATCCTAGCATGGGGCATGAACTCTCTCTTAGCCAAAAAGTGGACTTGCGTCGATTGACTGTAATTTGCAAGGTAAGTTAGTTGTTGGGCAAGTGATCTTTTACGTACTCTCATGACAAACCCCTGAAGGTTTATTTGCAAATGCCAGTGCCCTGTTGAACTGTTACATGCTACCCTTAGGGGTGGAAGGGGGTACTGTATTTCACTCTCTAGCGCAGGTGGTGAATCGGGCTGTGTTTTTTGTCTTCAAGGTGGAAAATAGCTATTCAATTTCTGTTCCGATCTTCAAACAGTTTCACAAGAACATCATTGGGAAAGGAGGCGCAAACATTAAAAAGGTGATAGCTTGTCCCCTGCATCTTGCTGCTGCTTGCTCTGTCCCCTGTAGCCCTGCACCCTTTTGGTTTTAGACTAGGAGGGACTCTTCCTTACTTCTAGCCCTGTGCTCAACTGTGTCTCAACTCCGGGAGGGCTCTAGTCAGTTTCTCATGGTGATCTCTCTCCTGTAGATTCGTGAAGAAAGCAACACCAAGATCGACCTTCCAGCAGAGAATAGCAATTCAGAGACCATTGTCATCACAGGCAAGCGAGCCAACTGCGAAGCTGCCCGGAGCAGGATTCTGTCTATTCAGAAAGACCTGGTAATGGGAGATGTTTTCTAATGGAGATCCTCCAGTAAAATCTCTAACAGCCTCTAAGATTGAGCCTGGGGTTGAGTCACACCAGGGTCATTGGGCCAGCACGGACTCAGATGGCAGATGTGGAAGACTGCAGCACGTTGCAGCTTTCAGTCCAAGCTGCTGCTGAGTTGGTCAGCAGTTTTCTGCCTTCGTCTCTCATGGCGCTTACTTACCTGGACCTGCAGCAGTAACGTTTGACATGGCCACTTGTCTTATTAGACATTCTCTTTTTGTTACCTGAAAACCTTATCTGAAGGTATTTATGGTATTTTCTTTCCTTTAAAAAAAAATGACATGCAGTAAATTGTACATATTGGTAGTGTACAATTTAATAGTTTTGACATCTGTATACATCCATGAAATCATCCCCACCATCACCCCAAAAATGTCCCATGCCATTTTGTGTTAGTCTCCCTCCATCCCACTTGGCAGCTCCTTAAAACCACAGTCCCCTCACCCGCACTCTCTATCGCCAGGCAACCCCCAGTCTGCTTTCAGCCACAGGAGATGCTTCTGGATTGTCTGCACTTTTGTGTGAATGGAATCATAACGTCTACTCTATTGGGCCCATCTGCTTTCACTTTGCAGGATGTTTTGACATTTGTGTGTGTTGTCACCTATATCATTGCTTTGTCCTTTTTTATTTCAGGGTCATCTGTTTCTTTGTGTGTACTTGGTAATTAGTGTCTTTCAAGGGGTTTTCTATTTTCTCCAAGTTGTCAAATTTATTAACATGAAGTTTTTTTAGAATAGTCCTGCGTTAGCCTTTTGCTGTCAATACTGATGTCACCTCTCCTTCATAATATATGTAATCTGTGCCATTATAACATGATGCCTTTTCCCTGGTAGTGTGCTTGGCTCCGAAGTCCGTGTTATCTTCTTCCCCCCCATGTTTAAAATTTTGCTGGAGACGAGGTCTTGCTGTCGTCCAGGCTGGAGTGCAGCGGTGCAGTCATGGCTCACTACAGCCGTGGCTTCCCAGACTCAACCAGTCCTCCCACCTTAGCCTTCCAAGTAGCTGGGACCACAGGCGCATGCTACCGCACCAGGCTAAATTATTTTTTTTGCAGTTAGTAGAGATGAGGTCTTGTTATGTTGTCCAGGCTAGTCTCAAACTCCTAAGCTCAAGTGATCCTCTCGCCTTGGCCTTCCAAACTGCTGGGATTACAGGTGTGAGCCACTGCACCCTGCCTACTTTATATGATACTAAAGTGGGTATCTTTTTGGCAGCTTGCTTTTTACATTAAATCTGTCTCTGCTTTTTAGATTATGATGTTTGTGGCCGGGCATGGTGGCTCACTCCTGTAGTCCCAGCACTTTGGGAGGCTCAGGTGGGCAGATCACTTGAGCTCACAAGTTCAAGACCAGCCTGGGCAAAACCCTGTCAGTACTAAAATTACAAAAAGAATTAGCCAGTAATGGTGCTGCATGCCTGTAGTCCCAGCTATTCAGGAGGTTGAGGTGAGAGGATGGCTTGAGTCTGGGAGGTGGAGGTTGCAGTGAGCTGAGATTGCACTGCTGCACTCCAGCCTGGGCCATAGAACCAGACCTTGTCTCAAAAAAAAAAAAAAAGTTATGATGTTTGCATTTAATTACATTTGTGATTATATGTATGTTATATATCACATACTTATATTTATTACATATATTTAACACATGGTTAAATTGCTTTTACTGTAATTTTTTTCTCAATTGTAAAATACACATAGCAGAATTTATCATTTTAATCCTTTTTGAATGGTTAACTCAACTGAGTACATTCACAAGGTTGTGCAACCATCACCCTGTCTGTTTTCAGAGCATTTCCCATCATCTTACCCAGAAACTACACCCATTAAACCATAACTGCCACCATCCCCATGTGCTTAGTCACCACGATGTGATGATTTTATATGGTTGGCTTTCAGTCTACCATTTACATTATTAACCTTTAAAAAAAAAATCCATTATTATTATTTTTTTTTTTTTTTGAGACGGAGTCTCGCTGTGTCGCCTGGGCTGGAGTGCAGTGGCCGGTTCTCAGCTCACTGCAAGCTCCGCCTCCCGGGTTTATGCCATTCTCCTGCCTCAGCCTCTGAGTAGCTGGGACTACAGGTACCCGCCACCTCGCCCGGCTAGTTTTTTGTATTTTTTTTTTTTTTTGGAATGTGAATGGGGTAGTTTTTTGTATTTTTTAGTAGAGACGGGGTTTCACCATGTTAGCCAGGATGGTCTTGATCTCCTGACCTCATGATCCGCCCGTCTCGGCCTCCCAAAGTGCTGGGATTACAGGCTTGAGCCACCGCGCCTGGCCAAAAATCCATTATTTTTTAAAGAGGTTTAAGTAATATGAAAAAATGTATGTATTATCCACACAGTTGCCATTTCTAGAGCTCTTCATTTCTTGGTGTGCTGCTTGTCTTCATTTTCCTTCTGTCTGAAAGATACCACTTAACATCTCTTGTAGTGTGTATCTGATAATGAATTCCTTCACTTTTTGTATGTCTCAAAGTACTTTTTTCCCTCACTTTTGAAAAATGTTTCTGCTGCATAAAGGTTTCTAGGTTGGCAGGTTTTTTTCCTTTCAAGACTTGGCTTCAGTGCTGTCTCCTGTTGTTCCTGAGGAGAAAGCTGACGTCTCCCCGGCTTTGTTCCTCTGTCCATGACAAACCTTCTCCCTCTAGCTGGTTTTAGGATTTTACCACCGTCTGAGCAAGTTAGGATGTGTCTTTGTGTAGTTTTCTTCATGTTTCTTAGCTTGGTGTTTATTAAGCTTCTTGAATATGTGTGTTCAGAATTTCATCAAATGTGGATAATTTTTGGTCACTGTGAGTGTTTTTTTTCTGTTAGCCCCTTGCTGTCTCCCCGTCAGGGAGTCTAGTGACCGGGGTCTTAGTTGTCTTCTACTTGTGCTCTGTTAATTTGAGTGAGGGGAGGGGCCATATTGATTTTCTCCGTGAGTTTCTTTAAATTCATTAATTCTTTGCAGTGTTCTAATCTGCCTAATTTCGTCTAATATAATTTTCGTTTTAGACGTTATTTTCTTCTCTAGAAGTTCAGTCTGAATTAGTATCTTCTGTATTTTCAGTTCTTAACATGTTCAGTCTTTCTGCTTTTGGCCATAGACAATACAGTTAAATACCTGTTTTACTGTCCTTGGCTGGCTGATTCTAACACTGTCATTTCTGGGTGGTTTTCTATTTTCTTTTCCTCGTTGTGGGTTTTCCCCTATTCTTTGCATTTCTGGTGTTTCTTAATGAGGGTGTTTTTGTATTCCTCTGCTTTTTTTTTTGGCTTTGTGAAGTCACTCTGAAACATTTTGCTCCTTTTAGGACTTGCTTTTTAAAGTTTATTAGGGAGGATCAGAGCAGTATTTAGTTCAGGCCCAAATATTTCCACTGCTGACGTAAGATCCTTCTGAGTACTATACTCCACGTCCCAGAAAGTTGAACCTGCTGAGGACGGCTCTGGACCAGGCCCCAGCTGAGCTGCAGGCACTGTTTCCTGTGATCCTTCTGGGGATTCTTTCCCAGGCCCAAGGTGATTTCCTCACGTGTGTCAATATATGAGTGGCTGGTCTCCAGATCTCGGAGGGTCTCGATGCCAGTCTCTTTGGGCTCTGACCTCCTGTTCTTGCTATCTTGGATGGTTCCGTTTCCTTACCCTCCTGTACTGTAGCAGCAACTTGGGGCAGTTGTAGGGCTCACCTTGTTTCCTGTCTCCAGGGTTGTGAAAATCACCATTAGGCAGTAAGTTCAGTCCAGTCCCTGGTATTGCATCTTGGCTGAAAGCAGAACCTTTGGTTTTAATAGGAAAAGTTCATCCATAGGCATATGGACCCACCTCTGGCAGAGCCGGAGAGCTGACTGAAGAAGAGCATTATGTGTGTCTGAAATTACCACGCTCCAGCCCTGCAACCCAGCACACGTCCACGAGGACGCTGGGTCCTGTTGAGTTAAACACCTCCCAGTGCGCCTGCTCTGCTGGGCGCACCCCACTCTCCCCAGGACGTGCACTCTGCCAACACATTATCCAGCGCGTTGCTCCCCTCCTCTCCCTTTGCAGATGAAAAATGGCTTGGAGAAGTTTGGTCAGTGCTTGTAAGTGGCAGCACCAGGGTTCTAAGCCCGTGTGTTCATCACCACCAAAGATGATAGTTTATCTTTTCCTCTGCCCTTTTTGCCACAAAAATGTGACTTCCTCCTCCTGTTGTGTGTTTGGTTTCAGGCCAACATAGCCGAGGTAGAGGTCTCCATCCCTGCCAAGCTGCACAACTCCCTCATTGGCACCAAGGGCCGTCTGATCCGCTCCATCATGGAGGAGTGCGGCGGGGTCCACATTCACTTTCCCGTGGAAGGTTCAGGAAGCGACACCGTTGTTATCAGGGGCCCTTCCTCGGATGTGGAGAAGGCCAAGAAGCAGCTCCTGCATCTGGCGGAGGAGAAGGTGAGCATGGGGAGGGAGCGTGACTCTTGGCAGGAAGCCTGGTCCTCACTGCAGTGTTGTGTCTTCTCACGGTGGAAAGCCTTAAGTGCCCTCCCTTTGTGGCAGGTCAGAAAACAGCTCTATAATATACTTTTTATGCCTCTTGGCTTTGCTGTCACTGGAGGGCCTTTCCAGGTCCAGATGCTCATGTATACAGTATGTAAACGGTGCTCTTTGGCTTATTGGCTTTGGGGTGCTTTTGTCTTTTAAGTATGATTTACAGTAAAATTGACCATTCTTCAGGTATAGTTGAGTTTTAATTAACATGCAGACACGTGACCACAATAATAAAAATTCATTTTCATCACCTCTAAAGATTGCCCATTGAATTGCTGTTGTCCCCCGATCTGTGGATATGTTTCCGGGCTCTTCTGGTAACACCAGATTTATGGGAAGTCTAGAAATCAACAGTGTAAGCCCTCTCAACTGGCTGCTCTACATCCCTTGGTGAATTAGCCTGTCAGTAGGTAGGAAAAAAGCATTTTCTTGCTTTGATTGGGGTTGTGTTAAATCAAAAGATGAGGCTGGTGAGGACTGACAGCTCGGCAGTCTTGACTCAGTTGTTTCTCCATGTTTTTTAGGTCTGTGATTCTTCATTGGTGCTTTATAATTTTTAGCATACAGATCCTGCACATTTTTATGTTCGACTTAGCAGATCTAACTGCTGTCATTCTTTTAGTGTTATTATAAATGGCACTTTTTTTCCATTTCCAGTTGTTAGCAGGTGGAAGTGCTTGTGATTTTTGTATGTGGACTTTCATGAGACTGCTAAATGAAGCTCATGTATGTTAGTGCCAGTCACTTTTTTGTGAATTCTTATTTTATATGTAACAATCACGTGGTCTGTGGAGTTGTGTTTCTCTCTAAGCCTCATATTTCTTGTCTTTTTTTGTTGTCGTCGTTAGATTGTATTAGATTGATTTTTTGTCTTTATGTTTAACCAGCCTTGCATTTCTGGGGTAAGTTTGGTAGTTTGTCTTTTACCATATTGCTAGAGTGGATTTACCTAATTCATTGCCTGATTTTTGACTAATGCTGCTATTCCTGGGTGTCTTTGAAAAGCAGCAGAGTCTCTAGGTGGTATTTGGTGAAACCTGCACTTAAAAGATAGCAAAGTTGTTATTTAATATTTTTATGCTAGCACATTTTTCTTTGGTATTCTTGCTTGCGGACCGGGTCTTGGGTCCAGAGAAAGGCAAGAGCTATCCTTGTGGATCTGAGTCACGTAGAGCAGCACACTTCTCTGTGTTCCCCTGCATGAGTCTGCCAAAGGCATTGGTGTCCACAAGTACAGTGTCCAGGGCCTTTCGAGGACCCTCATTTCTTGTTGCCACACAACGGTGTCATGCTACATGAGGCCTCTGAGGGCTGGTCTCTAACTATAGCCTTGGTTGGCTTGTGTCCCTCTGAGCTTGAAGTTGGGGAATGGCTGGTTTTGTGGGGGCTGATCTGTAGCACTCGTGGGAGGAGAGGAAGCCTGGCCCAGATTTGTGTGCGCTTGGTCTGGAAGCAGGTAGAAAAGTGGGAGCACGGGGCAAGCCTCTTGGGCAACTTGATCCCTGCTCTGCTGGGCACACCAGGACGTGCACTCTGCCAACACATTGTGCAGCACGCTGCTCCCTTCTCCCCCTGTGCAGATCAAAAATGGCTTGGAAAAGTTTGGTCAGTTCTTGTAAGTGGCAGGACCAGGGTTCTAAGCCTGTGTGTTCATTACCACCAGCATCTGATTGTTGTGGAAGAGAAGTATGTGTGCGGTCTGTCTGGGTATTTATCTGTTTATTCAGTGAGGTGTGCTGGCCCCATTTTGGGGATATTGGTGCAACATCAGGACACTGGTGACAATGTAAGGGGAGCCTGACCTTGCTGTCCTTCAGGCCCTCTTGGCTTCCTCACTGTGGTCCAGGCATGTGGTGTCAGGCTAACAGAGCGGGATTGGTTTCTGCAGCAAACCAAGAGTTTCACTGTTGACATCCGTGCCAAGCCAGAATACCACAAATTCCTCATCGGCAAGGGGGGCGGCAAAATTCGTAAGGTGCGTGACAGCACGGGAGCACGCGTCATCTTCCCCGCGGCTGAGGACAAGGACCAGGACCTAATCACCATCATTGGAAAGGAGGATGCCGTCCGAGAGGCACAGAAAGAGCTGGAGGCCTTGATCCAAAACCTGGTAGGGAGCGGGCCTCGGTGGCCGACTCTGCCGGGGCCGCGGTGGGGAGCGGGCCTCGCGGCCCACTCTGCCGGGGCCGTGGTGCGGTGGCTTATCTTCCATCTCTTCTTAACACTGCAGGACAATGTGGTGGAAGACTCCATGCTGGTGGATCCCAAGCACCACCGCCACTTTGTCATCCGGAGAGGCCAGGTCTTGCGGGAGATTGCTGAAGAGTATGGCGGGGTGATGGTCAGCTTCCCACGCTCTGGCACACAGAGTGACAAAGTCACTCTCAAGGGCGCCAAGGACTGTGTGGAGGCAGCCAAGAAACGCATTCAGGAGATCATTGAGGACCTGGTAGGCACTTGGGTGCTCAGGGATGGGTTCTCACCCCCAGTGGCCACTCACCAAAGCCATGTATGGGTGTTCCCTCCACCCGGCAGGCAGGTGACTCCCTCATACAGCCCCAGAAGGCTTCAGAAGGGGCTTTCGGGTGCTTGCTCTTGTTTCCTCAGCCTGTCTGGCCTCCTTCCTGATAGTTGGTGAGAATTCTGCCTGTGAGAAGCACTTTAAAAAAAAAAAAGAGAGAGAGAGAAAAAGAGGAGAGGAGAGAGAGAGAGAGGAAAGAAAGCAAGCAAGAGAAAGAAAGAAAATGCAGTCTATAAGGGGTCAGAGAAAATGGAAATGCAGTCTAAGGGGCCAGCTTACTCCTCCCCTCTGTGAAGGAAAGAAAATCGATTTGAGGGCATCCACGTGAATCCACGGAAGTCATGAGAAGACGTGGTCTTTTTCTAAAGCAGTCTTTAGAGAGTCCCCTCCAGGTCACTCACCTGCCAGGGCCTTGGGTGCCCCTTCCCTGATAATCAAGTCTGTTGCATCCTCATGGAGTCAGAGGCTACCCCAGGAGGTCCCACTCCCTTGGCTGAATTGGCCACCCTCCAGGGACGGCAGCTGGCCTTCTGGGACACATTTCAGAGGAGGCCCACCCCCTTAGACCTGTCCTGCTACCTTCCGTCCTCCCTGCGCCTGGAGCCCTGGACTCAGGAGAAGAGGAGCATCTGTGCCAAGTGGCTGTAGAGGACAGGGAGGAAGGTGGTGTGAAGAGTTCTGTAAAACTGGCCCGAAGGAATTTAATCTTTGTTGTTTTCTTTTTTCTTTGTGTACCTCCCTCCAGGAAGCTCAGGTGACATTAGAATGTGCTATACCCCAGAAATTCCATCGGTCTGTCATGGGCCCCAAAGGTTCCAGAATCCAGCAGATTACTCGGGATTTCAATGTTCAAATTAAATTCCCAGACAGAGAGGAGAACCCAGGTGGGTCCCCCATTAGCCCTGTTCTGCTTGTTAATAGCGGTGCCTCCCACGTGAGAGGCGGAGCTGTCGCACATACTGGTGAGGCTCTTTCCTATCTCTGCTGGAAAACCATCTGTGTATTCTGGGGGCTTCCAGAGATTCAGGGTCACTCCCTGGCTTTTAAAAGATGGGCTATGTCAGTTATTGACAGAGTGACCAGGTGACCTTCACATGTCCTAGAAACACACAAGGTAGCGAGTCCCAAGGCGATGAGCGTGCAGCCTCATCCTCGGGTGCCCCGAGTTCAGTCCCAGTGATTCTCATGACATTGTTTGGATCGCATGAGCGCCGTTGGAGAGCTTCCTCCTCCACACCTCCCTTCACTGTGGGTTGTCCCCTGCGAGGCAGGCAGCTGCAGCCTCTGGCTGGCCGGAGGGCACCATCCAAGTGGCCGGCAGTTCCTCTAGGAGGGCATCTAGCTCTCGGTACCCTGCTTGCCCCCAGCTCTGCTCCTGCACCTGGTGGTGAGGAGGCGACCTGTGGGATGTGGGTGGGTTGCCGCTCTCTCACTTGCTCTGCATTTGTGAAACAAAAGGTCTGCTCTCCACTCCGTGTGTCAGGCTTGGTTGAGCTGTTTGGGCGGCAGGTGGCCCAAAAGCCTGCTGAATTCACATACTGGCATTCTCTGGGCATCCAGGAAGCATGTCACACACAGCCATTCAAGCCCCTTTGTTTTCCTGAGAATACAGGCTGTTTTGAGTAGGAAACTAATAAACTCATACTGCACTCCGTCTAGGTTTTACACTTCAGTGGTTATTTAAAACTTTGATTTAGATAGAATTTCACAGAATCTTCACTGACAGGGTATACACGTCCTGGTAAGAGTGTCACAGAGCAGCGTAGACACGTCCTGATAAGAGTTTCACAGAGCAGCGTAGACACGTCCTGATCGTTTCACAGAGCAGCGTAGACGCGTCCTGATCGCGTCACAGAGCAGCGTAGACGCGTCCTGATCGCGTCACAGAGCAGCGTAGACGCGTCCTGATCGCGTCACAGAGCAGCGTAGACGCCTCCTGATCGCGTCACAGAGCAGCGTAGACGCCTCCTGATCACTTCACAGAGCAGCGTAGACGCGTCCTGATCGTTTCACAGAGCAGCGTAGACGCGTCCTGATCGTTTCACAGAACAGCGCAGACGCGTCGTGATCAAGTTTCGCAGAATAGTGTAGACACCTCCTGTGGCACTAGTTTCTTTTCTCAACTTCTCCCCTTTTACACACGTTTTTTTTTCTGAATGTAATTTTTAGACATGTCCCTTTATTCATGGTGGGTATTTTTGTAGAACAAGGACAGTCTCTTGCATGGTTCTAGCAGATTTATTGGAATCAGATCTAACATTATATAACAGTAGTATCTAACATGTTATCAGTATTCAAATTTGCCAGTTTTTCTCCTTCAGAATTGCCTACTTCCCCCCGCCCCAGGATCACCCTTGATTTTAGGCGTCTGTCTGGCCTCCTGCTCATTTACTTACATCACACACCTCCTGGGTTCTGTCTTCGTGATAATTATTGTTGTGGTGTCTATTTTGGTACACATGTGGTGTCCCAGCGTCATCTGTGGGAGCCCCTCCAGCTGCTTTCTGTGTCCTGTTCACACACCCCTTCACTCCTGGAGCTCTCGCTTTCTGGCATAAGGAGCTGGCACAGGTTTACCTTGGCCTTGTCCTTTCTGTCTCCCCTATAGACCTCTCACCCGCTTCCCACTGCCTCTCTGCATGCTAGCCACCTTCCCTGATGAGCCCTGCCTCACCGTCAAGCCCCACATGTGCAGTGGGCCTGCCCTGTGTTCCTCCCATGAATTAACTCATCTGATCTCACTGAAGCCTCTGCTGTAGTTGCTGTTAGCTTCATTTTCAAGGTGAATAAGGGAGACACAGAGCTCACGGCCCCCCTGCAAAGCCTTCAGTGTCCCCGCAGGTCTGGGAGCCCCCTTTGAGGCTGCTGTGGGGGCGACCTATCTGCTCTCCCTGCCCAGACCAAGACCTCTTAAAGGACAGGAGTGGTCTCCCCTCCCTTTTACCACCCAGCAGGTGCCTCAGACGTGTGCATTCTGAATAAGGCATGGGGTCTCTTCCAGCAGCTGTGAGCTGTCCCCTTTCCCCTTTCTCTCTAGTTCACAGTGTAGAGCCAGTTGTCCAGGAGAATGGGGACGAAGCTGGGGAGGGGAGAGAGGCCAAAGATTCTGACCCTGGCTCTCCAAGGAGGTGTGACATCATCATCATCTCCGGCCGGAAAGAAAAGTGTGAGGCTGCCAAGGAAGCTCTGGAGGTATGTGTCTATGTGCCCTCCTGCACCCCTGCCAAGGCCCAGTCAGCAGGCACCTGGGGAGAGGCACGGCCTGGATGGGATGGGCGGGTGCCCAGTGGCAGTGGAGCTACCCATCTTGCCCCTGCCATGTGCGCATGGGCTGTCTGGCTGTGCTCCTCGGCTGGACACAGAGTTTGGGGAGGCCACTTCCCTTCACCAAGCCTCCGGGTTCTACAGCCCCTTTCTGGGACAGCTGGGGATCCGGGTTGCAGGGGGTTGAATGTGACCTCCAGTTGCAGTGTCTCCCCCGACGTGAGTGGGGATCATCAGGCCTAGCTCACCTTGTGTGCAGTCAGTGTTGAGAACCACCTGCACATTGGATGCTGCTCTCAGTGCTGCGGCGCCACAGCACAAAAATAGTTCTCACGTTGCAGTGGAGAGACAAGCAGTCAACACAGATATATCCTGTGGCAAGTGATGGTAAATGCTGTGGCAAGAAAAGCAGGTTCCGGAGGCAAAGGGCGGTAGGGGGGACAGGGCAGGGAAGGCGAGCAGTGGTCCGAGGGTCTCTTGTGACACCTCTTGGGTGTCGGTCAAAGTCGTCCTGACCCCAGGGATGTGCCAGCAGTCAGGGCCTCTCTTCCTACGTGGGCCTGAAGGGGCTGCTGTAATTCAGGAGGGTAGGCTTCGGGGAAGGGTCTGGAAGTTTTGTCTGTCAGCGTTATCCTAATGCAAATCTTTTCCCATTCTTTTCTATTGAGTTAAAGGCCCTGGAGGCATGTCAGGTGGGGTACATTGCTGTTGTCAGAGGGCTGTTTGCTTTGTGTTTCATGGAGCCCCGTTGCTGAGCTTACAAGGTCACTCATCTCCCAGCTCCCGTGGCCTAACCATGACCATCCTCCATGCAGGCATTGGTTCCCGTCACCATCGAAGTAGAGGTGCCCTTTGACCTTCACCGTTATGTTATTGGGCAGAAAGGAAGTGGGATCCGCAAGATGATGGACGAGTTTGAGGTAGACCCCTTTCCCGGGAGGCCGTGTCACAGCAGTGGCCTGTCGCATCCTCTCCTGAGTGCCAGTGTCCTTTCTCAGCCTCTTGTTGACTCTGCCTCCTCCTGCTCGGATTGAGCACTGGCTTCCTTCATGGCGGGTGGGCTTCCCTCTCACTCCTTCTGGGTCCCAGGGCCAAGGGACTCCTCCTGTTCTCTGGGGTCCCAAACATCAAGTCAGCCCCTCTTCACGTAGGTGAACATACATGTCCCAGCACCTGAGCTGCAGTCTGACATCATCGCCATCACGGGCCTTGCTGCAAATCTGGACCGGGCCAAGGCTGGACTGCTGGAGCGTGTGAAGGAGCTACAGGCTGAGCAGGAGGACCGGGTGAGCAGGAGATGGCCAGGGCGCTGCCTGGAGCCATGGTGCTCAGCTCTGGGCACATGTCAGAATCTAGGGGAGTTCTTCGAGATCCCAGAATCCCAGTTACATCTGGGTGGCTGGAGGTGAGACGCAGGCAGTGCCAGGATGTAGTCAGCATCCAGAGGTTTTGCTGTGGAACTAGCTAAGAGCATGGCACCTTTCTCTTTTTCATGTAAAAGTGACAAAGTTGGACTTCTGTGTAAATTTGCAGTTCCTCTTACAACCAAATCAGAAGGTACCTCAGACCTACAGTAAAGGTCCGGGTTGCGAGAGACCCCCAGGCATGTGCCATGTAGTGAGGACGAGCGTCAGGGGACCCCCACTGACCTCTAGCACAGGGTGGTCAAAGGGCGAGTGACTTCCTGGTAAGCAGGGATGAAAGCCCCCAGCCTCTGGCAGGGCTGATGTTTGGAGGATTGTGTGAGTGCAGCAGCGCTGCAGATGGGAGCGGGGGGTTCTGGAAACTTGGAGCCAGCTGTGCCAGGTGGGTGGTGGCTTGCTGAGGGGTTGGCTTTCCACTCCTGCCGTCAGCACGAGTCTGGTGAATGGGGTGGAGCTCGTGAACCTCACACGGTCTCAGTGTACCCCTGCGTGGACTCCGGGTTCTGTCCTGCAGCCCAGTCATACCTGTAGCCTTTGGCCGTGGGTGTTCAGGGGCTGTGGCTGCCCCCTCTTCTTGGTCTGCCTCTGCCCCAGCCCTAAAAAGATCCAGAGCATTTCTATGCATATCCATCAGACCCCTGTTTGACAAATGAGGAGGGTAGGGCCCCAAGCTCATCACACTGCCCGCTCTGTCAGTTCCCGAGTACGATCCTCACAAGTGGCCGCAAGCCCTCTTTTGAAGGATTTATAGACCTCCTTGTGGAGCAGCCAAGTTCCCTGGTTCTCGCCATTAGCAGACAGTGGAAGGTGGCAGGGGTCGGACCCGAGAAACAGCAGACCATTCCAGACCCTGGGTCACAGAACACTGCAGCATCTCTGCTGTCCTATGACCAGGGTAGAAGGGGGCATGGGGTCACGGTGGGTCAGCTTAAGACCAAAAAGCTCTGTGTTCTTTGCCTCATTCTTGCTCCTTTCATTTGTAGGCTTTAAGGAGTTTTAAGCTGAGTGTCACCGTAGACCCCAAATACCATCCCAAGATTATTGGGAGAAAAGGGGCAGTGATTACCCAAATCCGGCTGGAGCATGACGTGAACATCCAGTTTCCTGATAAGGACGATGGGAACCAGGTGAGAGCCTCGGTTGGAGCGCGTCTGGGGCAGAGGCGCTTGTTTGTTGACCTTTTCCGTGACTTGGGAGCAGTAACCAGATGTGCCTAGATGGGGGTTCGAGGGCCAGGTTGAGAGTGATGAGTCTCTGCGGACCTGATTCTGGCTTGAGGTTTGGGCTGTGTCTCAGCACTTGCTGGATAGGTGAGGTCTCTGGCACCATGTATCATCTGGGGCCTGGGGCATTTTCTCCTGTGTCCCTTTCTGGAAAATGAGCAGGAGCTCCAGCTGGGTCCTTGATCAGTGGTGCCTCCAGGTGTAGCTCTGGGCCTCTCTGAGGCTCCCAAGGGCTCGGGGGGTCAGGTGGACGTTTCTCTGCAGCCCCATCTGTGAACACCGCTGTGCTTGCCAGATGGTCCTTAGTAAACTCTTCTTGCTACTTCCTGCAAATTGCAGTGCCACCCCCTGCCACTGGCTCTCATGGCCTCCTGCTTCGCTCAGAACAAAATGAAAGGCAGCCTCATCCCCTCTCTGGGCCCTGCCACCTGGCATGCAGGGCAGCTCCACCAACACCCCCATGTCTATCTGGCTCCCTCTCGCACACACATGGCCTTCCCAGGCTTGGTCTTGCCTGGCTCTGGCATCCTGCCGGGGTGTCTGCTTCCTAGACGTGTCCAGCACAGCCTTGCCCACAGGGGGAGACGAGCAAGCCTTGGTGACCACGGGTGTGCTGGTGACCAGAAACAGTCAGCAGACCCTCCGGCAGCAAGGCCCCTCCACGCCTCGCTCCCACTGCCTCTGGCAGCAAGGCCCCTCCACGCCCGGCTCCCACCGTGGGCATGCTGCCCAGGGTTTTCCGTGGCTTCACCTTCCCCTTCTTTCTCCCCAGCTTCTTGTTTCCTTTTGGATCTTTGAGTCACACACACACCAGCCAGGCCAGGAGGGCCCACCTGCACCCTGCCTCCTCCGGCTCCCGCATTCTCTTCTCTCTCCAAGTACATTTTTAAATTTCTAATCTTGATCTTGAGAGTTTAGTTTTTTTTTTTTTTTTTTTTGAGAGAAAGAGTCTTGTTCCGTCGCCCCGGCTGGAGTGTAGTGGCGCAATCTCGGCCCACTGTAACCTCCACCTCCCAGGTTGAAGTGATTCTCGTGCTGCAACCTCCCAAGTAGCTGGACTTACAGCTGTGAGCCACCACTCCCAGCCCAGGAGTTCAGCTCTTTTAAATCTCTCACCCTTATTGCCCTTTATTTCCCTCTGCTATTCTATATAATTACCAATTTTAAGTCATTATAGGTGAGGTGCAGTGGCTCACACCGGTAATCCCAGCACTCTTGGAGGCTGAGGCGGGTGGATCACCTGAGGTCAGGAGTTCAAGGCCAACCTGACCAACATGGCGAAAGCCCGTCTCTACTAAAAATACAAAAATTAGCCAGGGGTGGTGGCGTGCGCCTGTCATCCCAGCTACTTGGGAGGCTGAGACATAAGAACATCTTGAACCCAGGAGGCGGAGGTTGCAGCGAGCCGAGATCACGCCACTGCACTCCAGCCTGGGCGACAGAGTGAGGCTCCGTCTTTTAAAACAAAAGTCGTTATTTAGCAGTTAGACTGTTCCATCTAATACACCATGAGCCAAGTGGGGTGGAGCAGTTATTT
>NW_012122043.1:883194-888441 GCF_000951035.1 Colobus angolensis palliatus
CTCCTGCCTCAGCCTCCCAAGTAGCTGGGACTACAGGCGCCCGCCACCACACCCGGCTAGTTTTTTGTATTTTTAATGGAGACGGGGTTTCACCATGTCAGCCAGGACGGTCTCAATCTCCTGACCTCGTGATCCGCCCGCCTCGGCCTCCCACAGTGCTGGGATCACAGGCGGGAGTCACCGCGCCCAGCCGGGGCTTTGTCTTTGCCTCGCTGTCCTTGAGTCCAGAGTTCTTGCCTGTCAGTGTCTCTCCTTTGTCTTTGAGGACAAATGTCCTTTTTGGTCCTGTAATTCACTGTCTTTCGGGTAGAGTTTGGGAAGAATCGGGAGCTGAGTGGACATTGTTAATCTCTGTTTTAAATCAGCCGTTATGTTGCTTCCGCCTTCTCTCTCCTGAGCTGTTTTCTGTAGCAGTGGGGGCTGGCTCTTGCCCCTGCCAGGAATCCCAGTAGGGCATCCCCTTTTCTGACTGCTTTCTCCTTTTTTAGCCCCAGGACCAAATTACCATCACAGGGTACGAAAAGAACACAGAAGCCGCCAGGGACGCTATATTGAGAATCGTGGGTGAACTTGAGCAGATGGTTTCTGAGGATGTCCCGCTGGACCACCGTGTTCACGCCCGCATCATCGGTGCCCGCGGCAAAGCCATTCGCAAAATCATGGATGAATTCAAGGTGAGCCGGCTGGAAGCACGGTGGGTGAGAATCCCCTCTCTCACCAGGGGGCCTGGCTGGCCAGAAGAAAGGGGAGGGCATGGCCTTCCCCTCAAGATGATGAGGCCACAACCCCAGGGCTGGCAGTGGAACTGTCCTCATGGACACCATAGGTCAGTGCAGGCGATGGCCTGTGAGAGGCAGCGCCACCACGGTGGCGCATTAGGGCATCCCCGTGACAGTTGCCTGGCAAGCTCCTCTGTGGGTGGGAATTTCATGCAAGAGCGTACAGTGCGTGCTGCGGCCCTCTGTCTGCTGTGAACAGGGTGCTCCCAGGACGCACCTAACTTGGTGTGGTGATGAGACTGACTGCAGAACAACTCTGAAACCAGATTTTAAAATGTTTGCTAACTCAGAAAATGCTTCACTAGAAACAAACACGTAATTTTAACCCTTTTCCTCGCTCACAGCCCCTCATCTGCCATTGTACCTCCTTCCAGGTGGACATTCGCTTCCCACAGAGCGGAGCCCCAGACCCCAACTGTGTCACTGTGACGGGGCTCCCAGAGAACGTGGAGGAGGCCATTGACCACATCCTCAACCTGGAGGAGGAATACGTGAGTCTGGGTGGGCCTTGGAGCCCGGAGGCACCCTGGCACGTCCACAGGCCTGAGGCCCAGCCAGGAGCTTCAGGGGACAAGATTTCTGGCACTTGTGTTTCCAGAGACAAGCGAGGTGCAGGGGTGAGCAGGCGGGTGGGATGCGGGGGGTGCTGGGCAGACTGACCCTGTCTTCCTGTCCTCTGCCTGCAGCTGGCCGACGTGGTGGACAGCGAGGTGCTGCAGGTGTACATGAAACCCCCGGCACACGAGGAGGCCAAGGCACCTTCTAGAGGCTTTGTGGTACGGGACGCACCCTGGACCGCCAGCAGCAGTGAGAAGGTCAGACGCGGGCTTCTGCCCTCCTGGGTCTCAGGGAGGGTGGGCGGGCAGGCGGGCTTGGCGTCCCGAGGGTGGCAACTGCGTCGGACGCTGCTTGCGAGTTGGGGAGCATCCCCTCCTGAAGCTGTGTCCTCTCTCTGCACAGGCTCCCGACATGAGCAGCTCTGAGGAATTTCCCAGCTTTGGGGCTCAGGTGGCTCCCAAGACCCTCCCTTGGGGGCCCAAACGATAATGATCAAAAAGCAGAAAGCTCTCCAGCCTGCTGACCCGAACCCAACCACACAATGGTTTGTCTCAATCTGACCCAGCGGCTGGACCCTTCGTAAATTGTTGACGCTCTCCCCCCTTCCCGAGGTCTCACAGGGAGCCCAGTGCCTGGCTCTGCGTGCGGCCGCTCCTCCAGGCCTGGCTGTGCGCTGCCCGTTCAGGATCTGTCCACTGTTTAACACTAAACCAAGGTCATGAGCATTCGTGCTAAGATAACAGACTCCAGCTCCTGGTCCACCCGGCATGTCAGCCAGCACTCTGACCTTCATCACCAGAGCTCCGCAGCTGTGGCTAGGATTCGACTTCCTGTGTCATGACCTCAGGAAATAAACGTCCTTGACTTTATAAAAGCCAAACGTTTGCCCTCTTCCTTTCCCACCTCCCTCCTGCCCATTTCCCGTGGTCCAGACCGTCCTGTTGGTGGAGTGCAGTCAGCCTCCTCCAGCTGCCAAAGCACCTCGGCACAGGTGTCCGCAAGGAAGACCTGGCTCTGGACAGCAGGAGGGCGGGTTCCTGGAGCTGGGGGGTGACCTGAGAGGCAGAGGGTGACTTGGGTTCTCAGGCAGTCCCAATTTTTACCTGCCATGGGGTCTGAAAGCACCAAGGGTCCCTGCCCCTACCTCCACCGCCAGACCCTCGGCCTGAGTCTGGTGAGTGGAGCCTGGAGGCAAGGCAGTAGGCACCGTCTGGGTCCCCTGTGGCCGTCAGAGTGTCTGCTGTGATTGAGACGTGCACAGGATGGGGGAGGTAGGGCCACACGCTTACCCTCAGTGGGGGCAGTTGGCCTTAGATGACAGCTAGGCTTTTCTTCACGCCACCTGCAGCCCCTGCCCGCGATGCCGTGTGTTCAGTTGCCTTCTTTCTACCTCAGCCGGCGTGGCGTGGTCTCTCTGCAGTTAGTGCCACCCCACACACTCATCTCTTGATTGAGACATTGCTGGTGGTTGTGGGTTTCCCGTGGAGCTGGGGGTGGGCGCCATGTACCAAAGCTGGAGGCTGGCACGCTCCCTCAGCACAGGTGGGTCAGCGGCCAGCAGGCCCATCCAGAGTGGGAGTGGGCACTCCCACCCCAGCCACAGGCCGTCCAGATGTGCACGCCAGCCCCTAGGAGCAGGTCCCGGGTGACTGGCAGTTTTCACGGTCCAGGGCCAAGAGACGATGGCATGGGGCCTGGAGCATGAGGTAGAGCAGAATGCAGACCACACCACTGGATGCCAAGAGCCCCTGCTCTCCGAAGGAGGCATCTGTGTCTTGCTGTGAGGGCCAAGGACGGGGCCCCAGTCTCTGGTTTTCTGGTCTTCCCATCCTTGTCTCTGTCACCCCAGAGGTAACAGAGCTGCTGGCGAGTTGTCCCGGGTATTTGAGCTACGGAAAAGCTGACTGGCGCCCATCCATCTCCCAGCCCTTCCCTGGGGACAGTCGCTTCTGCCTTGACACCTCACCCCCAGTGTTTCTATCAGTTGAATAACTCAAGCTTGGTCATCTTCAGACTCCGGAATTCCTGAGTAGACCCAGAACGGCTTCGCCCAAGTCTAGCTGCAGCTGTCTCGGCAAGTCCCCATTTGCTCAGGCAGCCCTAAACAGGCCTGTTCACAGGAATGGTAAATCAGATCGGAAGGAACACTTCCTCCAGCTTCACCAGTTAGGGTGACCATGGCTTAGGAAACAGGGAAGGAAAGCAAGACACTTTTCCGCCTTTCCCGGGATCTGTCCCCTCCACCTCCATGGGGGAGGCCAGTGGGGGAGGGACTGCCACCTCTTCCCCATCTGCGTGAGTTCTGGAACTCTGTCCTGTTGGCTGCTTGCTCCCAGCTCCCTCCAATCTCCATCCCAGCAGGTTCCTCCTGTCTTTCTCTTTTCTACAATGTCCTAAAACATCCGGCCCCTACCCTCCCAAAAGTAAATTTTAATTCTCACCAAATTTTGCACATCTCTGTATGTCACTCGATGTCTCAGATGCAAGCCCTTTCCTAAACTGTTTTGGCTCTCTCTCTTTTCCTTTGGGTGGCCGTTGTACGGGTGATGAAATGACGGTCCCCAGGCCTGCCTCCCTGAAGTCTCCGTGCTGTCAGGAGAGCCCTGGGCAGGGATGAGGCCAGGGTGAGGCGTGTGTGCGCTTTTCCTCTTGTCGGATGTCTTCCATATTATCTGTTTCCATAGCTACAATCCATCCCTTGGCCTTAACTTTGGAATTTGGAGATTATATGCAAACATGTGTAAAGGCTCATGAATATGGATGACACTGGAATTTTATAAATTCTAAAATAAAACCCGAAACCAGATGTAGTGTGCTGGGACTCATTTTGTCACGCTGCCGCCTATGTGTTCCCTTTCTCGTCACCCTGGAGTGGTGACTGGCATCCGTGGGTGGTTTGTCTTTGGTTTGATTTTCTCAGCAGTTCTCAACAGTGTGTTCAACAGCCCCTCGAGAGCCACATTAAGGGAGACCCAGGTGTGGTCATGGCAAGAGGGTGGCTGCGTCCCTGTCCTCTGGCCACCAGCCAGTCCGCAGCTGCCCTGCAGCCCTCCTCGTTGAGGGTGGACAACTGTCCTTGTGGAGCAGCACGCTGCCACTCCCTTTCAGCACTCTGCCAGCCTCAGTGGCATTCCTGGCACCCTGGACCCAGCTCGTGAGTTATGATGAGCTGAGTTAGGGGGTGGGGGGGTGCAGGCGGAGGCCTCGGCTGGAGGAGGAGGGAGGGGTTGGAGTGGGAGGAGCCACCCCCGGCTCCTTGAGTGGCAGGAGATAACCCGGAAGAGTCAAGAGGGAACTGGTGCCCCTGCTGCTGACTGGGCTGGTCCCCACCTGGGAAGACAGGTGTGGCAGCTCCTCTTAAAGCCAAACATGCTGGCCGGGCACCGTGGCTCAGGCCTGTAATCCCAGCACTGTGGGAGGCCACGAGGTCAGGAGATTGAGACCATCCTGGCTAACACGCGACTCTACTAAAAATACAAAAAATTAGCCGGGCGTGGTGGTGGGAACCTGTAGTCCCAGCTACTCGGGAGGCTGAGGCAGGAGAATGGTGTGAACCCAGGAGGTGGAGCTTGCAGTGAGCCGAGATCGCGCCACTGCACTCCCAGCCTGGGCGACAGAGTGAGACTCCGTCTCAAATTTTTTAAAAAAGCCAAACATGTTTACCCCGACCCAGCAGTTCTGTTGGACCCTAAATATGCAAAACCCCCAGCAGAGCACGCCTGTACCCACAGCAGAGCGCGCCCGCACCCCACAGCATGCCCGCACCCCCAGCACAGCGCACCCGCACCCACAGCAGAGTGCGCCCGCACCCCACAGCATGCCCGCACCCCCAGCACAGCGCACCCGCACCCACAGCAGAGTGCGCCCGCACCCCACAGCACACCTGCACCCCACAGCACACCTGCACCCC
>NW_012122043.1:888634-889659 GCF_000951035.1 Colobus angolensis palliatus
CCCCACAGCGCGCCCGCACCCCCAGCACAGCGCGCCCGCACCGACAGGAGAGCACCCACAGCAGAGCGTGCCCGCAACCCCAGCAGAGCACAACTGCAAATGACCCAAGCCAAACATGAAGCAGCCCAGCAGCAGCAGGGGCTGCCACAGATGCTGGGCACAGACGGAGCTCGCGCAGTGTCCCACGGTAGACGCCAGACAGCGTCCCCAGTTCCATCCCTGCTTGGTGGCCAAGGTGGTGGCTACTCTGGATGGGAGAGGGTCACAGGCAGGGTAGGGCGCATGTGGGCATTCGGGTCCTGGATGGGAGAGGGCCACAGGGTAGGGCACACGTGGGCATCGGGTGATGTGAACTTGCCTCTGACCCACATGCTAGTTACAGGAGTTTGTTCACCTGGAAGCCTGTGTGACCTGAGCATTTTCTTACGTTTCAATAAATTCACCTTAAAACTTTGGAGTTTAAGACAGCAACAATAAAAGCAACCAGCTGGAAGGAGATACACGTGGGTTTGTAATAAGCACTCTGCTGAGCGAAAGCACACGTGGAATGGCTGAGCGGGGTCCCCGTCTCTGTAAAAGTTTCCGAGGTTCCCGCCCCGGGTCGTGTGTGCTGTCCGCCATGCTCTGGCCCGTGGTGTCCAGCCTTGGAACCCCGTGAGCCCCTCATTCCTGCTGGAAGAGCCCTTACATGCAGGCAGAGCACAGTGCTCTTAAGAGGCAGGTGAACAAGTGGCAAATCCTAAAGAAATGCCACAAGCAAGCACGCTGCCCTCAGGCCAGGCATCGCTGCGGATTAAATAGAATGCAGGTGAAGATGTTCAGGAGGAGGCCTTTTCTGTGGAGTAAGTTCGGCAGTACTCATCAGAGCACATTAAAACCACATATTCTGGGCCGGGCACGGTGGCTCATGCCTATAATCTCAGCACTGTGGGAGGCTGAGGCGGGCGCATCACGAGGTCAGGAGATCGAGACCATCCTGGCTAACACGGTGAAACCCTGTCTCCACTAAAAATACAAAAAAATTA
>NW_012122043.1:889944-894817 GCF_000951035.1 Colobus angolensis palliatus
TTTTTCCCTCGAGACAGAGTCTCACTCTGTCACCCAGGCTGGAGTGCAGTGGCGTGATCTCAGCTCACCACAACCTCTGCCTCCCGGGTTCAAGCTATTCTCTTGCCTCAGCCTCCCAAGTAGCTGGGATTACAGATGCCCGCCACCACACCCAGAATAACTTGTATTTTTAGTAAAGACAGGGTTTCACCATGTTGGACAGGCTAGTCTCAAACTCCTGACCTCATAATCCTCCTGCCTCGGCCTCCCAAAGCGCTGGGATTACAGTTGTAAGCCACCGCGCCCAGCCAAAAACCACATACTCTTTTTGACACTTAAGTGCCACTTGTAGAACTCCAAGGAAGTCAATACAGATGAGCACAGACTCATTTGTCAGCAAGTGGACGGTTACACTGGGAATGCTGTGGGGCGGCAACAGCCAGGGGAAGATTCACGTGCCTCCTCAGCACAGGGCAAAACTGCACATCACGCTGCGATCCAGGGTGGAAAACAAGTACGTATAAACACAAAACCTTCTGGGGGAAGAGCCAGCAGATGTTACAGGTATCCATGCTTCCTCCTCTCATTCCAAAACTTCCCCCATTTGGGTGCTTGCTGTGTACTACGCCCCGAGGAACAGAGAGAAAAAGAGCAAGAAGGGCCCTGGGCCAGGGGCCAGGAGCTGGGAGAGGCAGGGAAGTCAGGCAAGGATCAAAAGGACACGTTTAATTGCCGCAGAAGACAAAGAGACACTGTCAGGCTGCCTATGGTGGCTAGGGGGAAAGGGGAACCTGATTCAAGAAACAGAAGCATCCAGAGGACCCAGACAATTGGGAATGGAGGGAGGGGGTGAACGGACCCTTGCTGTGGCCTGGGACACAGAGGTGCAGGGTCTGAGAGCTGGGGCATGTGGGTGATGTCCTTGCACGGACAGCGCAGGAAGAGGCAGGTGGGTCCAGACGCCCTGAGAGAGATAGGCCCTGTGCTCTGCAACATTCGAAGGTCAGCAGGTGTAAGAGGAGAGGGTGATGCGGCCAGGGGCGGTGAGGACCACAAAGCCCACCGGCCTGATGAGAACTGTCGTGTCCAGGGGTCTGGGGAGGCTACCGAGGGACAGGGGGCCTTGGGTGCAGGGGCCCCTTGGGCTTATGTCTGGGAACGGGAAACAAAGAGGTCCTTGTGAGCTGACAGTCCCTCCCTGCTGGGGATGGGGCGACAGGTGCTCTGAGGAGAGAAGCCGGCGCTGGGGGGAAGCAGGCAATGTGCCCAGAGATGACGGCACGACGGCAGCCAGCGGTTCACACAGCCATTGCCTGAGGGAAGAGGAAAACGACACGGCTCACAGGGCTCAGCAGGGGCCGCTCCCCTAAGGGCCACCAGATGTCCTTCCAGGCGTCACTGCCGCAGCTGGCTGGCTTTGGGAACCCTGAAGGGTGTCCAGTGGGGGCTGAGCTGGGGAAAGTGTTGGGGGCAGGGACAAGTCAGACTAGGGCCAGGAGCAGGCCATGGCCATGAGGCACAGTGGGCAGCTGGGCAGGGCCCTGTGACCTCAGGGAGTGCATGGGGCAGGAGTGCACAGGGCAGGGGTTCACGGGGCAGGGGTGCACGGGGCAGGGGCCTGGCTGCTCCCAGACTTGCCTCTGAGCCCTGGGGCTGCTCATCCTTTCCTCCGTTTGTTCCAAAAAGAGCCTGTCGCCAAGAAAGGGCAGCAAGAGGAAGAGGGATGTGACTGTGTCTGGAGGTGCAGTAGCCACTGACAAGGACAGGGAGGGGGCTTGGGGGAGGGCTGAGACTCGGCTGTGCAGTTCACCTCATTCTCGGCCAGCGCCTGCTTAGCCAGGTAGTACTCCCGCTTCACTTTGATCTCCACAGACTCTGGGATGTCCGGCACCAGGAGGTCCAGGAGCCGGCCGATGGAGAAAACCACATGCTGGGAGCAGAGGAAGGTACTCACCCCACCCAAACGCCCAGAGTGGCCTTCACAGGCCCAGGCAGCCCAGGGCTCCAGCACCTGCTCCCAGCTGTGGGCGGAGCTAGAAAGCAGCTGTGCAAGAAAAGGAACCCCAGAAGGAGCAGAGGCCACCCCAGCTTCGTGGCCCTGGAGCTCCTGTGGAGACACCCACAATGTCCAGGCACGCATGTCCACACCACAACCCGGGGATGAGGCCAGGCAGGGAAAACGCAGGTGCAGAGAAGAGCTCTGATTTGACCAAGATGACAAGATGACACAGCAGGAAGTGATCGCACCGACCCCTCACCATGTGCTTGAATTAGGCAAAGCACAGGGTGGGGGCGTCATGCCATGGATGGGAGAACCAGCAGGTGCCCCGGCTACCTCAAACACAATGACGAAGGCCAGGCGGATGGCAAGAAGATTCCAGTAGGTCTGGGAATAATGTCCATCGTCACCCCGGAAAGCCCGATACCTGCAGCAGACACAGGACTCAGTAGGTGGAGCCAGGGCAGAGCGCTGGCTGGGCAGGGGCCTCGGGAATTAGCCTGTCTCCCCTTTTTCCACCGTTTCCCTCTCAGATACCATGTTCCAGTCCTGGCTCTTCATCGAGGGTGCCTGGAATGGGGGTTATCCCCAAACGGGATATTCTGACGATACCTGTGACCTGTGGGTTCCAGAGGCAAATGTGCTGGACATTGGGCTAAACTGGACCCCCTCCCAGGGGAAACGCTTCATTTTCTAGTAGATGTGACAGTCCAGTAAGTCTGTGCTTCTACGGATGACGTCAGTCTACTTACACGGTGAAAACACGCCGCCTGCTGGCCTCTGTGAGATCAGCAGTGCACCTGCTCAGACTGTCCCTGTCCGGCAGTGCCCTCCCTCCCTAGCATAAGCCACACTCAGCTTCACTTGCTGTTTCAGACTCTGACATCTTCCTGTGTCTCTGTCACATGGTCAACATGTGACATTCCATTTTCTTTTCTTTTCTTTTTTTTTTTGAGACGGAGTCTCGCTCTGTGGCCCAGGCTGGAGTACAGTGGCCGGATCTCAGCTCACTGCAAGCTCCGCCTCCCGGGTTCACGCCATTCTCCTGCCTCAGCCTCCCGAGTAGCTGGGACTACAGGTGCCCCCACCACACCCAGCTAATTTTTTTTGTATTTTAGTAGAGACGGGGTTTCACCGTGTTAGCCAGGATAGTTTCAATCTCCTGATCTCATGACCTGCCTGTCTTGGCCTCCCAAAGTGCTGGGATTACAGGCGTGAGCCACGGTGCCCAGCCCCATTTTCTAATATAAAGTTACATGTTGCACTCCATGAAAACCATTACCAGGGCCAACTTTGTAGGAAAAAAAAAAAAAAAAAGAGAGAACCAAATATTGAAAGTTAAAAATAAAAATCCCTCAAATGAATGGGATGAACTTTTAAGTGGCTAGACACGGCAGAAGAGAGACTGGGGATGGGGAGACAGTGACAATGAGACCACCCTGCAGGCAACACAGCACACTCGCCACCGGGGGGAAGCGGGCCACAGCCCAGTGGGAGTTCCAGATGACAATGGACAAGCAGAGAAGCTTCGCTGGAAGGAGTAAGATGGAGACATTTTCAAAACTAAACAAAGACGTAACTCTTTCAGCTGGGCATGGTGGCTCACGCCTGTAATCCCAGCACTTTACTTATTTATTTATGAGATGGAGTCTTGCTCTGTTGCCCAGGCTGGAGTGCAGTGATCTCAGCTCACTGCAACCTCCGCCTCCTGGGTTCAAGTGATTCTCCTGCCTCAGCCTCCTGAGTAGCTGGATTATAGGCCCGTGCCACAAGGCACAGCTAATGTTTTGTAATTTCAGTGGAGACGGGGTTTCACCATGTTAGCCAGGATGGTCTCAATCTGCCGGCCTCAGCCTCTCAAAGTTCTGGGATTACAGTCATGAGCCCCCGCACCTGGCCATCCCAGTGCTTCAGAAGGCTGAGGCAGCTGGATCACTTGCGGTCAGGAGTTCGAAACTAGCCTGGCCAACATGGTGAAACCTCCATCTCTACTAAAAATACAAGAGTAACTGGGTGTGGTGGCAGACACCTGTAATCCCAGCTACTCGGGAGGCTGAGGCAGGAGAATCGCTTGAACCCGGGAGGCGGAGGTTGCAGTGAGCCGAGATCACGCCACTGCACTCCAGCCTGGGCGACAGAGCGAGACGTCGTCTCAAAAAAAAAAAAAAAGAGGAAAAAGAAAATACGACAGGCGCAGTGGCTCAGGCCTGTAATCCCAGCACACTGGGAGGCCGAGGTGGGCAGATCACCTGAAGTCCGGAGTTCGAGACCAGCTTTGCCAACATGGTGAAACCTCATCTCTACTAAATATACAAAAAAAAATTAGCCAGGCATGGTGGCTCACACCTGTAATCCCAGCACATTGGGAGGCCGAGGTGGGCAGATCACCTGAAGTCCGGAGTTCGAGACCAGCTTTGCCAACATGGTGAAACCTCATCTCTACTAAATATACAAATATGAGCCGGGGGTGGTGGTGGGCGCCTGTAATCCCAGCTACTCGGGAGGATGAGGCAGGAGAATCGCTTGAACCCAGGAGGCAGAGCTTGCAGTGAGCTGAGATCGCACCACCATACTCCAGCCTGGGCGGCAGAGCAAGACTTCATCTCTATAAATAAACAAATAAATCATTTCCCTTGATTTGTTTGAGCAGCAAGCATCTGTCAAGGTATTGCTTTCACTTTTTTTTTTTTTTTTTGGAAACAGAGTCTCATTCTGTTGCCCAGGCTGGACAGTGATGCGATCTCAGCTCACTGCAACCTCCGCCTACTGAGTTGAAATGATCCTCCTGCCCCAGCCTCCAGAGCAGCTGAGATTACAGGCGTGAACCGCCACACCCAGGTGTTTTGTTTTGTTTTGTTTTTGAGATGGAGTCTCTCTCTATCACCCAGGCTGCAG
>NW_012122043.1:894867-895512 GCF_000951035.1 Colobus angolensis palliatus
TTTTTTGTATTTTTAGTAGAGATGGGGTTTCACCATGTTAGCCAGGATGGTTTCGATCTCCTGACCTCGTGATCTGCCCGCCAGTGCCTGCCAAAGTGCTGGGATTACTGGTGTGAGCCACTGCACCCAGCCCATGTGTGCAGTTTTAGTAGAGATGGAGGTTTCACCACGTTGGCCAGGCTGGTCTCGAACTCCTGGCCTCACGTGATCCATCCACCTAGGACTCCCAAAGTGCTGGGATTATAGGCATTAGGTGCCATGCCAAGCCAGAAATATTCTTAAATGCTATGAATGCTTCCAATCAGAAAAGCCAAGTCACAAAAGAATAATATTCCCGAAGAACCGAGAGAAAATAACTCAACCTATACTTTTATACCCGCTATTTGAAGAACAAAAATGCATGGAGATATTATCATACATATGCATGATACATATCTCTATGCAGACATATGTGTATGCATTTTGGCATATGAAGAGCCCACCAAACACACGCCTTTTCTGAAATAATTTTTTGTTTGTTTTGAGACGGAGTCTTGCTCTTTCGCCCAGGCTGGAGTGCAGTGGCAAGATCTCAGCTGACTGCAAGCTCCACCTCCCAGGTTCACCCCATTCTCCTGCCTCAGCCTCCCAAATAGTTGGGACTAC
>NW_012122043.1:899932-920258 GCF_000951035.1 Colobus angolensis palliatus
CCCAGCTGGCCCCGCCCCCGCCCGCGCCTCACGTTGCTGGTGACCGCCAGGTGCGTGATGCCCGCCAGGATGTGGAACCAGATGCCGATGTCCTGGGCGCGCTCGGCCACCGGGCGCCGGTACTCGCAGACGAACTTGCGCGCGTCCAGGCGGATCTCCACCCAGTTGTTGAGCAGAGCGAAGAGCGGCGCGAGCGGACAGGCGGCCACGAAGATGGTGACGAAGCCGAACTGCAGCACTGCGGGGCGGGGGGCACGGCCGGGCTCTCCCACCGTCCGCCCTCAGCCCTCGGGACGCGCCCCCCGCGGAGGACCGGCCCGTCCACGTGGTGCCGCCGCCCCATCGCGGCTCGTTCCCCTCCTCCTGGCCTCCTTCGTCCTGGACCGCGCAGCGCCAGGGCCATCGCCCCTGACCGGCCCCAGGCCGGCCGTCCTGCCCTGAGCTCCGTGTTTCCGGCTGGTCACGGGCCTCCCCCGGCTGGGTGAGTTCATGGACTAACTCGGGGCGCGCGTGGGAGCAGAAACCTGCTTCTGATTTTACAACCGGCTTCTCCACTCGCCCCTCAGGGGAGCTGTTAGGAGATGGCTCTTTGGAAGGGGTTCCTGGGTCTTCGTCCAGAATTACTAGTGACATCATTGGGGTCCAGGGTCCAGTGGTGGAGGGTCAGGGCGTCCACTCCTCGCCCTGGGAACTGCCTGCTCCCTTTCCACAGAAGCCGCCGCTGCGCTGGGGCGCTCCAGGCCGTGCAGGCTCACATGCCCTCTTCATAGGTTAAGAGCTGCCTGCCAGGCACAGTGTCTCACGCCTGTAATCCCCAGCACTTTGGGAGGCTGAGGCGGGTGGATCACCTGAGATCAGGAGTTCGAGACCAGCCTGGCCAATACGGTGAAACCCCATCTGTACTAAAAATACAAAATTAGCTGGACGTGGTGGTGGGCACCTGTAATCCCAGCTACCCGGGAGGCTGAGGCAGGAGAATTGCTTGAACTTGGGAGGTAGAGGTTGGAGTGAGCTGAGATGGTGCCACTGCACTCCAGCCTGGGCGACAGAGGGAGACTCCGTCTCAAAAAACAAAACGAAAACAGGCCCGGGACGGTGGCTCACACCTGTGATACCAGCACTTTGGGAAGCCGAGGCGGGCGGATCATGAGGTCAGGCGATCAGGACTATCCTGGCTAACATGGTGAAACCCCGTCTCTACTAAAAATACAAAAAATTAGCTGGGTGTGGTGGCGGCGCCTGTAGTCCCAGCTACTCGGGAGGCTGAGGCAGGAGAATGGCGTGAACCCGGGAGGCGAAGCTTGCAGTGAGCCGAGATTGCACCACTGCACTCCAGCCTGGGTGACAAAGCGAGACTCCGTCTTAAAAAAACAAAAAACAAAACAAAACAAAAATATTGCCTGATGATTCCTTCTCCCTTTGTCAGCTCAGAGTCAGACCCTGCGCTGCAGCGACAGCACAGGTGGTGCAGACCCGCCCTCCAGAGTGCACCACCTGTGCAGGCAATGAGCCACTGGTACTGGCCACTACCTGTCAAGGTGACAGGTGTGGCTCCGCAAATAGCGTGAGCACTGAGATTTCTGGGGACATCGGCTGTCCAGGCCGCTGCCTGGCAGTGTGGCTTCACCCTTGGAGGGCTTCTGTCAGCCGCCAGGGCCTGCTCTCCTAATTCTTCCCTTGCTCTGGCCCGTGCGTTCTAGGTCCAGGGACCCTAGGGGAGTCCGCAACGACCCCGGGGGCCTCCTCCCTGTGCCGGTGCGCCTCTGTCCTCAGCCAACCCTCCTGGGTGCCCCTCTGTCCTCAGCCAACCCTCCTGGGCACTCTCAGGGGAAAAGAATTCCTTTCTGGATTCTCCACAGGCCCCACCCTCTGTCCCCACCCCACCACCACAGCACATTTCAGGGCAGATGTAGACAGAGCAATGTCAGGCTGGGAGGTCCCTGAGCAGAGTGGCTGCCCATCCCTGCCCACGGCACCAGCCACTGCTGTAGCTGCTAACGGGCTCCTACCCATTTCCAGGTACTCGTCGAACAGACCCTCACAGGGCACAAGCTCATAGTCCGCCTCCCAGGGCCCCTGGCTAGCCCCTGGAGAAGCTCCCGCCTTCGTCTTCTTGGAGCGAAGCCGGAACTTCTGCCACCAGCCCTTTAGCTTCCTGGGGATGGGAATACAGGAAAATGGCCTTTGATCCATGGTGGGTCTCAGTGACTGCTGTAGTCCTGGGGAAGATGTGGCCAGGACGAGCCTGTTGCTTTGCAATTCAAGGCAGCAGGGAGGGGTGGGGTCTGGGGCCCAAGGGGTGGACACAGTGAGAGCCAAGACCTTTGCAGATTGGACTCAGTGAAAGCGTCTGTGTCTGTTGGTCAGATGCAGAGGGGCGGTCCACCCTCCCAGCCCCCTGCATTGTTCCTTAAGGCTTTAGGGGTAATGGGCTCCTCCCAGAATTGCAAAGCAGTGCCCAAGAGCTCCGCCAAGGTTGGGAGCGAGTGGACGAGGACCACTGTTGTGTCCCAGGGAAAGCAGATGTCATGGAGGCCCACATGTTGGGTTCGTCCTACAAGGAACATGTGTGTGTGTTGCCTTATCACACTGTCACTCGTCCCCGCCCTGTCCTGCCAGGCACGGAGCTCCACCCTGCACCTTATGGTCTTGTGGTTTCACAGCACCAATAGTCCCCAGAGGCAGGGCCACCTCTCAGGATGTGGCGTGGCCACCATCTCCCAACTGCTATTTGTGGTGGCCCAGAAAAGGCAGTGCTGATTTGGGTGCTGTCTTCTGCGGGGAGATCAGGTGTTGAGGGGGCGCTGGGAGGGCACTCAGATCAGTCTGGCCTTGAGCGGGAGGAGAGGCCCTGGGCAGCCTCTGTGAAGGACTCTGGCTTGAGAGGGGGACCCAGTTGCCTTGATGGGGGCCACAGTGCCTGCCAGTAGAGGTGGCACTAAGGAGATGGGAGCCTTGTGGTCAGGATGTCCCTGGCAAGAGCATCTGAGGCAGACGTGTCTGAGGATCAACCCTGAGCCTGGGGCCTCCTTTTCCTCCTCCCTCTTGTGCTACATTGGGGGCTGGGGATGCCAAGGAACACCCTGGCCCAGCCGCAGCATCTCTGAATGGACACAGCCATCACCCCAGCCTGGCCCCAGGATCCCAGACCCCCTCCCCAGCCAAAGCTGGTCCCAGGGGTAGCGCCTTCCACAACCATAACCCAGAAGACCTCAGCCAGCCACACGGCAGCTGCAGGGCTGGCAGCCCAGAGCCCGAGGCAGATGGCCGGGCACACTCCCCATCCCCCTCCCCAGGCAAGGTGCTAATGTCCAGGAAGGGACGGACCCTGCCTTCCCTTCACCTCTTCTCCCAGCTAGGGCTGGGCTGGGGGCTGCTACCACCAGGTGCTCTGGGGTCCCTTGGTCCTTGGATGCCACCCAGGGTGGAGTGGGGGACTCACGGGATGAGGACCTCCTGCATGTTGTTGATGACCTGCTTGCCCACCATGATGACCAGGAGCTCCTGTGCCAGCTCGATGAGGCAGCCTCCAGCCGCGCACTAGGGCAGCAGGGCTCAGGTTAGCTGGGAGAGGGACCAGCCACTCGCCCACCCATTCCTTCTTGTCTCAAAGCTGGCCCTCTTCCTGGCCCCCCACCTCCCTTCTGACATGCCTTGGGCACCTCGAGGGTTGCAGTGATGCTCCCACCCCAATCCCCCTCCTGACCTCACAGGAACCACCAGGTCCAGCTGGAAGACTGTGCATTGGAACAGCTGCAGGGGGCACTGCTATATGTACCTAATGGCACCCCAGTTTTCCTTTGGAGACCCACAAGGGGTTACATGGGGCTGACTGTAGCCTCTGGCTTCAGGACAGGCCCACGAGGCAGGCCCCACCAATCAGTGACCCCATTCAAGCCAGTGAGAGGTGGACACAGGGAGTTCCTGGGAACACGTGCCTTGCAAGGGGTGCTAAGTCCGAGAGTGTCGGCCACACTGCAGGGCACCTTCCCTCCAGGTGGGGATAGTCTTTCTGAGAACACAGGCAATGCTGGGAACAGCAGTGCAGCATTTTTAACACCTGGATCATTCATACCTAAGTCCGCATAGCCCTGAGCATTTTCAGCACAAGAGCCAAGAAAATTCCCCCCCCACCTTTTTTTTTTTTTGAGACGGGGTCTCATTTTGTTGCCCAGGCTGGAGTGCAGTGGCACAATCTCGGCCCCTGCAACCCAGGTTCAAGCGATTCTTCTGCCTCAGCCTCCTGAGTAGCTGGGACTACAGGCGCCCGCCACCATGCCCAGCTAATTTTTGTATTTTTAGTAGAGATGGGATTTCACCATATTGGCCAGGCTATTATCCAACTCCTGACCTCGTGATCCACCTGCCTTGGCCTCCCAAAGTGCTGGGATTACAGGTGTGAGCCACCACACCTGGCCGAAAACTCCCTTTTTTGTTTAAGCCAGTTTGGGTTGGGAAATTTTCCCACTTAACAATTGAAAGTCCTCTGGCTGGTCCATTGTGGCACCCGCAGCCACACTCCCCACTCCATCCCCAGCCGTCCCTTTCCCTCTCACATGAAAATGGAGAGCACCCCTTTGGGGGCAGCCACTTTGCAGTTGGGCCGGCTCATGGTCCAGGCCCCATGCAAAGTCTCTCTCCTCCTCCTCCTCTTCCAAAAGGAGAGGAAGTCTTTCAGGCCGGGGACTCGGCAGGGGTCCACTTAGGTCCCAGTCCAGCCCAGAGGCCACCTGTGGATGGCTCCAGATGCACCCACCCTGCGCCTGTGACCCCAGCTGCTGGGACATGCCTGGCCCGAACCCAGGAGGGGCCATGCCACGGGGACAGTTTTGAGGGCTTCTCTACGGTCTCTTGGAGGGGCTGTGGCACAATGGAGACTACTTCTGGGGTGACGCACACATCGATTACTTGCACCATAATCTCTGTCTTGGGGTCTGCTTTGCAGGAACCCCCATGACAACAATGCTTCATCCTCCACCAGGTCAACTTCCACTTACTTTCTAAAAAACCAGGTTCACACCTGGCTCTTAGAGATACGAAGTCACAGGCAGAGCCCCCTGTACTGATGGGGAGAGGACAGCCGGCCACTGGGAGAACTCCGACAGCCATGGCGGCAGCACGCCAAGCCTGTGAGGGAGGCCAGCCTCTGCGGCCCCTGTGTGCCAGAGGCTCTGCCTCCACCATAATGGCTCACTCTTGTCTCAGGTGTGAATTGGGTTAAAATGGGGAAACAGTAATACGGGCCAGGACAGCTGGGGTGGGGTAGGTTTTCTGGTTTGCTTGTTTTTATTTTTGTGGAGACGAGGTCTCACTATGTTGCCCAAGCTGGTCTCATACTCTTGGGCTCACGCGATCCTCCTCCCTCTGCTTCCCTAGGTGCTGAGATTACAGGCGTGAGCCACGGTGCCCAGCCCAGAGTATTTGGGTGTGGTTCTGAATGGGACATATTGAGGGTCAGAATAAGTGGTGAAGAGAGGCTGGGAGTCCTAAGTGGTCAGCTGCACAGCTGGCCCTGGCTGGGCGATGAGGTAGCCGGTGGCGGGAGGAATTGTTGCAAATCAAAGCTCGAATGGAAGTGAGAGGAAGCACACAGCTCATCCTCTAGCCCCGGGCCTCAGGCACACTTACCTCCTCGTTGCGGACTCCAAACAAGGTGTGGTAGTTGCCTGGGTATCCCACAAACCTAGGAGAAAGTCAAGGTCATGAGCCTTGATGGAATCTTTCCTGTCTCCTCCCACTTCCCTGGGCTCTTGAGGCCTGAGCAGAGTTGCTGCACCTGCCCTGGAGGGAGTACGAACTGTGGTGTAGAGTCCAGGCTGCAAGGTGGGCCTCCTGTGGACCCCCGAGCTGGGTGGGGACCAAGAGGTGGGCAGCCCCTGTTTGCTCAGAAGTGCAGGGCGGCATGGGTCCCGTCCCCTGCCTGGGTCTCCCGTTCCATCCTCCACCCTGCCTGAGCACGGCTGGGTGATGCCTGGTGCCCAGGCAGCGGGAAACAAGCAGAACCGAGCTGGGGCGAGCTGGGGCCAGAGGGAGAGGTGTCCACCAACCTGCCCTTGAAGAAGGCAATGTAGATGGGTGAGGAGTAGAAGTTGACGAACTGGAAGATGAACACCTTGAGGGTGAAGGCGTCCTCGAACTTGGTCTGGGTGCGGTGCATTTCTGTGGCATGGAGAGCCTGGGCTCAGTCCCTGGGGGAGTCACTAGCATCCAACTAGGGGCCCCCTCTCCTAGGACCACCTTGCCACACACGGGTGAGGAAAAGGCCATATCATCCAGATATTTTAAAGAAGGGGACAAAGTGTGACATTACCAAAGTCACCCAAAAACATGTTGATAAGAGGAATTGGGAAAATGGATAATACCTATATCCCAACACTAATAATGAATGGGGTGCACTCAGGCGGGTAGTCAGGGGAGGGGTCAGAGAAACAGAATAGAGGCTTGAGGCCAAGCCTGTGAAGGGGACTGGGCTCTGGTGCAGGTGCCAGAGTCAGGAGCATAAAAGGCTAAAGGTTACCGGAGGGAAAGAGGGAGCCACAACACCTCACAGTTGCAGAAGCAGCTGGGCGGCTCCCCCCAGGGCCCTGCCCTTGGCCGTCCAGCACCAGGAACCTCTCCCCGAGACACCTGCCACCTGCATAGGTCTTTCCCTGACACCCACCTTCCCCTGGCCACCCAGCAGGAGGCACTTCCTCCTCAGCACTTAAGCCCTCTCCCATTATCTGTAGCTGTGCAGGCAGCCAGTTCTGTCCCCTCTCCTAGAACCTGGGCCCCAGGGCAGGGCTGCCCGCTTTTGTTCAAGGCTATTCACCCCCAGGCTAGAGCAGGGCTGGTGAGAGGCAGCAGCTTATGGAATGAATAGGTTGGTCCCTAAGTGTTTGTCCTCAGGAAATGAGACAGAGAAAGAGAAGGCTGAAGGGAGGGGACGGGAGAGGGAAGAACCGAGAGGCAGCTGCCCAGTCCAGCGGCCGATCCCCCACACCACCCCACAGAGGCTCAGCGGCCCTGTTCTGGAGGGACGTCTCCCACCTGGGGACCTCGCAGCCTGGAGGGGACCCTGTGGAGGGGCGAGAATTCCTTGGGTGCTTGAGTGCCCCCAGGGTCCTTGATCTCCAGGAAGGCCCTGCTCACTGCTCTTTTAAGGGAGCCTCGGGGGAGTCGCAGAACCTCCAGTCGGTACCACACTTAGAAATGGGGGCACTGGCATCCTAACGCAGGGATCATTTGTGTCCCACCTGGGGTGCCAAAAACAATCAGAAAGAGAAAGAAAAGCAGGTGCCGTGGCTCATGCCTGTAATCCCAGCACTCTGAGAGGCCTAGGCAGAAGGATCACTTGAGGCCAGGGCCTGGAAACCAGCCTGGGCCACATAGTGAGACCCCTGTCTCTATAAAAAAAAAAAAAAAATTCAGCTAGGCACAGTGGTCCCAGGTACTCAGGAGGCTGAGGCAGGAGGATCCCTTGAGCCTGGGAGGTCAAGGCTGCAGTGAGCCATGATCATGCCAGTGCACTCCAGCTTTGGCAACAGAGTGAGATCCTGTCTCAAAAGAAAAAAGAAAGAAGAAAGAAATAGAAGTGAGGGCCGTGTGTGTCAGTGAGTGAGAAAGTCATGTTCTGGCTTGGGGCCGGCAGGGTGGGCCCCTGGTCAGTGCCTGGCCGGCCTCAGCCCACTCACCCCATTGTGTCAGGACGTGGGCCAGGGACACATAGATCTTGGAGAGGATGAGGATGAAGATGAGGTTCACTACAGACCCTGTGAGGCTGGCGATGCGAGAGGCCTGACAGGAGACAGGCAGTCAGAGCTGGATGAGGGGCTGCTTAGGGCCCCCCCGAGGCAGGCGGCAGAGGCTCACCCAGGCTGCGAGGAGGGTGTTGCCCGACCTGGACACCACGATGGCCATGATGGCGCGGTACAGGATGATAGACACGAGGCACATGACCACTACGGCCACCTGCAGGGGCAGGGAGGCCCGTGAGCCCCTTCACAGTGGCTTGGGCACCCCAGCACCCTCAGGCCATGGCCCCTGACAGCTCTCCTAGTCCACTGCTGGCCCCAGCACTGCCTCCTCTGGGAAGCACCCCTGCCTCCAGCCCTGGCTGTACTCCCAGGTGACGTCCTTCCTGATGGGTTGTTCAGGCAGAGGTGGGGTTAGGGTTAGAGGCTGGGCCACATCTGGGTGTCAAGGCAGCCACTGTGAGTGTTAGAGCCATCCCATCCCAGGAACTGGGGATTCCTGACATCTTGGCAGGGTGGGAGGGGTCCTATTAGGAAGCCCCTCTGGCTGGAAGGCAAGACAGGGTGCAGCGAATGGCCCTGCTGGGGTGCCTGCTTCTCTTTTCCTTGAAACCGACCCCCTTGCTTGAAACCAACCCCCATGCCCACACCCACGGGGAGCCCCTGCCAGGTCCTCTGTATGACTCTCAGCCGGGACCCCACAGCCAAGCCCTGGGCTCAGCCCCTCCCTGGAGCCTGGGCACATGGGGGCCTCTCTGCAGGGAGTGAGGGTCCTGCGCCCAGAGGAGGCATCTGGCCTCGGCACCACGGTGGGATGGGGGACAAAAACCACCCCACGTGGTGCAGGAGGATGGAGGCATGAGTGGAGGGCAGGGGACCGCGTACCATCATGACGATCACCACCGAGCCAGCCAGCATGCGGCGCGCGCGGCTCCTCTCGGGGAAGTAGGGCTCGTCCTCACCCGTGATGGGGTTCGGGGCTGTCGTGGGGGCTGAGGCGGCAAACTGGGGCCGAGGCCTCTCCTGGAAGGGAGCCGGTGCTCAGTGGTGGCCCTCGCCAGGTGTGACCGTGGTCTAGCGGGGGTGGCTCACCTCGATGTCCTCGTAATCAGAGCAGTCCCAGCGGTAGGCCAGCGTGGCGCTCTTCCGCTTCCAGTACTCCAGGAGCAGCACGGCCCACAGTGCCATGAACAAGCTGAAGAGGACGGTGCCGCCGTGGTCGAACAGCCGGCCGGCCTGTGGCAGGGATGTGGAGCGTCCAGACTTGCTTGGGACTGGAGGCCCCTTGTTCCTTCCAGCATTCCTTCCTTCTGGAATGGGAATGTGCATCCCACATACATCCCCCCACTGTGTGTTTTGTTTATTTGTTTGTTTGTTTGAGACGGAGTCTGGCTCTGTTGCCTAGGCTGGAGTGCAGTGGTGCGATCTCCGCTCACTGCAAGCTCCACCCCCCGGGTTCACGCCATTCTCCTGCCTCAGCCTCCCAAGTAGCTGGGACTACAGGTGCCGCCACCACGCCCGGCTAATTTTTTGTATTTTTAGTAGAGACAGAGTTTCACCGTGTTAGCCAGGATGGTCTCGATCTTCTGACCTCGTGATCCGCCCGCCTCGGCCTCCCAGAGTGCTGGGATGACAGGCGTGAGCCACCGCGCCCAGCCCCCGACTGTGTTTTGGAAGCACAGACCCACAGAGGGAGAGGAATTTTGCCTCAGGACGGCCCACACCCCGGTCTCACCCACACCTGACTTTGAGGATGTGATTTGGGACTTTCTGAGCTGAAATTTTCATGGGATTTTGGACTAGAGTTAATGCTGTAAGAGGTTGAGACTTTGGAGGATGCTGAGATGAGATGAATGTATTTTCCACATGGGATGGACATGAAGTTTTGGGAACCAGAGGATGAACTCTAGTGAGTTGAATTCTGGCCCCCAAAAGATAGGTTCGTTGGGAACCTCAGAATGTAATCTTATTTGAATAAGGGCCTTTGTAGATTAAGGATCTCCAAATGAGAGCACCCTGGACAAACCCTCACAAAAGGGGAGAAGAGGAACCAGCACGCAGACACAGAGGGGAAGGCCAGGTGGAGACGGAAGCGGAGATTGGAATGAGGGGGCCACAAGCCAGGGAGGACCAAGGCCCCCAGCAGCACCAGAAGCCAGGAGAGAGGCCTGAGGTCGAATGCCCAGAAGTGGCCAAGCCTGCCAACACCTTGATTCTGGACTCCAGCCCCGGGTCTGTGAGAATAAGTCTCTGCTGTTTTCAGTCCTCATTTGTGGTCCTAGGAATCATCCAGGTGGATTCCCAGGAGTGAAATCAAAGGGCATCTGGCCCGTCAGCAGTGCCGAGGGCTCTGGGTCCAGTGCACGTGGGGTACAAGCGAGGCCGAGGTCCCTGGGAAGGTGGACAGACCTAGGAAGCATGCCAGGCAGGTGGGGGACAGTGGGGCTCAGGGACTGCAGGAGCCTCCTGCCCAGGTCTCGCAAGCTGGGAATTCCGCTCAGAAGTCCAACCTTTTGGTTCTGCCTGTGCCCTGGCAGCTCCAGGGTTTGTCTGCCTTGGAGCCAAGGGCCAGGTGCCCCCAGAGTGCCAGAGCTAGAGTCCTGGCCTGGGGTGTCCTCGAGTGAGAAGTACTAACATGGGCCACTACTGAGTGCAGGCACTCTGCCAAGTGCTGGGAGGTGTGTGCCAGGCATAACCCCAGTTCCAGGCGAGAGAACAAAGGTTAAGGAGCTCACGGAGCGTTCCGCCTTTACGTGGTGACAAGCAGGACAGGGGCTGGTGCAGGCAGAGTCAGGATCAGGACCAGGGGAGCTGCCCTCCTCATCCCCCGACTCCCAAATCCCTTACCCCACCCACCTCTTCTCATACCTGGGCCAGGGCACAGGCGCTAGAGAGCAGCCAGAAAGGGCAATCGAGGCAAAGTGGGCACATCTCAAAGCTGTCCTTGCTGCCACACAGTTCCTGCCTTCAAGGCATGGAGTGGAGGGGTGGGAGTTAATGGGGGAGGGGGGCTGGTTGCTCCTCCCAGCCAGGCGCCTCCCTTGTCCTCTCTCCCCACCACTGCCTTTGCCAGACCCAGCATTTCTTTTTTTTCTTTTTTTTTTTTTTGAGACAGAGTCTCGCTCTGTAGCCCAGGCTGGAGTGCAGTGGTGCGATCTCGACCTCGGCCTCACTGCAAGCTCCGCCTCCCGGGTTCACGCCATTTTCCTGCCACAGCCTCCTGAGTAGCTGGGACTACAGGTGCCCGCCACCGCGCCCAGCTAATTTTTTGTATTTTTAGTAGAGACGGGGTTTCACTGTGGTCTCGATCTCCTGACCTCGTGAGTCGCCCGCCTCGGCCTCTCAAAGTGCTGGAATTACAAGCGTGAGCCACCGTGCCCAGCCAGGCCCAGCATTTCTTAAGAAAATAGTTGTTTTAAAATATATGCCATGACAATGTCTGAGTTAAGTTTCTGAATTTCAGTTCCATAATAAACTAAAACAAAAGCCCATTAATATTATAAGAAAGCTTACATTATTACAATAAATAAGAGTGCCAATAAAATTAGCATGGGAGCACTCCTGCCCACCTGTCAGCCTTGGAGCACTCCTGTCCATCTGTGTCAGCTTTGGAGCACTCCTGACCACCTGTCAGCCCGGGAGCACTCCTGACCACCTGTCAGCCCAGGGCCTTCCTGTGCACCTGTCAGTCTTGGAGCACTCCTGTCCACCTGTCAGCCCGGGAGCACTCCGGTCCACCTGCCAGCCTTTCAGCCATGTCCACAAGGCCCTCTGTGACACTCCTGAGGACAGGCATGTGCTCACCTCTCACCTCAATCACTTCAAGCACCAGCTGTCTGCACAGGGCCTCACACCCAGGGGTCCCCCCATCCCACACCCCTCTGGAGGCCCAGCACCAGGCCTCAGAGCTGCGGAGAGGAACACTCACGTGGGTATATCTGAGAACACCAGGAAGCAGCCCACCAGGAACACCAGTGTGCCCACCACCGCTGCTGGCAGGAGCCAGCCTGTGTAAAACCCTGCAGAGAGGATGGCAGGGGTCCACCATTAGGAACCCGGGCTTGGGGGCCCCAGGTAGGGGTCCACACAGCCATGCTTGTCCCCTAGGGACCACCCTCAGCCCAGCTTGGGGGCTGGGGCCCTATGTGAGGAAGCCAAGAGGTGCACAACTCTCCCTGGCAGCTCTGGCAGGGCCGCACCCTTCTGGGCCTCTGCCCTAGACTCTGGACATCCCTACCACACTGACCCCGACACCAGTGCTGCTGGGATTCCAGCCCACCAGGCTCTCCACCTCTGGATGCCCTCTCAGCCAGCTCATGCCAACCAATCTGCCCAGGATGGACAGAGAAGTCCCTCCACGTCCTGCTCACCACAGAAGTGTGGGCCCACCTGTGTTCCAGCCCCAGGGAAACCACGGGTCATTCTGGGTGCCTCCCTCCCCACCACCCAACCCCCACCCTGGCCCCTGCCTCATCTGACCACAGCCACAATCCCTCAGTTACCCCAGGCCCTCAGCATGTACCCCGACCGCCTCCCATAGGGCTAGTCCAGTCCCGGGCCTGGTGTCCTGTCTCCTGCCTGTCTCTGCTGGCCAGAGTGACCGCTGTGAAATGCAAGTCTGCCTGGAGCCCAGATGCAGCCCTGGCCCTGCTTGCCCCCAGCAGCCCTCAGCCTGGCCGTGCTGTCCCAGGGTTGCTGCTCCAGGCCCTGAGATGGCCGGGTGAGTCCTAGCACACAGGAGCTGTGCCTCCACCCTAATGCTGTACCCCAACCGCCCTTCCATGCCTGCCAGCCCCACCCACTGCCCTGGCTTGCTCCATCGTCTGGGTCCACTGTGGGGCTGTGTGGGGGGACGAGAAAGGGCTTTGGAAGTTCTGGGGCACAGAATGAAGGGGCTGGGGCCGACCCAGGATGGGGAAGGGAGGGTGCCAAGAGCTGAGTGGGGTGAGGGCAGCCAGGACCCAGGAGGAACGGCTCTGGGGTTGCCTGGGGCAGATGGGCATCTGGAAGGTGCTGGCCTGCTTGGAGGAGATGAGAGGCTTGGCCTGGACCCAGGCAGGGGCGACCTCCCTAGGATGGAAGTGTCTGGGGAGGCCCCAGGGCCTCATGGGCCAGTGACAGTCGGGGAGGGAGTCAGGAGAGACCCCCACCAGCAGAAGGGGTTCTCAGCACTATTACTGGGGCATTAGGAGGCCAGGGCATCATCATGGCACCCCAGTTAGAGTGACTAGGTTTGGAGAGAGCCAGGAGGGCAGCCCGGCAGGAGTCAGCCAGGCGAGGCCAAGAGCCGTGCCCACCGTCCAAGCCCGCACGCACGCCGCCCTCCAGGGGCATGGACTGGCAAATTGTCACAACCTGAGACCAAGCTGGGGGAGCCCAGGCGGTCTGGGGGTAGCCGGGGGACTCACCGAGCCAGGCGAAGTAGAGGGCCACCTTCTCTCCGAAGTACCTACGCACGTGGTCCAGGGGCTGGTACTTGTTCCACTTGCCCCAGCGCGCCCAGTGCTGGAAAAGGACTTGGCGCTGGTTGAGGTGCGGAGCCTGTGGGCCCTCTGGGGGCATCTTGAAGGGGCCCTGGGGGCGAGAGGACTGTGGGTAGGAGACTCCCCCTGCTTACCCACCGGGCACTGCTGTAGGTGCGGGGACTTCAGTGTGGGACATGGGCAGATCAGGCCCGGGAGTCTGGGATTGCTCCATGAAGAAAAAATAGAGTAATGTGGAGGGGTGGGTACAGGGTGGTCCAGGAGGACCTCTCCGAGGAGGGGACATGTGTGGTGAGGCCTCTCTGACTCCTGGGCTGTGAGGGTTCATGTCAGGGAAGGGCCTGGAGAGGCCACGCTGGGAGAAGCCAGTGGCCTTGGTCCAGGGCCCAGCACCTTCTCTGGGTTGGAGATTCCCCAGGCTGGTGTCCTGTGCTGTGCGTCCTGGGCCCTGGCTGGCGGAAGGAGCCGCCCCAGTGAGGTGGGATACCTGGCATTTCCACACCCACTTTTTCATTTAACCTCCATGACGGCATTGGGGCAGGACTGGCCCCCTGGCCACGCAGCCGTGGGCTCAGGCCGGACCAGGCCCCGGATGCCCTGGCTGCCTGCGAGGCCCCTGCCTGGCTTGACCAAGGGGGAAGGCTCGGCCCAGGGAGGGGGTAAATGGCCACCTGCTCCCCACCGTGGCTGTTTTCTCAGGGATGATGGTAAGGCTGACAGGAACAGGTGCAGCGGCAGCTGCCCCGGTCAGTGCCCGCTTTGGCATTGCCTCAGTTTACCCAGCTTCTGGAGGGGGATAAGAGACCTCACTGTGTTTCCCAGCAAGAGAAGCTACCCAGAGAGACGGAGCCATAGCATTCAGAGCTCAGGGCCTGGCCTGTTCCCGTGTTAGGCACCACCGTGTGGGCTGCAGTCCACGCAGAGCGGGACCTGAGTCCCTGGACAGGCCACGGGATGGCCTGGTCACACCACCACGTGTGTGCGTTCAGTGTTCTGACTCCTGGGTGGTCACGCCGGCTGACTGTGCCTGCCCCACACCTGCCTCCCTGGGGGCCAACAGGACCCAAGGGGACTCGTCCCCCATACCCAGGCTGGCGCCCCCAGTCCCCAAACTCACATCGTGCAGGGGGAAGGCAGCGCTGAGGACACCCTCTGCCAGCAGCTGGTGGATCCCAAGCAGGTTTTTCTTCTCGTGGCCATACGGGGTCTTGGCCAGGATCTCAAACAGCTGCAGGGGGTGTGGAGGATGGTGCGGGTCACCGATCACGTAACAGCAGAACAGGGATGTCCTAGCTAGCCTGTCTTCAGGCCAAGGCCAAGCCCACGGACGGCCTCTCTTAGCCTTCTGGTGACAATCAGATCGCTATTTGTGTCACCACCTCACATGCAGGATGCCCCTGCGCCAGGGTGGCCTCATTCTCCCGCTCTGCAGGCTCGGAGGCCTTGACCAGCCCCACACGGCATGTGGGGGTTGAGTCTGCACCCAAAGCTGGGCCCCCGCCTGGCCATGCACAGCCCACTCTGAACCCGCAACCTGGGTGACGGCAAACACGGCAGCCTGGGAGTCAGCTGTGTCCAGGGTGTGCCTTGCCCCTACCTGGGCAGCCCACGTGACTGTGTGCCCCGTGGTGGTCTGCAGGGCCTCTTGTGGGTAGGCCTGGACTGGCCCTTCCCTGCCTGCAGGCCTCAGGAGCAGGCCTCCTGCCAGGGTGCCTTGGGCCTGCCCCACCTGGTGCCGCCCATCCTTGGACGTCGCTGCAGGGCGGGTCTGCTCCCAGCCAGCAGGACCCACCCTGCCTGGGGCTAGTCTCGGCTGTCCCACATGTCCATAAATCTAATATCTATTTTGAGCCCTGGGGTCCCAGAGGGGAACTGGACCCTTCCCCACCCCTCCCCTATCCCAGACCATGGCCTGCCCTGTGTTTCAAGCTGAGGTCAGCCTCTACAGTTTCCAAAGCCTCCAGGACCAGGCCTCAGGCCTCAGGCCTCTGATCTCAGGCGGGCCTTTCTGCGTCCACGGAGGCTGGGGGCTGGCAGGATCCTCAGAGCCAAGTCAGGGTTTGGGGCCCACAGCAGGGACCCCCACTCACAATCTGGTGCCTCTTGGTGCTTGTGAAGAAGGTGTCTTGGTTGTCACTCCCGAGGAAGCTGTGGGCACGTGAATGGTGCAGAAGGTTTGGGGCCCAGGTGCTGGTGCACACGCAGGAGCACAGGCCTGCGGGCACAGCCCTCGCCCCAGGAGAAGCAGCTGGGTCCCTGGCAGGTCAGTGGCTCCCGATTTTGCCTTTCACATCCCCGGGAACAGGAGGCCACAGGAGGCCCCCAGATACCCAGAACCCCTCACCACACACAGGGTGGGGGGAAGCAAACTGTGGTCGGGCACAGGGCAGGGCGGTGCAGAGAGGGCCAGGCTGGCCAGGGAGCGCCATCCCGTGTGCCGCCCTGAAGCTCCGGCGTGGGGCTGAGGGTGCTCGTGGGCAGGTGGACAGTGACTGGGCAGGGGTCCTCCCTGGGAAACCAGAATCTTGGGAAGTCACGGGTGGGGCAACACGGAGTGAGACTGAATTTCCCACCAGCCCCAAAAGGCGGCACCCCGTGTGGCCGAAAGGCTGCCTTCAGCAGTGGTCCCCGACAGCGGTCCCTGCCACTTCTGGACTCCCCCAGTCTATAGGCCTGGTGCCATAGTGCGACTGGCTTTGTCCGGTAGTAATGTGTGTGGATGACACACGAGTCGTTTCCAGGAGGGAGTCAGCATGGGCAGAACCGGTCCCTGTTTTCTACCTCGGCAGTTGGGGAGGCTGTGATGAGACAGAGCCTCCATCACCCAGGCCCTGAGAGACCGTGGTGAGCAGGTGCTGCACTGACCCACCACACGTGTGCCTGAGCAGGAACTGGACCTTGCGTGTCCAGCCACTGGGCTGAGAGACCGTGGTGAGCAGGTGCCGCACCGACGCACCACACGTGTGCCTGAGCAGGAACTGGACCTTGCGTGTCCAGCCACTGGGCCTTGGAGGGTATCTGTCCTGCAGCACAACCGCCCTAGCCTGGCCGATGCAGCCGGTCTGGAAACGCAGACACGTGACAAGCACGCCCACCTGGCCTGATTCCCTGCTGAAAACTCGAGGTGAGGGGAGCCCTGAGGAAGGACCAAGTTCCGCTCACTCATTCACCGACTCCCATTCGCTCCTGTTCTTTCCTCTGACTGGCAGGGCCCCCTCCTTACCGTGGCAGCTTGTTCACTCTGAACTGGCAGGAGTAGTACTCGGGGGGCATGTCTGGCACAACCTCCAGCAGGACATTGGGGATGCCCAGCCACGCCAGCAGCTCGGCTGACCAGTTGGAGGCCTGGTTGGGTAACTCCTGGAAGGAAACGTCAGTGGCTCCTCCCACTGCTGAGAGGAGGGCAAACGCCCGGGGTGGGAGTGGAGGTTGTGCAAGTTTGCAAACTGGGCAGTGGGCAGAGGGGCTCCAGCAGAGGGAAGGAGCGCGGGAGACCCTGGGAGGGCCCAGGAGAACCCCTTCCCTTCTCAGGGCCTCAGGGTCCGAGGCCACTTAGTTTGTCCGTTTGTAGCCCAGAGCCCCTCAAGTGGAAAAGGGATGGGAACTGGTGAGTAGCGTGTCTCTGCCACCCGCAGCAGTGAGGGTCAGGCCAGCCAGTACGGTGGGTGGCGGACCCATGTCCAGGCCCAAGATGGTCCAGGTCCCTGAGGTCACCTGGAGGCAGCCTTCTCCACCCCACGTCCACAGGCTGGGTCCTCAGCAGGTGGCCTGGCGGGGGTCTGGGCCTGGAGGGGTCAGCTCAGTGCACACACACTGTTCACTCGACCCCATCTCCCGCGAGCCCACCATGGGGGATGCTACCACGTGCCCCGTTTGCCCGGTGATGTTTCTTGGGGTCTGGTGTTGGGGTGGGTAAGAGGAGCCCTCCCAAGGCCGTCGGCATGGGCAGCTGGATGCAGTGTTTGGGGACCCGTCACCAGTAACCCTGGCTGGGGGGACCTCCGGGCCCACCCTGTCCCCACGCCTCCCGCGCACCTGCAGGGGCAGCTTCAGGCGCAGGTCTTCGGCGTAGTAGCAGAGCACAGCCCAGGAGGCGCTGAGGAGGGCGTAGTGCACTGTGGTGTTCCCGTCCTGGACGGCATGCTGCAGGCACCCAGGGCTCCGTCAGAGCCTGAGGGTGCACGTGTGTGTCCCTTCGCACTCTTAGGAAAACACTGGCATTTCTGTAGCCGTGGTAACACCTGACTTTGAATCTCCTATTTGATACATGACACCTGCTCCCGTGGACACGCCTCTGAAAGCTAAGCAGGCCTCGACAGCCCCGTTGGGGAGTTGGCCCCAGCAACAGATTCGCTGCAGACAGCACGCTGCTGGGGCTGGCATCACCTGCAGCCTCCCCTAAAGCTAGGGAGAGCCTCGCCCTGCTGGCCAGACCACGCCGACCCACGCCCGCCTCCTGGCTTGAGGGGCAGCACCTCCAGCTTTTGGTTTTCAACAGTGAACGGTCGCCTCACCTTTGATCAGTCACCAGGTGTACATGCACGGTGTGCACGGACACGTTTCCGTGTGTGTGTGTACATATGGGTGGGCACTACTGTCTGTGTTCACATGTGCACGTGTGTGCCAGCATGTGACAGGCGCTCCTGGAGCCTGGGGTGAGTTGAGACAGGGATCTTCAGTCCAGTGGACAAGTGCCTCCTCTGAGTGTGAAACTGCTTTTCAGCACCACCCCCTTTAGTCCAGTGGCCCTCAGCCCTCACAGCCATCTGGGGTTCCCCAAGTGCCAAAGCCCCGGCCCCAACTTGGGCGAAATGGAACAGAGTCAAGGGCAGACCCGGGCCCCCGGCTGGCTGTGATGTGCGCTGAGAGCTGAGAATTGTCCTGCAGACCGAAGACCAGGCACACTTTGGGCAACGTGCTGGAGCCACCGGCGTCCCCTGCAGTAGTCCCCACTGCCCTCAACTAAAGGCAAACCTGCCCAAGTCTGGATGGTGACCTTGAAAACTCACGGGACCACAGCACCCAGTCAGCTCTGTCCATAATAAAAGCAGGTGTCTTTCACCTCCACCTCCCAGACACTGAAGCAGATCCAGACTCAGGAGTGGGGGGCTGTTAGCTCTGTGGGCTCCATGTACCAACACCTGAGAAGGCCCTGGAAGGAAGCCAGGGAGAGCGGGGCTGGCAGCATGGGGTCGGGGGATATGGCAAGTGGGGGCTGTTCCCTGTGTGTTCTGGACAAGGAGTAGGAAACGTGGGAATGAGAAGGCGGGCGAGGGAAGAAAGGCACGGAAGGTGGAGGGGAGTCGGATGCAGGACTAACTCAGTCCACAGGAGGTTAAAACGAACCAGGACACCATCATGACCATGAGAGCCAGCTAGGACTGGGGAAAGATGTCTGTCACACATGCCACCAGCAATGGCTAAGTAGCCGGAACAGACAACAAGCTCCTAAGCCTTAATAAGAAAAAGGCGGCCGGGCGCGGTGGCTCAAGCCTGTAATCCCAGCACTTTGGGAGGCCGAGATGGGCGGATCACGAGGTCAGGAGATCGAGACCATCCTGGCTAACATGGTGAAACCCCGTCTCTACTAAAAAAATACAAAAAAACTAGCCGGGCGAGGTGGCGGGCGCCTGTAATCCCTGCTACTCCAGAGGCTGAGGCAGGAGAATGGCGTGAACCCGGGAGGCGGAGCTTGCAGTGAGCTGAGATCCGGCCACTGCACTCCAGCCTGGGCGACAGAGCGAGACTCCGTCTCAAAAAAAAAAAAAAGAAAAAAGAAAAAGGCAGGTGAGGCCGGGCGTGGTGGCTCATGCCTGTGATCCCAGCACTTTGGGAGGCTGAGACAGGCAGATCCCTTGAGGTTCATGACCAGCCTGGCCAACATGGGGTAACCCCATCTCTACTAAAAATATAAAAATTAGCCAGGTATGGTGGTACACACCTGTAATCCCAGCTACTCAGTAGGCTGAGGCAGGACAATCACTTGAACCCAGGAGAGAAAGGTTGCAGTGAGCCGAGATCACACCACTGCTCTCCAGCCTGGGTGACAGTCAGACCCTGTCTCAAAAAAAAAAAAAAAAAAGGCAGGTGACTTGGGAGGCTAAGGCAGGCAGACTGCTTGAGCCCAGGAGTTCCAGACCAGCTAGGACCACAAAGTGAGACCTCATCTCTACAAAAAATACAAAAAATTTGCCGGGCACGGCGGTGTGGGCCTGTAGTCCCAGCTACTCAGGAGGCTGAGCTGGGGAGATGGCTTGAGCCTTGAGCCTCAGGAGATTGAGGCTGCAGTGAGCCGTGACTGCACCACTGCACTCCAGCCAGGGCAACAGAACAAGACCCTGTCTCGTTAGGCCGGGCACGGTGGCTCACACCCATAATCCCAGCACTTTGGGAGGCCGAGGCAGGTGGATCACAAAGTCAGGAGTTTGAGACCAGCCTGGCCAACATGGTGAAACCTTGTCTCTACTAAAAATACAAATATTAGCCAGGCATGGTGGCAGGTGCCTTGTAGTTCCAGGTACTTGGGAGGCAGAGGCAAGAGAATTGCTTGAAACCGGGAGGCGGAGGTTGCAGTGAGCCGAGATCGCACCACTGCACTCCAGCCTGGGAAACAGAGCAAGACTCTGTCTCAAAACAAAAAACAAACAACACAAAAAACCTCTGTCTCAAGAAAAAAAAAGAAAAAGGCAAGTGACCCAATAGAAACAAGAGCAAAAGACACAAAAAGGCAATTCACATTATTGGAAACATAAATGGACCATAAACGTGAAAAATGCTCAACCGGCAGCACTGTTCACAATAGCAAAGACATGGAGTCAGCCTCAGTGCCCGTCAGTGGTGGGCTGGATAAAGAAATGTGGTACATATGTACCATGGAATACTATGCAGCCATAAAAAAGAACAAGATCTTGTCCTTCACAGGAATGTGGATGGAGCTAGAGGCTATTATCCTTAGCAAACTAACGCAAGAACAGAAGACCAAATACTGTATATTCTCACTTAGAAGTGGGAGCCTGGCTGGGCGCGGTGGCTCAAGCCTGTAATCCCAGCACTTTGGGAGGCCGAGACGGGCGGATCACGAGGTCAGGAGATCGAGACCATCCTGATGAA
>NW_012122043.1:920543-922505 GCF_000951035.1 Colobus angolensis palliatus
AAAAAAAAAAAAAAAAAAACTCAAGATTGATTACTCTGTGGAGAGGGAGAGGACAGGTGACAGCACAGCCTGCTCCTAGGGACAGAGGAAGCTGGTCAGAGGAGGGCGGAGAAGGAAGGAGCCACGTGGACAGACCTGGCAATGAGTGGGGAACACAGCAGGGTGAGAGCTGGGCTCTGCACCCCAATCCCCAGCTGCCCCAAGCCCTGCCTGTACACACCTGTGCCCACACACCCAGCATCCTCATGCCTAGTTCCTGTTTCTCACGCTCCCTGGACCTGTTGCTTAAATGATTCTAAGTGGTACCTCCCATTATTACCGAAAACAAACACGTGAAAGGACTTTTTAAGCTGTTAATTCTGTAAGCACACTGAGAGTCATAAACACAAATGACATGCCTACACAAAAGCTTTCCTGCTGGAGGTGGGACACATGAATGGCAAAGGTAGTGTCAGAGTTTTCAGGTGACCCTGAGGACTCCGGCCTCTACGAGAGAGCTGAGTGTGCCAGGAGGGATCAATGTTTACCCCGGCCTCTGGACAGCAGCTCCCTAGCCACAGGGAGGAGCTCATGGTGGGTGGCAGGGGGGCCGGGGGGGGGGCTGATCTGCTCTGGGGCTCTGGACACCATGCCCTCAGGCCTCATGCGGCAAGGTCATGGGTCACCGAGTGGATGCAGGGCCTTGGGCCTTGCCTACCACCGCCTTCCACGTACCTGGTCTACACGCAGCCCAGCCGCACGAAGATTATCCAGAAAAGTCTCCCGCCAGGTCCTGTGCGTGTCTGTTCTGTCTCGGGAGGCACTGTTCTGCTGCCAGTCTAGTTTCAGGTCCTCCTCCCAAACAAGGACAAAGTCTGCTGGGAACCAACAGGGACAGAGGCAGGAGCCTGGCTACGTGGCAGTGGCCGGCCCGGGGAAGGGCTGCCAGCATCCTAGCCGGGACGCAAAGGGGAGCCAGGCACTTGGACACTCGGGGCCGGTTCCTTCCCGGTCCCCTCTCATCCCAGCCAGGGCTGGGAGGACTCAGGGAGCACTTCCAGGTTCCAGGAAAGCCCTGCATTGGCCTGAGTGGGGAACGGAGGCCTGGAGAGGGGTTGGGTGTGACCCTCTGAGATCCCTGCAGGGTAAGTCCCAAACTCCTAAAGGGGTCTTTAAGGACTTTAGGTGCAAGGCACTGTCAGACTTCCCTTCCTGCCACAGAGAATCATCAATGCTGGAGAAAGTTTCTGAAGTCCCTGATTTTCTGGCATGAGACAGCAATGGATGCTGGGCTCAGGCCCTCGAGAGGAGGAGCGTGTGAGGTGAGCCTTCCCTTCCCTTCTTCCTGGGGGCATTTCCCAAACCACAGGGAGGGCAATAGAGCTCAAGCAGAGGCGTTGGTGGGCGAAGCGAATGGGCATCCGAATTAGGTGCTGCTAAGGGGGCTGGAGCTTGGGAAGAAGATGGAGCCACCGGCTCTGTGAGAAAGTCCCCCAGGCCCTTGGAGCACCAAGCTATTCACACACAGAGGCAGCTGCTGGAGGCCAATGGCTGACAAAGATTCCAGAGGATACACAGGGCTGGGGAATCTGAGCTCCAGCTGGAACACCCTGGTCATCCAGCAGAGACTCGCAGGCCACACCCAAGGAGTGAGGACGATGGAGTCCCCCCTTCTCTGCAGGGGATACATTCCAAGACTCCAGTGGATGCCTGAAACTGTGCAGAGTACCAAACCTGTATGCACTGTCTTTCCCTATACCTACCTATAATATGCACATACCTATGATATACCTATGATGACCTTCCTACGGTGAAGGTTAATTTATGAATTAGGTAAAGTAAGAGATGAAAATAACTAATAATAAAATAGAATTGTAACAGAATACTGTAGTAAAAGTTATGTGAATGGGGGCATTCTGTCTCTCTCTTTTTTAATATCTTATTGTGGCTGGACTTGGTGGCTCACGCCTGTAATCCCAACAC
>NW_012122043.1:929502-945261 GCF_000951035.1 Colobus angolensis palliatus
AGACCATCCTGGCTAACACAGTGAAACCCCGTCTCTACTAAAAATACAAAAACAAAATTAGCCGGACATGGCAGTGGGCACCTGTAGTCCCAGCTATTCGGGAGCCTGAGGCAGGAGAATGGTGTGAACTCAGGAGGTGGAGCTTGCAGTGAGCTGAGAACACGCCACTGCACTCCAGCCTGGGCAAGACAGCGAGACTCCATCTAAAAAAAAAAAAGGGGAAATAAGTAATTTCTATATACCTATGACACACAGGCAGTGAAATTTTCCAAGTAATGCTATTTGGAATACATCTACTGAAAGATAGGAAAGATCTCATAAAAGCAGCAAAAAAGAAATTAAAGGCCAGGTGCTGTGGCTCACGCCTGTAATCCCAGCACTTTGGGAGGCCAAGGCGGGCAGATCACCTGAAGTCAGGAGTTTGAGAAGTCAGCCTGATCAACTTGAAGAAACCACATCTCTACTAAAAATACAAAATTAGCTGGGCATGGTGGCAGGTGCTTGTAATCCCAGCTACTCAGGAGGCTGAGGCCAGAGATCACTTGAACCTGGGAGGCAGAGATTGCAGTGAGCTGAGATCGCACTCCTGCACTCCAGCCTGGGCAACAAGAGCGGAACTCTGTCTCAAAAAAACAAAAAAAGAAAGAAAAAAGGAAAAAAAAGAAAAAGAAATTAAAGTAGACCTACATAAATGGAGGAAAAATACCATATTCATGGAGTGAAAGACTCACTTTCTAAATATGGGAAATAATACATCAGGCATACTTTAATCCCTTTGAAACAAAACAGAACACACAAAACTGACAGAATGTTAACAATACCAGGCCAAATGGATTTGAAGACACAAAGCATGATTATGGGTAGACAATTTTCTAGGCACAATTAATACTGATAAAAAGCATGATTTTCTCAGAGGATAGAATATATTCTACCTTTATATGAGAGTTTAAAATGATTGTATCTTGGGAGGTGCCAGTCTTGGAATGAAGGGTGGGGGGCTTCTGGGAGCAGGAGATGTGGTCTGAGGGCCTGGTGGGGTTGGGAGGGAGGGGTGGGCCTGTGGCCACGCATGCGGCTGCGAGGATGACTTAAGCCTCACACACAGAGGGGGCGTGTGGAGGATTCTGAGAAAATAAGAGCTGTCTACGATTTTAAAAAAACCATCTTAGGCCGGGCGTAGTGGCTCACGCTTATAATCCCAGCACTTTGGGAGGTCGAGACAGGTGGATCACCTGAGGTCAGCAGTTCAAGATCTGCCTGACCAAAATGGCAAAACCCTGTCTCTACTAAAAACACAAAAATTAGCTGGGCGTGGTGGTGCACACCTGTAGTCCCAGCTACTCAGGAGGCTGAGGCAGGAGAATAGCTTGAACCCAGGAGGTGGAGCTTGCAGGGAGCCGAGATCGCACCACTGCACTCCAGCCTGGGTGACAGAGTGAGACTCCGTCTCAAAAAAACAAAAACGTAAATGAAAACAAACAAAACCCAAGCAAACAAAAAAACATCTTAACCACATTTAAGTATCCAGGTCATTGGTACTAAGGACAAGGACATTCTTCTGCGTCATCACCACCATCCATCTCCACTGAACCCCTACACCCATGAAGCACCGACTCCCCCTTCCCTCCCCTCCCCAGCCCCTGGCACCCACCAGTCTACCTTCTCTATGAATTTGACTCTCTGGGGACCTCATATAAGTGGAATCACATCTGTCCTTTTGCGACTGGCTGATTTCACGCAGTGTAATGTCCTCAAGGCTCATCCCCGCTGCAGCCTGTGTCAGAATTTCCTGCCTTTTTATGGCTGAATAAATCCGCTGGATTTAAGTACCACATTTTGCTTACCTAGTCATCTGTAGGTGGACACGTGGATGGCTTCCACCTTGATATGGGCTGAACTAAGTTTCCCCAAAATTTATATATCAAAAGCCCCACCCCGCAGTCCTCAGAATGAAACTGTATTTGGAGATTAGGTCATTAAAGACCCATGATGGCTATTAGGGTGGGCCCTAATCCATGACAACTGGTGTCCTTGTAAGTGGAAGAGACCCCGGGGGTGTGAGGACACAGGGAGAAGGTGCGTCTGCAAAAGCCAAAGAGAGGCCTCCAAGCCACCAGCCCTGCCTCACCCTCACCTCGGACTTCAGCCCCCAGAGTGTGAGAAAAGAAAGTTCTGCCATCTAAGCCCCGCAGGTTGTGGTACTTTTTTTTTCTTGGAGATGGATTTTCGCTCTTGTTGCCCAGGCTGGAGCGCAATGGCGCGACCTCGGTTCTCTTTGACCTCCGCCTCTTGGGTTCAAGCGATTCTCCTGCTTCAGCCTCCCGAGTAGCTAGGATTACAGGTATGTACCACCAAGCCTGGCTAATTTTGTAGTTTTAGTAGAGACAGGGTTTCTCCATGTTGATAGGGCTGGTCTCAAACTCCTGATCTCAGGTGATCCAACCGCCTCGGCCTTCCAAAGTGCTGGGATTACAGGCGTGAGCCCTGTGCCTGGCCCAGGCTGTGGTACTTCTTATGACAGTCCCGGCAGACGAATGCATGCCTTCCAGCTACAGTGAATGATGCTACGGCTGTACAGGTATCTCCCCGGGGCCCACATCCCATGCTTGTGGGTGCTCATCCCACAAGGATGTGCTGGCTCTTATGGGAACTCTGTGCTGAATTCTCTGAGGAACTGCTGTTTTCCTTAGTTTTCCAGTTGCACCATTTTACACTCCCTCCAGCAACGCACAAGTGAGCCAGTTTCTGCTCATCCTCATCAACAATTGTGATTTTTTTTTTTTTTTTGACGGAGTCTCGTTCTGTTGCCCAGGCTGGAGTGCAGTGGCGCCATCTCGGCTCACTGCAAGCTCTGCCTCCCTGGTTCACGCCATTCTCCCGCCTCAGCCTCCCGAGTTGCTGGGACTAAAGGCACACGCCACCACACCCAGCTAATTTTTTGTATTTTTAGTAGAGACGGGGTTTCACTGTGTTAGCCAGGAAGGTCTCGATCTCCTGATCTCATGATCCACCCGCCTCAGCCTCCCAAAGTTCTGGGATTACAGGCGTGAGTCACCGCACCCGGCCGATTTTTTTTAAGTAGTAGCCATCCTGGTGAGAGGAGGTTAGGGTCTCTCTGGGACTGAGGGGACAGCAGGGTGGGTGGGGTGGGTGCTGGGAGCCCGGGTGGCGCTGGTGTAATCCCCTGGGAGTCGGTGGTAGCTCCGGGCAGACAGAGGCAGTGGGTTGGGGGTGGATCAAAGAGATTTTGAAGGTACAAAAGGGGTGGAGTGCAAGAGATAAGAGTCAGAAATGACCCGAGTTGCGGCTGAGCAGCTGGAGGATGGTAGAGGGGACGGGAGCAGGAGGGAGGGGGCCGCCCTGTCTGCTCTCCAGAGCCCTCCTGGCCCCACCCCATCAGTACGGAGCCCCCTTTCCTGCTGTTCTTCCTGCTGTGGTTTGCTCACCCCGAGGCCCTCACCCCAGTGCCCCATCCCCAGGCAACTGGCCCCAGAGCGGCCTGGTTACTGAGGAGGCCACCCCCGGCCTGCTGCCCCTAGGGACACCCCAGTGGTGTCCTCACCCTCAGGACCAACATGGGTGTGGTACAGTTGCTGGGAGGGGCTTACCAATCCGGGGCTTGGCAGGGCTCCCAGCTCCAGCTCTGCAGGCGGCCGCTTGCTGTCCACCTGGCTGGAAGGCACGGAGGATGGAGGAGCATATCAGCATCTGCCCACGATGACTAATGACTACTCCCACCCACCCCACCCTGCAGCCGTCCTCGCCTCCAACCCGTCCCTGCCCTGCCCCAGAACACTCAGGACCACAGAAGAATGTGCAGTGGGTGGGTAGGGGTGGAGGTCGGGGGGGGGGGGTGGGTAGGGGTGGAGGTCAGAGGGTGAAGCCCCAGGATGCGTAGGTGAGGGGAGCAGCAGGCAGGGCCAGAGGGCACCACCAGCCCTGGGCCTCCAGCCGGCTCCCCTCCTCCTCAGACCAGGCTCATGGCAAGGGTCAGGTTGGTGGGAAGCATGGCCAGGACCAGGGGTGCCTGCCCTGCTGGCCTCCAGGGGCAGAGGGGAGCTGGACTGCTCCCAAAGTGGCCCTGAGGACAGAGGTGGCCATGGCGACCGAGAGTGTCTAGATGCTCGAGGTGAGAGGCCCTGCGCCCTCCCCGGAGGCTCATCTCAGCTGTGCTTGGGGCAGCAGGAAGGGGCCCCATGTCCACCCGCAGGCTGCTGGGGCAGACGTGTGGCCCAGAAGAACCAGGAAGGGGGCCCTCCACAGCCAGGGCCACCTGCATGACCTTGAAGGCCCGGGACTCAGCCTCTCCCCACAGGCTCACAGCGCATCCATGGCCTCCTAGTGACGAGGTGGAGCCCTACAGATGGACCTGGGTGCTGCTGTGGCCCTGCACTGACTGGGACTGGCCCCACAGGGAGGGCCCTGCCCTGGTCTTGCCTTTGCCTGGCCGAGCCCCCCTTATTCTCCTGGGGCTCCTATCTGAACACCAGTGGGTTCTGCTCAGTTCTCCGCAGTCAGGCCGGGCCAGGCGGGCGGTGATCTGACTGTGTGTGTGTAGGACAGGGTGGCGAGGGCTTGGGGGTTGCCAGGGGATGCAGGGAAACATGGTGATGCCCATCCACCCCCAACGGCTCTGGGCCCAGGGTGGGGACACAGACCCAGGCAGCGGAGGACCTCCCAAGTCGCACCCGGTCTCCTGGGCGCTGTGTTACCTCCGAGGTGTGGGCTGTGCTCCCGTAAGGGCCCCTCTTCTCTGCCTCAGGGGGGCTCACATCGATCAGGACGGTGCTGTCCTCTTCCTGGGCCCGCCGCCGCAGCATCCTGCTTCTGCACCCACCAAGGTTGGGTGAGGATGGGGGTCAGAGAGGAGATGCGTGAGACCCACCCCTGGAGCCTCCACACTGCCTGCCATGAGCTCACTTTACAGACTTGACTCAGAGTAGAATGGGGCCATGCAGGCCCGGCAGATTCTCCTGGCCATGAGCACATGGAGAACCTCCTAGCCAGTCGCTAGTTCCAGGAAGAAACCAGTGCTGGGGAGGGAGTGTCTGGCAGGCCTGGCACAGCAGGCGTCTGTCCATCTGTCCATCCAGTGAGTGCCCGTCTCCCCCAGCCCTGAATACCGTCCACTCTGCCTGGGTACTCAGTGGAGCCTGAGAAGGCCCAGAAAGGTGGTCCTGGAGTACAGACAACCCTCCCTCTCTTATCTGGAGCCATGTGAGCCAGGGACAGGCAACCCCTCAAGTCGCCTGCCTTCGCTCATGGCCTGAGGACCCAAAGCCAGGACCCCTAGGCCCTGAGCTCCCCAGCAAGGTGGGCCTGATGGAGCCCGGCCTCACTCCTCTTGGGGGTCCCAGCTTCCTCCCGCACCTTAGCCCCAGGGGTCTCTCTCTGTGCGAGGACAGGTGCTGTAGCTCCCAGTCTCGGGCTGGCAAAACGGGGCCAAGAGCATGACATCTGTGGCCCTGGAAGGAGGGGTTTCGAGCTGGGGCTGGCGTTTTGAGCTACGCTAATGACCGGAGGGTGTGACTGTGGAGGCACCACAGGAGGTCGGAGGGGGTGACCTTCTAGTCCTGCCCTTCACTTCGGATTAGCAGAGGCCCAGAGAGACAGAGACTGAGCCCAGACCACCGGCGCCCGCCCCTGAAGCCCGAGCCAGGCCTCAGTGTTAGGACTCAGCCCCGGCCCCAGGCTGGGAGCCTCACTACGGACCGAGGGGTGTTCCTGGAGGAAAGTCCCCGAGGAGTTTCGGCCACCCACCAGCCCCCCGTGCCCCCATCCCGCTGCGGTGGGCAGGCGGGCCCCTCCTCAGACCTCTCTGCAAAAGAATGGGGGATGCCCCCACCCCAACGAAGGGACCTGCTCCATGGGGGAGTCCCTGGGCAGGCAGGAAACCAACCCTGGGTGTGCCCTGTCCAGAGCTGCACTGGGCGTGTGTCCCTCCTTGTGCCCCAAGGGGCTCTGGAGACCAGGGCGGGCCCTGGCACTGCCTCCCCACAGGCCAGGGTGTGTGAAGGTCCCGGTGGGCTGGGGCGCTGCCCTGCCTCCCTAGAGTCCAACGCTCCACCTTCTCTCTGTGGCCCGCACGTCTAGGCTGGGTCCCCACCTGGCACAGTGGCTTCCAGAAGAGGCTTCGGAGGTCATAGCCCACCTCTCAGCGTGAGCCTGGTCTTGGCAGTAGAGTTCAGGCACCACTACGGACAGAGGGTGGGGAGGGGCGGCCCTTGGAGCCCCGCCCAGGCAGTGGCAGCCACTCACATGCCCTCTCCTTGCCTGCAAGTGGGCCGGGAAGCAGGCAGGGGAGGGGCCCAGCACAGCTGGCCAGGGAAAGGCTTCCTGGCTCCTGGAGCAGGATCTATCTTTGTTTAAAAAGGGGGTGTGGGGCTCAGAGCTGCAAAGAGAGGCAGCCCACTCCGCTGGGCTTTCACACACCCGCATGCAAATGCCGCCACCCTCCTGGGATCCTTATTTGCTTAGAGATTTCAGGGCTGGCATCAGCTGTTGTCACTGCTGCCTTGGAGGGTCACAGGGAGGTGGGATTCCGCAGGAACAGCCACAGGTGCCACCTCTGCTGCAAGCCCCGCCAGGCAGCCTAGCAAGCTGTGTTTACATGGAGGGAAACTGAGGCTCCTTGAGGTTACGTAGCATGTGCTGAGTGGTGGGCCAGGGTTTCACCTGGGGGCTGGGGAGATTGGTAGACCCAGGTCACAGTGCTGGCTCTGCTGATGCCTGAGGGGTGACCTCAGGCACATCCCATGCTTAGGGCCCCATCTGCAAAAGGACAGCAGGGGTCCTAGCTGTCCTCCCATCCTCTCCTTCTCCTTCTCCTCCCCCTCCTCCTTCTATCCTCTCTCTCCACCTTCCCCCTCCTCCTATCATTTCTCCCCCCTACTCCTCCTATCCTTTCTCCCCACTCCCTCTCCTATCATGTCTCCCCCTACTCCTCCTCCTCCACCTATCCTTTCTCCCCACTCTCCCTCCTCCTATCGTTTCTCCCCCCTCCTCCCCCACCCACTTCTCCCTCTCCTCTTCCTTCTCCTCCTGTCCTTTCTCCCCGCTCCTCCTCTTCCCCTTTCCTCCTCGGTGCCCGGCAGGGTCTGAGAACCTACCACTCATGCTCCCCGCCCTCCCCGCACAACTCCACTGGGGAGCCCCAAGCTCAGCTGCTGTTCCAGATGCCCCCTTCCTCCTGTGGAAGTCCCTCCAGGTGGACCCTCATCCTGGCTGCAGCTCTCCCCTATACCTGTGCCCCTCTGTGCTTGGCACCTCCCAGGGAGCCCTGTTCTTGCACCGGTGCTGTGCCTTGGAACAGCGGGAGGCCCTGCAGGCCGGATTCTCTGTCAGGACCAGCAGAGCCTGGGCGGCGGGACCTTGGGGCTCCGGGCCTCAGGGCATCTGCATGAGAGGTCTCGGCTGTGGTCAAGCTCAGCCTGCAGGCGCCTGAGATGGATCCCTGGACAAGGGCTGGACTGGGGAAGTGCTCCAGAAACCAGGAAAGGAGTCGGGAGGCAGGAGGGGAGGGAGGATGAGCGGGGCACCATCTCCCCAAGTCCTGTGGAGGGCGGCCTCTGCCTGCCATGGGCACTCTGCAGGGGAGGCAAGGCTCGGCGTCTCCTCACCTGGATGCAACTGTGGGCTCTTACTCTGCTCAGTCACTGGCCAAGGACCCTCCCAGGAAGATGTGCCACCTCTCAGGAGCTCCTGGCTCTCTGCTCTTGGTGACAAAGTGGCTCTGGTGGCCTCAGGGCTGTCTACTCAAGAGCTTCAGGACTGGTTGCTGGAGGTGACCCCACCCCAGTGGGAGCCCTCTGAGGGACGCGTGCACGCACAGCAGCTAACGGGGCTCAGCCCTGGGAGTATCTTTCCATTTGTACTTCACACCATTCTGTTTGGGTGGGTGGTTTTTCAAGCTGTGTTACTTTTGAAGGAAAGGAAGGAAGGGAGGGAGGCAGAAAAGCCGCGACAACCAGCACAGGGGGCTCGCCGGGTTCCAGGCAGTGGAAGAGCCCAGGCCCAGAATCTGCTGCACCATCTTTCTTTGGCTGTAACTTTTCATACCAATTTTGGTAACATTTACGGACATATTTAGGGGTGTAGTTAGTGGAGGTGGAAGTAGTGGTGGTCAAGAGCCCGCACTCAAGTTCAGCGCTCCTTCTGAGGCTGGAGGCATGTGCAGGGCTCCCTCTGCGAGGACCCTGGCACTGCGCCCCGGCCACATGCGAGCCCTGCTGGATGGACAGTGGCTGGGTCTTAGGGGATGGACTCTTGGATGCCTGCACTGCCCGCTTTCTAACCTTCCTCTCTGCAGGTGCAGCCAGCACCCCAGCTGCCTGTGAACGGCGGCTCCACACAGGCCACTGGCTCTGGTATCTGAGTTGCCCACTCTGGCCCTTGGCCTGCGTTTCCGTTAGGATTCCCTTTATTTGATGTGTGGGAGTTCTAAATAGTAAGCCTTGCCAGTTTTAAAGGCCGCAAACACCTTCTCTTAATCTACTGTTGCCATTATTCATGCATCATTCATTATTTTTGTTCTGTGTAAAATTTTATGTAAACAACCCATCAAAATCTTGTCTTACAGTTGTGCTTATGGAGTTTTTTTCGTTTGTTATTTTTTCGAGATAAGAGTCTTGCTGTGTTGGCCAGGCTGGAGTGCAATGGCACAATCTCGGCTCACTGCAACCTCCACCTCCTGGGTTCAAGCAATTCTCTTGCATCAGCCTCGAGTAGCTGGGATTACAGGAACCCGCCACCATGCCCAGCTAATTTTTTGTATTTTTAGTAGAGACAGGGTTTCACCATGTTGGCCAGGCTGGTCTCGAACTCCTGACCTTGTGATTCGCCCACCTTGGCCTCCCATAGTGCTGGGATTACAGGCGTGAGCGACGGCACCTGGCCTTGGGGAGTTTTAAGCTCTTCTCCACCGCTAGCTCATATACCCACCTTTCCACATTCTTTTTTCTTTTTTTGGGGGTGTGAGACAGGGTCTCACTCTGTTGCCCAGGCTGGAGTGCTGGTGGCAAGATCTCAGCTCACTGGAAACTCTCCCTCCCAGGTTCAAGCGATTCTGCCACCTTAGCCTCCCGCGTAGCCAGGACTACAAGTGGCTGCCACCACGCCCGGCTAAGTTTTGTGTTTTCTTAAAGTAGAGACAGGTTTTCACCATGTTACCCAGGCTGGTCTTGAACTCCTGAGGTCAAGCAGTCCACCCGCCTTGACCTCCAAAAGTGCTACGATTACAGGCACGAGCCACCATGCCCAGCCTCCCATATTATTTTCTACTAATTTTCTATTTTACCACCTCACAGGAATCACCAATCGCTCTGGAGCCCACCCTGCGTGTGATGCCAGGGAGGGGCAGTGTTCATTTTTCCACATAGCACACTTTGCCAACACCATGAGGACACTGTCCACCCCTCCCAAACCCCGGGACACTTTTCCCAGTCCCCGAGTCCCCCGGGTCCCTGCTGAGGTGTCCCTGTCTTGACACTTTTCCCAGTCCCCAAGTCCCCGGCCCTGCTGAGGTTTCCCCAGTCCTGGAGTCTCCGAGTGCCCTGGGTCCCTGTCTTGGTGCTGTTGGTCACGCCTCCCCCACACTCTCACTGTGGGTTTGCAGCACTCAGGATCTGGTAGGAGAGCGTCTCTCCCAGCTCTTTTTCAAAATGAACCACAATGTTGACTTTTTTCTTCCACATCAATTTTAGAATTTGTCGGGCGCGGTGGCTCACGCCTATAATCCCAGCTCTTAGGGAGGCAGAGATAGAAAGACAGCTTGAACCTAGGAGTTTGAGACTTGCCTGGGCAATACAGCAAGACCCTGGTCGCCAAAAAAAGAAAAAGCTGGGCGCCGTGGTTCACGCCTGTAATCCCAGCACTCTGGGAGCCAGAGGTGGGTGGATCACGAGGTCAAGGGATTGAGACCATCTTGGCCAACATGGCGAAACCCTGTCTCTACTAAAAATGCAAAAATTAGCTGGGCATAGTGGCGCGTGCCTGTAATCCCAGCTACTCCGGAGGCTGAGGCAGGAGAGTCGCTTGAGTCCGGGAGGCAGAGTTCACAGTGAGCACAGATCGCGCCACTGCACTCCAGCCTGGCGACAGAGCAAGACTCTGTCTCAGGAAAAAAAAAAAAAAAAAAGGAAAAAAAGTAAATTTTAGAATTTAATGTGTTTCAAAAAATCAAATGGCGGCTGGGCGCGGTGGCTCACCCCTGTAATTCCAGCATTTTGGGAGGCCGAGGGCGGATCACCTGAGGTCAGGAGTTTGGGACCAGCCTGGCCAACATGGCAAAACCCCATCTCTACTAAATATACAAAATGAACCGGGTGTGGTGGCGGGTGTCTGTAATCCCAGCTACTAGGGAGGGTGAGGCAGGAGGATCACTTGAACCCAGGAGGTGGAGGTTGCAGTGAACTGAGATTGCGCCACTGCACTCCATCCTGGGTGACAGAGTGAGACTCCTTTAAAAAAAAAAAAAAAAAAAGGCATTTGATTAGGATTGTGCTGGATTTAGCATACCTTTTCTCACCACTTTCACCTTTTTTGTATGTTTGTAAAAACGTCTGTTAAAGAACAGATGGCTGGGTATTAATTTGGGGCCTTTTAAAGTTTTTTATGTTTTTTGAGACAGGGTCTCCCTCTGTCACCCAGGCTGGAGTGGGTACAATCGTGGCTCACTACAGCCTCGACCACGTTGGACAGTACAGTTCTAGAGTCCTGGTTCCTCAAGTAGACGGTTCTAGAGTCTGGAGTCCTGGAGGCAGAAGGGACCTTGGTGACCACCTGATGTGGCCCTCATTCTGTGGGAGGAGAAATCTGAGACCCTGGGAGGTGACGATGCCCTGGTAGCATTAAATCCAGACCTCGTGTGTCTGTCAATGTACATTTTATATTAAAAGAGCCAAAATAACAATGGGGTGAGAACAGGAGGCCACTACACAAGTGGCCAAGAGTTCAGATCCTTGGAGGCCGTCTTTGGAGAGCTCAGTGGGGCTCGCACCCTGGCAGCAGCACAGCACCGCTGGGACACGGACGCCCTCCCCACACCTGAGCTTTCACTCACAGGCAAGGGCTGTGGCAAGAACTGACAGGCACACGTGAAAGCAGTCAGCCCTGCCCAGCACTCTTTAAAGGAGAGCCCGAAGGAACACAAGCACACAGGGCTGAGTTAGCTTTTACCCACGCTTTTTTAACTTACCTAATTTTAAAAAATTAGCATTGTCTGGTTTAAAAGACTAAAAAACCTCCGTTGTTGCAGGTCAGGACTGCCTGAACCCTGCACACCAGGACACCAGCTGGGCCAGCCCCTGAATGCCACTCGGACAGCACGTGAATGCCTGTAAAGCACTCTCAGGACCTGTGTTTCCCACAACCCAGGTGGGGACTGTGCCCGCCTTCTGAGAGGAGGAAACAGAAAGGAATTTCTAGTGAATGAACGCAACGTGTCTTTTGTGCTCTCTGTGGCTACAATAACTGTCCACAATCACCCAGGAGGACCGTGTGGCAAGGTTTAATTGCAATGGCATCTGAAAATGGCGCGTGGCATCGCGCGTCAGCTATCCTCAGTGCCTTTATTGCCATTGGGTTTTTGACTGTTGATATAGTGACGACCTCAGGAGCAACAGGTGGGTTAAAAAACCGTGGCTGGGCAGTTCTTCCGAGGAGAGGGACCATAGGAGGAGCAAGGAGGACTCAGAACCTGACGAACGTGGCGTCAATCTGCCGCACGGAGGGGAGGGCGAGCATGACCTTTCGCCGGTACTGGGGGTCCTTCTGCAGGGGGTTCCGCTCCAGGTACACTGTCTCCAGGCTCCTGGCTCCCTTCAGCTCGTCGAGGTCGCTCCAGCTCTCCAGGAGATTGTCGTTCATCTGGGGACACACACAGGAGAAAAGTCTTTAGAACCAAACAGCCCAGCCCTCACAGCCCACAGCCCTCAACTCTGGTGGGGGGCCACTAGCCACCCTCCTCCTTCCCACGCAGAAGATGGCAAGCAGGTGTGGGTCTTCCCTGGCACCTCACGGGACCTTCCATGGCCTCTTGGTGCATCCTGGCCACCTTCAGCTACGTCCCAAGTGCAAGTTACCTGTCCATACCCAACCCTGGACCAGTCACTGTGACAGGGCCAAGTCCACATTCAGGTCAGCAGGGGAAAGACAAAGCGGTCCTGGCCCCCTGCCTGCTACACTCGTCCACAGGCAAATGTCAAAGCAAGGTGGGCCGCACTTTCTACAAACCAGTTCTCAGCCATCGGTCCCAAGGCTGCCCTCTGCACCGTCACTGTGACACACCAGACAGAGGCCACTCAAAACTCTCAACTCTTCTCTAAATTACCTCTATGGCTCTCTCCACAAGGAAGTCCCAGCTGCTGCTTTCACCCAATACCACGTGCAGGGACACACATGGTCAGCAGGTGGGATTCAGAGGTCTGAGTTGCAGGCTCAGAGCAGGCTACACTTTACCGTCTTGGCCCTGCCATGCCCAGTTGGAGGGACCTGCCTTTGGCAGGAAGAGTTCTCTTGCATTTCTTTTTTTGTTTTTTTTTTTGAGACAGTCTTGCTGTGTCGCCCAGGCTGGAGTGCAGTGGCGCCATCTCCAGAACAAGGGGAGCCCGTCCAGCTTCAAGCCTTGTTGGTCTGACCCTCACTTTCAATCACCCTGTGTGTAGAAATCACCTGTTCAGAGCTGCCTGGCCTCATGGCCTGCCAGGCAAACCACACTGGCAAGAGCAGGGGCACTACTCCTGAAGAGGCAGCTGGACTTGTTGTGAACCTACAACGGGCAGAGCCAGGGGCACTCGTTACAGGGTGACAGACTTCAACTCCTTTTACAGAGAAGTTAGGATGGGAACTATCCGTGTGGAATGGAACGCAAGCAGGGGTGTTCTACTCTGGGGCCCACAGTGCCCTGCCCACAGCTGTGGTCCGACTCGGGGGCCCCTGCTCTGCACAGCTCCCCTTCTCTCCAGGGCCCTGTCTTGCACACCCTAGCTGCCAGAGATGCTGATCTCTGCTTCTTCCACTCAGAAGTACTGTGTTCTGCTTGGGAAGCATCCCAGGTAAGGAGTGGGGCGATCACGGGGCTCCCGCTGGAACTCCCTCCTCAGAGCCTGCAGGCGCGTGCTGCCTGCTGTCCACTGCCTGAATAGAGTTGTTTCCTATTTTTCTATCTGTCTGTGGCAGGAGGGCTAGTTTGGCACCAGGTCCACGGTCATAGCCAGGCTGTCTTTAGTACCTTACTGTGTGTTAGCGGCCTCCCAGAGAGGAATATAATGTGCATCTCACAGGTTCGCCTGTTTGAGGAACCCTATTTTCTTTTTTTTTGAGATGGAGTCTCGCTCTGTCACCAGGCTGGAGTGCAATGGGGCAATCTCGGCTCACTGCAACTTCCGCCTCCCAGGTTCAAACGATTCTCCCACCTCAGCCTCCCGAGTAGCTAGGACTACAGGCACTCGCCATCATGCTCGGCTAATTTTTGTATTTTTGCAGAGATGAGGTTTCACTATGTTGGCCAGCCTGGTCTTGAACTCCTGACCTCAGGTGATCCACCTGCCTCAGCCTCCCAAAGTGCTGGGGTTACAGGCGTGAGCCACTGCGCCTGGCCTGAGGAGCCCTATCTTCACAGAACCTCTTGTGGGTCTGGTGTGTACCAGCTTTGGGAAACCAAGATTTCCAAATCCTAGAGCTTAGCCCTTCAAGAGGGACTGAAACCTGTTGGGAAGAGCCGCACCACCAGGGCTGGTGCCCTGCTGCCATCCCGACTAGTGCCTCCACGGGAAGTGACATGAGGATACATTCTTAAATGCTATTGTTACTACACTCACACCACCTCCGCTGGTTGTGTGCCCAATGCAGAGCCTGCAACATTAGAATTACAGGGGAAGCCATCCACCTGCCAGGCCTGTGATTGGTCAGTAACTGGTCAAACAGAAAGAGCCCCTTAAAGCAGAGAGTCATGAAAATGATGCACACGCACGCCTTAAACCAAGCTTGTTCAACCCACGGCCTGCGGGCTGTAAATGGCCCAGGACGACTTTGAATGAGGCCCAATGCAAACGTGTAAGCTTAAAAACATTTTGAGATTTTCTTGCGATTGTTTTCGCTTGTGTATGTGTGTATGTATGTGGTTTTTATTTTTCAGCTTATCAGTGACTGTTAGTGTATTTTATGTGTGGCCCAAGACAATTCTTCTTTTTTCCAATGTGGCCCAGGGAAGCCCAAAGATTGAACACCACTGCCTTAACCACTTTTACCTTAAAACACACAAAAAGGACATTCACTTAATAAAAGTAGCAATATTACACTGTTTGGAAGAAATAAGATTTTCTTGTAGCACAGTCTATTTAAAAAATGATTCAAAACATCCCTGGCGGTTGACTCAGGCTTTCAACTCTGGTGTGGGAGGTCTTCAAACTGTGTTGCCTCCTCTTCTTTCTCGATATGTGTTTGTGTTTGTCACACACCAGATGCTTCTTGTCTCACACGTCACAGCACTTTCCAATGTCATTATTAGTCTAGATTGGCGGCTCACCTTCATAAATTGCAGATTTTGTAATTTTCCATAGCACCGCCAATGTCAGAGCAGTTTCCTCCAGGACTTAGTAAACATAACCAGGGAATTTTACTCACCACCAATGGTGCATTGTAAATAATGTGTTTGATATTGGTAACTTTCAGAGATTCTTATCTTTGCATTTTTCCAAAATGGAACTAAAAATATTCACTTGTATGAAACTCTGTCTCCACAGACATTCCAGAGGCTCCTGAATCCCAGGATGGGGCAAAGATGTTATAGTCATAACGGAAAAAAGATAGCCTTATGTTTCTCTTGTCAAGTTCTGTACACCGGGGCTGTCAGGGAGCCTGGCTGGGGAGTGCGGGCACATGTCTTTCCCCCAGAGGGACCATTTCAGTCTCTTCTAATCTTGAGCACCTCCCACGTCCTTCTCACACTTTTTCTTAAAAAACTAAAATTGACTTTTTGAAGAAGTGTCTTGTAAAGTATCCCTCATTGTCATTTAGCTTGTTCCTCTAGCTCTTATACTCCCCATAAACTCGAAGTTAGGTACAAATGCTTGGTCAGAGCAGAGTAAACATTTTTGGGAGGTACACTGCAGAGATGACTCACACTGGGCACACAGCACATCAGGTGGTCCCGCAATTAGGGATCTAAGTTTTATCATGCAGATCAGCTGGTGACCCCAGATGACTCTGGGAACATGCTTTTCCTTTGCAAATAGTCAGTTCTCTGTGGCATGATCCTTGGGCTTGTGTGCAAACATCCCTTCTTCAACATCCTTCCCAGTTATCCCAGCAGCTGCTGATCCCTCGCCCGAACCAACGGCTGGGATTCTGCTAGAGAACGTCTTCTTGGTTGACGTTTTTCTGGCAGACTCTCTTGGTTTTTGGAACCCAAACTTGCATTTTGTATTTATGGGGTTTTGTACGTGTGTATTTTGTATATACATACATAGGATACCTGTATTTCCCTTTACTACTTTTTGGCTGGTATTATAGAAAATTTACATTAATTACCCTAAACTCAGTAACGTTTTAAACAAAAGATGGGTAGAATTCTTAAGATACATTTCATAAACAACCGGTAGAATGTAACAATCACTTACTTTCTGAAAATCTCCATGACAGTTTAACAAAGGAGATGTGTGACACAGGCACGGCCCATCGAGAGCCGTCTGTGGGGACGGTGACGCTGCCAGACACGGGCATGGTCACATCGAGAGCCGTCTGTGGGGACGGTGACGCTGC
>NW_012122043.1:945596-947519 GCF_000951035.1 Colobus angolensis palliatus
GCCCATCGAGAGCCGTCTGTGGGGACGGTGACGCTGCCAGACACGGGCACGGCCCATCGAGAGCCGTCTGTGGGGACGGTGACGCTGCCAGACACAGGCATGGCCACATTGAGAGCCGTCTGTGGGGACGGTGACTCTGCCAGCTGTCACTCCCTCATAGCAAAAGTGCCTCCAAATCCAAAGTTGACAGCAGCTCGTTTCTTAGCTGATTTTATGCATGTGTCTATTTTCGCGTACACAGAATGTTAGGTAGGATTCTACTCACATTATGTATTTATCCAGTAACATATTTAAAAGTTTCAAAATGACAAAAGCAACATTACTGCTAATACAACTATTGAGTGAAGTTCAAGGTTTCCTCAGAGTATTTCTCTCCTTAGACTCTCTCAGAAAGGCCATCGACTCAGAGAACTGTTTGCAAAGTTACTTGAAAGCATTCTTTTCTTTGTGATCACAGCACCCATCTGGAATACTGTTAGGTTCTTATGTTTCAGTTCATTTTCAATTTTAAGTAAAAAAATTTTAATGTGTAAAGCATTTACCTGGCTCAAAAGCCAAAATTCTATAAAAAGGTATATTCAGAGAAGTCTCATTCTTTCCCCATCCTGTCCACCTCACCATGTCTTCATGCCCCAAAGGTAACTCGTTATACTGGTTTATGTTTCTAGTGCTTCTCTGCAAAAATAAGGAAATACATATATGTTTTTATTAATATATTATGTTTATCTATCATTATCTGTATATAATTAATCTAGGGATTGACCAATCGACTGATGGCAGACAGTATACTATGGACTGGGAATCTGTCCGTTCTGGCTTTTGTGAGCAGTAGTAATGCATGGTGAAGAGGAAGCCATGGAGACAGCTCCCAGCCCAGCTGTGCCTTCTTCCTGTGGAACCCGCCCTGGCCGACCATGCTGGGCTTCCCTGCCTCTGTCTTTCCTCTGGAAACTCAGTGAGCCCTGCCTCGCCCTTAGGTGATCTGCTCGCTCTCCCTTGACTTTCTCTTGAGCTCGTTCCCTTCTTTCTGTCTCTGCTGCCACTGCCTCCATCCAGGTCTGCACGCCCTGTGGTGACAGCTCTGGAGGGCTCTGGTTCAGCTGGCCCTTTACGGGCTCCGGTCAGCTACGGGACTCAACATCCTGCACAGCCCTTTACCGTCTCGATTCAGCTTTCATTTGAAAACAGACGCAAAACACGTCTGTCTTTCCCATTGTTCCTCCTGAGAAAAGCACTCACAGACAAAAATCGAGAAACACAGAAAAGTATAGACAATAAACTAAAAATCACGCACAGTCTCACCACACAAAGAAAACCCTGCGTAATATTTTGTTACATTTTCTTCCAGTCTTTTTTTTGCGAACATATATATCAAGAGGGTTGATACTGCATGTAAGTTCTTTTAGAACAGATTTTAAAAACTTTTTTTTCAATTATAAAAGAAATATGCCAGGCAGAATGGCTCACGCCTATAATCCCAGCACTTTGGGAGGCCGGGGCGGGCGGATCACAAGGTCAAGATATCAAGACCAGCCTGGCCAAGATGGTGAAACCCTGCCTCTTAAATACAAAAGTTAGTTGGGTATGGTGGTGCATGCCTGTAGTCCTAGCTACTCAGGAGGCTGAGGAAAGAGAATTGCTTGAACCTGGGAGGCGGAGGTTACAGTGAGCCGAGATCACGCCACTACATTCCAGCCTGGCAACAGAGTGAGACTCCATCTCAAAAAAAAAAAGAAGAAAGACATGCTCGTTACAGAAAATTCAGAAGAACTATAGAGTATAAAAGAAAAAATAAACCAACTACCCACAAGGGCTTCTCGTTTTGGCATATTTCCTCCTTCCAGTGTCTTTTCTTTTTTTATTTCATTTTTTTGAGACAGAGTCTCGCTCTGTCGCCCAGGCTGGAGTGCAGTGGCAAGATCT
>NW_012122043.1:949057-951323 GCF_000951035.1 Colobus angolensis palliatus
ACAGAGTGAGACTCCGTGACAAAGTAAAGTATTTGCAACACAGATGACATACTAAGGTTTGGTATCATTCGTTGATAGAATCTCCTGAAGTTAATAATAAAAGGGCAAATGCACTGGACGAAAGCTAGCAGAAAGTATCAAAAGTGAACAAAAGGAGAAAGTGGTTGAAAACAGAGGCACCAGGGTTAGACTCATCTGTAATTAAAGGAATGCAACTGAAACCTAATGAAATGGCCATCACTAGACTGAGGGGAGGAGAAAGTGGGCCCAGGCCAGGCACACATGCTGGGAGGGAGGCACACAGCCTCTTCCCGAGCAGCCCCTGCCTGTGCCCCCCACTCCTTGCAGCTCACACCCAGACAGCCTTGGGTCAGGGGTGCCAAGCTGGCACAGGCTGCTTGTGCAAGGCACTGCCTACAGGAAAGCATTCTCTCAAGAGGGCCGAGGAAGCACAGCTGTGGCACAGAGCAGGCCTGCGATGTAATCCAAATGGCATCACTTGGCTTAAATGAGCGAGCAGCATCTGCCAACAGAGCATCTGAGAGGGTCCTGGGGATGCCCCTGTGCCAGCAGAGAAGTGGGCAGATGGGCTCCATGCCAGCATCAGACACCGTGAGGGTGGAAACTTTCCTGCCAAATGTTTCTCCTCCCCTGGCTACTGCCTTTGGTCACTGTGATGCTGCCTTTCCCCGGGTTACTGGGAAGAGGGTGGGGGCCCGCGCAGGGCAGTGCTCGTCTCGGCCCACCCTCCAGGCCCTGAATGCCAGCTTGAAACAAGTCCCATATGGCAGGGGCAAGATTCGCCACGTTGGTGAATTGTCTATTGCTATCCTCCACCGATTTTTCTATTAAATTGCTTTCTTTCACTTTAAAGAGCTTTTTGTATGTCGTAGAAAATAACCTTAACCTTTCAGGTGACCAATGGACTCTTTCATCATGCAAAACATATGCACTTTTTTATAAAATTAGATACATCTTTCTTTTTTCACTTCTGATTTTTAAATCTTGGTTAGGAAGCTCTCCATGATATCTTTTTTTTTTTTTTTTTTTTTTGAGATGGATTCTCGCTCTGTCGCCCAGGCTGGTGCGCAGTGGCGCCATCTCGGCTCACTGCAAGCTCCGCCTCCCAAGTTCACACCATTCTCCTGCCTCAGCCTCCCGAGTAGCTGGGACTACAGGTTCCCACCATCCCGCCCAGGTAATTTTTTTTTTTGTATTTTTAGTAGAGATGGGGTCTTACCATGTTAGCCAGGAGGGTCCTGATCTCCTGACCTCGTGATCCGCCCACCTTGGCCTCCCAAAATGCTGGGATTACAGGCGTGAGCTACCGTGCCTGGCCTTTTTTTTTTTTTTTTTTTAAGATGGAGTCTAGCTCTGTCGCCAGGCTGGAGTGCAGTGGCATGATCTCAGCTCACAGCAACCTCTGCCTCCCGGGTTCAAGCGATTCCCCTGCCTCAGCCTCCCAAGTAGTGGTGACTACAGGCGTGTGCCACCACACCCAGCTAAATTTTTGTATTTTAGTAGAGACAGGGTTTCACCATGTTGGCTAGGATGGTCTCGATCTCCTGACCTTTTGATCCGCCCACCTCAGCCTCTCAAAGTGTTGGGATTACAGGCATGAGCCACTGTGCCCAGCCTTATTTTCTTTTTTTGAGACAGATTCTCACTCTGTCACCCACGCTGGAGTGCAGTGGTGTGATCTCGACTCACTGCAACCTCCACCTCCTGGGTTCAAGCAATTCTCCTGTCTCAGCTTCTCGAGTAGCTGGGACTACAGGTGCATGCCACCACGCCTGGCTAATTTTTGTATTTTTAGTAGAGATGGGGGTTTCATCATATCGGTCAGGTCAGTCTCGAACTTCTGACCTTAGGTGATTCACCTGCCTCGGCCTCCCAAAGTGCTGGGATTACAAATGTGAGCCACTGTGCCCGGCTGCATGTGGTATTTTTAAGGCTCTAAATGCCCTACAGAAAACTTGTACAAAACACAGCCATCTCAGTAGTCATGAGAGTACCTGCTGCCATCACAGGCTGGTTGCAACTGCATTCTATAAGAGTCTTTGATAACCTGACAGATAACACTGTATATCTCATTGTTTTAGTATATTTTAAAAATTAATGAGATATGGTCAGGCACGGTGGTTCACGCCTGTAATCCTAACACTCTGGGAAGCCGAGGCAGGCGGATCATTTGAGGGCAGGAGTTTGAGACCAGCCTGGCCAACATGGCGAAACCCCCTCTCTACTAAAAATACAAAAATTAGCC
>NW_012122043.1:951654-976859 GCF_000951035.1 Colobus angolensis palliatus
AGGATTGTTTGAGCTCAGGAGTTTGAGACCAGCTTGGACACCACAGTGAGACCTTGTCTCTACAAAAAATTTAAAAATGGTCTGGACGTGGTGGCTCACTCCTGTCATCCCAGCACTTTGGGAGGCCGAGGTGGGCCGATTACCTGAGGTCAGGAGTTTGAGACCAGCCTGGCCACCATAGTGAAACCTTGTCTCTGCTAAAAATATAAAAATTAGCCAGGTGTGGTGGCGTGCACCTGTAATTCCAGCTAGTCAGGAGGCTGAGGCAGGATAATCATTTGAACATGGGAAGCAGAGGTTGCTGTGAGATTGCGCCATTGCACTGCAGCCTGGGTGACAAGAGCAAAACTCCGTTTCAAAAAAAAAAAAAAACCCCACAAATGTAGCCAGGTTTAATGGTGCACACCTGCAGTCCCAGCTACTCGGGAGGCTGAGGTGGGAGAATCACTTGAACTCAGGAGGTCAAGGCTTCAGTGAGCCATGATCATGTTACTGCACTCTAGCTTGGGTGACAGAATGAGACCCTGTCTCAAAAAAAAAGTGTATCAGGCACTATTCCAGATGCTGGTGAGATAAAAGTGAACAAAACAATATTCATACAGCAGAATATTATTTGGCCTTAAAAAGAAAGGCAATTCTGACACAGGCTACAGAATGGATGAATCTTCAGGTCAATATGCTGAGTGAAGTAAGCCAGTCACAAAAGTAAATACTGCATGATTCCAGTGATATGAGGTTTGTAATCAAATTTATAGAGACAGAAAGTAGAACAGTCATTGTCAAGGTCTGGGAAGGGGAAAATAGGGAGTTATTTTTTAATGGGTACAGAGTTTCAGTTTTATAAGATGAAAAGAGTCCTGGAGATGGATGGTGGTGATGGCTGTGCACCATTATGAATGTGCTAAATACCACTTACTGTACACTTAAACATGGTTAAGTTGGTAAGTTTTATTTTATGCATGTTTTACCACAATAAAGAAATTGGGAGGGAAAACAAAGTAAACCAAACACAAATTTCCCTGCCCTTATGAGGTTTATATTCTACAGTGTGGGAGACAGACAAAAGTAAAATAAATAAGTAGGACTTCTGTTTCAAGCCATGATATAATAGCTGGTGCTGGGCTCCTGCCTTTGTCACAAGCTACTAGAAAATAGGATAGAATAGGCCGGGCACAGTGGCTCACGCCTGTAATCCCAGCACTTTGGGAGGCCGAGGCAGGCAGATCATGAGGTCAGGAGATCGAGACTGTCCTGGCTAACACAGCGAAACCCCGTCTCTATTAAAATACACAAAAAATTAGCTGGGCATGGTGGCGGGCGCCTGTAGTCCCAGCTAGTCAGGAGACTGAGGTAGTGAACCTGGGAGGTGGAGCTTGCAGTGAGATAGTGCTATTGCACTCCAGCCTGGGGGACAGAGCGAGACTCCATCTCAAAAAAAAAAAAAAAAAGAAAATAGGAAAATAGGATAGAATATATGAAATAACTGTTTTTATACATTGGACAACAGGCAACACAGAACATTGATTCTTGAGAGACAGGAAACAAATGAGGTGGGCGGTGTGATCATCCTGGCCTTCTGCCTGGAGGAACTTTCAGGACCACAAGGAGGCGGAACCCAAGCAGAGCTTGGTGGCCACACAGAGTTGAGATGGTGATTGTAGTTTGGGGAGGCAAAGGAGCTGGAATGTATAGATAGGAGTGAGCTATGTAGGGAAAAAGCCTCCAGAAATCCACATGGTATCCTCTTGGATCCTGGACTGAAGATGAAGCTGTGCTAGGCAGTGTGAAAAGCTAAAGGCTGGTGGGAGAACGACTAGGGAGCCCCGAGCTGCCAAATGCCCAGAGCTCACCCACAGCAGGTCCATGTTTGTGTTCCCACCAACCACAGTGGAGAGAACTTAAATACACAGGATTTTCACCAGAGATCCCAGGAGGGCCACAGCTTCAAAACAGCGCTAGATTAATCTTACGGGGTAGACTATTTAGATGTACTCTAATAAAGCTTTAAAAACAAGCCTCAAAAGGATCAAGCTGTTAACTTAACTGCCTGTCAGAAAAAGTCCAATATGTTTTGAAGGAAAACAACATAAATTTGATGTTCAACAATTGAACACCATAAAGCCCAGGATCTAATAAAAAATTACAAGACGTGAAGAAGGAAGGACTTAAAGGAAAACACAAATCTAATGAAGAGTGAAAAATAATCTACCCCCCTCCCCCAAAAAAACCAGCGAAATGTTCTTTTAGAGTTGAGAAAAATACAACATCTGAAATAAAAAATTCATGACATGGGCTTAACAGCAGATAGGATACTACAGATGAAAAGATCATGATCTAGAAGATTTAACAACAGAAATTATACAAACAAGCACTGCAAGATGAAAGCCCAAGGGGTGGAACTGGTGGAGGAAATGGCCTCAAGGCCTCCCTAGCACCAGAGGAACATGCATAACTGGGTTTTCAGAGAGAAATTGGGGTCGGGGAACAGGGGCAGAAACAGTTTCAGAGAAAATAATTTCCAGAAGCTTTCCACATTTGATGAAAACCATAAATTCACAGATCCAGTGAACCCTAACACATCAAAGACGATAAACTACACCATGGCATATTCTATTCAAGTTGCAAAAAACAAAACAAGAATGATTTAAAAAGACCATTTAAAAAGCAGCCAGAAGAAAAAAGATGATAAAAATGACTGCTGACTTGTTAGAAATAATGCAAACCACGGCCGTGTGTGGTAGATCACAACTGTACTCTCAGCCCTTTAAGAGGCTGAGGCAGGAGGACTGTCTGAGCCCAGGAGTTCGAGACCAGCCTGGGCAACATGGCAAGATCCCGCCCTTTTTTTTTTTTTTTTGAGACAGAGTATTGCTCTGTTGCCCAGGCTGGACTACAGTGGCATGATCCTGGCTCACGGCAACCTCTGCCTCCTGGATTCAAGCGATTCTCCTGTCTCAGCCTACCCCGTAGCTGGGACTACAGGCACCTTCCACCACACCCAGCTAATTTTTGTATTTTTAGTTGAGACAGGATTTCGTCATGTTAGTCAGGTTGGTCTCAAACTCCTGACCTAAGGTGATCCACCTGCCTCAGCCTTCCAAAGTGTTGGGATTACAGGCACGAGCCACCACGTCCGGCCCCATCTCTATTTATTTTTAAAAATTATTTTTAAAAGAATAAAAATTTTATAAAGGAGAAATAATGCAAACCAGAGGATGAAGGAACAAAGTATTTAATGTGCTTAAAAAGGAAAAAAAAAAAACCTGTCAAGCTAGAATTGTGTATCCATAATGTTAAACTTCAAAAATGCAGGCAAATTAAATAGATTTTTCAAACAAATAAAAGCTGAAGGATTGGTTTACTGCAGAATACACAATGACAAAAAAACAGAATTCTTCAGGTGGAAGGGAAATACCAAGTGGAAACTGAGACCCACACAAAAGAATCAACAATGCCAGAAATGGTAAAATAAGTGAATTTTCTTGTTTTTAAATTTCTTTTTTTTTTGAGACGGAGTTTCACTTTTTTGCCCAGGCTGGAGTGCAGTGGCGTGATCTTGGCTCACTGCAATCTCCACTTCCTGGGTTCAAGTGATGGTCCTGCCTCAGCCTCTGAGTAGCTGGGACTACAGCATGTGCCACCGTGCCCAGCTAAGTTTTATATTTTTAGTCGAGATAGACCATGTTGGCCAGGCTGGTCTCAAACTCCTGATCTCAGGTGATCCACCCACCTTGGCCTCCCAAAGTGCTAGAATTACAGGCATGAGCCACTGTGCCTGGCCATTTTTAAATTTCTTTAAAAGATAAGGTATCATGGGGATCATAAGATACTCAAATGTAAAATATACAGATGGTGATAAATTAAAAATCCATTTTTAAATTCTAATCACTAAAACAACCCTCCCTCCAAACAATCAACAAGAAAACACTAGTACAGAGGTATAGCAAATAAGCCAATAATATAGTTAAAATAGACTGCCAAAAATTTTTAAAAAAAATCTCACTCCAAAAAGTAGGCAGGAAAGAGTAAACAAAGAATAGATGAGACAAATAAAAAACAAATACTAAGATGATAGACTTAAACTCAACCATTACACAAAATGTAATTAAATGTAATTATATTAAATGTAAGCAGTCTAAACACACCACTTAAAGGCAGAGATTGTCAGACTGGACAAGAAAGCAAGACCTAGTTATATACTTTCTACAGAAAACACATTTTAATTATAAAGGCACAGGTTAAGAGTAAATGGATGGAGAAAGATTCCATGAGAGCGCTAATCATAAGACAGATGAAGTGGCTATGTTAATAACAGACAAGATATACTTACAGGACAAGGAGAAAGAGGACAGCAATAAAGAAGAACATTTCACATGATAAATGGATCAATTGATCAAGAAATCCTCAATCCTAAATATGTATGCACCTGAAAAGAGACTTTCAAAATACAAGAAACAAAAACTGATAGAACTGAAAGGAGAAATGGATCCACTGCCAATTATGATTGGAAGGTTTCAACATTCTCCTCTCAGTAATCGGAACAAGTAGGCAGAAAAATCAACAAACATAGTATTTGGGTTGCAGAAACTTTAAGACTGGTTTTCTGTTTCTGCCTTAGAGACTAATGACGTGCATCTCAAATGTGATATGAGCATGGAACTGAGTTTGAGAGTTCCTGGTTTGCAGCTTTCCTTCCTGGAATGCAATTCTTTATCTGTAAAAAGGGGTAATATGATCTTATCCACATGATTGCTGTGATAATTGGATCAGAATGCAAAGAGGTATGGACACTATAAAGCGCCGTGCAAATTCTGGCTATTTTTTTTTTTTTTTTTTTTTTACTATTTTTGGTGGTCTAAGGAACAGGATTCTTCTGTGTTACAGGGTCAGGCACTATCTGGCCCCTAGTGATTGATCACCAGCCTGCCTGCCTCCCTGCTAGCTGTGGTGCCCAGGTTGGCCCCACCTGTGGTCTCAGTACTGTGTGCCCCATGCTCTGTTCCTCGGCAGGGCATGCAGAAGGAACCAGAAGCTTCAGGAACATTGCTTCCAGATCAGTTCGTTTGCCAAACCTCCCCCCTAATTTTTTTGCCAGGTGCCCTTTCCCTATTACCTAGGTGCTCTGTCTCTGGACTCCTTATTCCTGTTGTTTGGCTTCTTTGTGTGGTACCCTGGCTTCTTTGCCAGCTCCCTATGCACTGATCCAACCAGCCTCCCACCAGCCACACCTTCCTTCAAGGGTGGGCTGCACAGAGACCCACCTGGACTCACTGAGGCTCCCCCTGGCCTGGGACATCTTTATCACCTGCCAAATTCTGGCTCGCATCTTCCCAGACATGCTCTGGTATCACATCACGACACTACTCAAGACCCAGTGCCACCAACAAGGGGCAAGGAACATTTGCAGCAGGCCACCTGTGTTCTAGGGAAACTTGGATGACCTTTTAAGATGGGGAAGGGAGAACGCACAGGACATAAGCAGGGTCAGCAGCACAGCTAGAGGGGAGACAAGGAAGAATGATGCCTTACACTCTGCACGAATCCTGGATTAGACTGAATGTATCTGAGGACACTACTACATTCATAGCATCACAGGGTGACACCTGTGCCATAATCTCTGCAGGGGCCACATGCTAGGGGAAAGGCAATAAGCCTTAGAATTCTCCAAGGGAATCCTAACACTGAAGACTTCAACTCGGGGATCATTTCCCAACCCCTTTAGAGGAAGTGCAAAAACTTATTATATTCTGTTTCTCTTCCTGCTGACACCACACTACTACTCCTGAAACCATACCTGTGACGAGACAAATACAAGGCAAATTCCAAGATGACTAACTGCAGAAACCCATCCAACATTTCCTTTTGTTGTGCTGGAATATAGCTGCAGGGAATGTGTCTGCCTCTCTGCTGAGGTTTGGAAACCATCTGGTCAAACGACAATTTTAGGTTCTACCCATACCTAGATCAGGGCTTCTCCAACCTCTGTGTGTACTGCAATCACCTGGAGTCTTGTAAAGCAAAGATTTTGACTCAGTTTGCATCGGGGCTATGGTGGGCCCAGGATTTTGCATTTCTTACAAGCTATGTCAAGGCTGCTGATCTGTGGCTCATGCTCTGAGGAGCACAGACAACACCCAACACAAGTCTACAAAGGCGCCCACCCCAACCTCAGGGCGGGACGGAGTCACTCAGCAGGAAGGCTTACAGGAGATTCTCGTATTCACTCATACGACATTTTAATCAGTGAGGCCAGTTTAGTCAAAGTGTCATCAACCCCAGCGTATACTAAACTTACCCAGAACTCTTGCAGCTCTGTTAGATGGCTGATATTTTCAATCTTTTTGATTCTATTTGATGCAATGTCCAACATCGTGAGTTTGTTCTAAAAGGAAATAAAATGTTTCCTGGATTACCTCTGATCAACAGTGATTTGCATGACCACACAGGCAGTGTCAAGTGCTGACCTTAGGGCTGCAGGTATACTACTCTCTCTGCCCTCACAGGATAAGGGCATGCTATGGAGGGTGACGAGACCTGCCTGCTTCCTGCAGCCCTCCCTGGGACAGTGTTTCCATCAGAGCCTGCCCAGCTACCTCCTTGAGCTCTCCTGATCGCTGGGATTTGAGACCGTGTCAGACTCCAAGCCCAGTGCTCCCAGATCCCTGTCCACTGAGGCCCCTAGTGAGACTGATGGTCCCAGGAAGAACCAAGTAACCCCCTGACACTCTGAAGAAAGGCTGACAATTGTAGTTATATTTACTTAGTGCTCATCACAAGGAAATGTACAACCAAGTAATCTTCAAAACAAAGTTCCTCCCTTCATTTAGGGATGAGGAACTTGGGGCTCAGTGGGGCTAAGAATCTGCCCAGGTGCATAGTAGCAGTGGGAGATGCAGGACTCTCGGATCCCAAGCCTAAACTCTTGTCTCGGAAGAGGCTGCCAGGAGCATGAGTGCAGAGAAAGGACCCGTGCTGAGGACTGGGTGCTGGGCCTGCTGAGCACCTGCTGCAGGGTGTGTGCCCCCACCGGGAGACAAGAGTGTGTTTTTAGGATCTTTTACTCTGAAAATGCACATCAGTTACTCACTTTCCAATATACATTATCTAAGCCTGGAAAATACTTTTGTTTTTCATCAAAAGGAAAATGTTTACAAGCTGTCCGAGAACCTCTGACAAAGTTCATTCCCTTCTCTGCCCTCACGCTCTGCTCCCTCCTAGTCCCTTCCTTGGTTTTCTACCGCATTTTTGGTATTCCCATTCCAAAGCCTTCCAAGTTTTAAGGGAAAGTTAAAAAATGTCTCAAAAGCAGACACTCCTCCCCCCATCTCCCCTGAAACGTACCCAGCCAGTAGCTTGCCCAATTCGAAAGCACTATGGCTGTGGCCTGGGAGCTTCTCTGGCTGTGCCAGCCTTGCTGCCTTGGCACCCAGCACACCAGCTGTGCGTGTCACGTCTGACAGCACTCTCCAGCAGGCTATGCGTGGCATGCCACCTAGGAGGTGGCTTCAAACCACCCATCTTGGTGCCCTGGTCAGGTCTGCTCACCGAGTGTCAGGCTCCACAGTGTGCGAGGGAGGAGCTCAGTGGGGCGGGTTCAGAGCAAAAGGACTGCAGGAAAATGTTGCAGAAGACGCGACTGTGGGCAGTCCAACAACACACCGCCTGGCGGTGGGGCTGGAACAGGCCTCTCTAGCACAGACGGCAGCTCTCCCCTACACTCTGCACCGTTCTGAGATGCTCATGGTCATCTGGTATGCAAGCCCAGAAACTGGCAAAATGAAAGTGGCCTGGAACACACGCAGGATTTGAGCCTCGTGAGGTCCAAGTACCAAGGCTCAGCACGAGGGGCAGAGTTGGTGGTGGGCTCCGGCTGTCAGAACCGGTCCCTCACCTCTGAGCTCAGGGATCCAGGTACGCACTCAACACTATTTTATGTTTTTCTAGGGGAGTTGGACAATGTTGTGAAAGCTCATCCAAAGAAAACTAGTAAGAACTGCTTAAGAAATAGAAAAAAAGAATGGAACAGGGCGAGGAGAACAGGCACACCAAAGGGCATGATGCAACGCCACAGAAACTACACCTGTCAGGGACCACTGCAAACATATTCTAGACCAACGGGAGAGCCCCGAGCTGGAGGAGACACTGCAGAACAAGACAGGAGTCGTGAGACCCTGGGGTGGGGGCATCATCTAAATTCCCATCTGGGACAAAACTACATTTGCTTTATTTCCCACCATAAAAATAAATCCCAGATAAATTAAGAAACAAAACTTAGGAGACAATATTTGTCTGATCTTTAGTTGAAAAAAATGGCAGAGGAAAGACTGTTACATTTGATCATGATGAAGATTACAATAATGTAATTACCTTTAATACAACAATTTTTTTTTTTTTCTGTTGTTTCAAAGGCCCAAGAATAATCTGGTGTTTAACCAAGATCACAGGAGACTGCGGGGCCTCGGCTCGAGGAGGCCAGGGTGCAGGAGGGCACCAGGGCTCCCTTGAGCATGGGCTCCCTGCTGCGCACCCCGCCCAGCCCCAACCCCAGCCCCTGCCACACAGTCCTCAGTGCCATTCTACTGCAGGCATGTCTCTAAACCACAGAGGTGAACACTTGGTTTGCATGCTAGTTTTATAAACTTTTAATTTCAGTGCAAAGTCAAAGGAAGGCGACTAAACTTTCCACAGGCAAATTTGAATTTTTCCAAAATTTTATGCAGGTGTTGGTGAAATTTACTGACGCCAACTAGGCCCTGGGGTTGAGGCACAAAGGCCTAATGAGATTGAAACACTATGTTTACAGACCAATCTGGTTATATTTGATGGCAATTTGACAAAACAGAAAAATACAAGTAAAATTGAATGAGAAAGTCTTTTATTTGTCTTGAACACTGCACTGGGGCAGAGCAGGGTGAGCTGCAGGCAGCTGAGGAGAGTGGGGGCTCTGTGAGCACACTTCCACTCAGTATGTGAGGCTCTCCTGCACCTGAGTGAGAAGGGCCGGGGAGGCTGGGAGGAGCATGGACAGCTGTAGACAGCAGGCAGTGCGGAATGGGGGAGGAGGAAGCTGTTCATACTGTAAGAGGAGGAGGGGGCTGGGACTGAGAGGTGGTCCTGTGCTCTCTGTGGGCTGGAAAGTAGGAGCTGAGGCCAGTGGGGCCATGGGCAGAAGGTCAGTGGCCTAGAGGAGTGCCAGTCACGCTCGTACAGGGCCCTTTATGAGCAGGTTGGGTTTGTTTTTTTCAAATCCTGCAAAATGCCTACAGTGACGGTGGGTGTGCAGTGGATGCTGCCCCACTGAGGGAGCCTATGGAAGCCTGTGCTGAAATTCCACATAAAGCGTCAGCCCTTCAAGGCACACTCAGGGCAGAGGGCCGACAGGCACACACAGCTCCTGCACTTTTCAGTGTGAGGAGGGGTCCCTTAGTTTTTAGGATGGGAAGGTCTTTCCGATAAACCTCCAGAGGCAGGGCATCTTCCTGACACTGGCCCAAGAGGCCAGTGTGTGCTGGCTGGCCAGGTGCCTGCCCACCTGGTGCCCACCGCCCACACAGCCCCAGACAGACAGTGGGTGTCTTACATTGTTCTCCAGGCCCTCGATGACCTCGATGCCATTGTGGCTAAGGTACAGCTCCCGCAGGTTCACCAGGTTCTGCAGACCCTCGATCTTGGTCAGCCGGTTGCTCTGCAAGAGGGAGAGCACACAGCTGTCAGAACAATACAGAGGGTACAAAATTAAACGGCTTTTAGGAAATGAGGATTTGTGTTATCTTGAAGAATTCTAAGAATAGAGCATTTCACTTAAAACATGCTAGAATGGGGCCGGGCGCGGTGGCTCATGCCTGTAAATCCAGCACTTTGGGAGGCCAAGGTGGGCGGTATCACGAGGTCAGGTGATCGAGACCATCCTGGCTAACATGGTGAAATCCTGTCTCTACTAAAAATACAAAAAATCAGCCAGGTGTGCTGGCGGGTGCCTGTAGTCCCAGCTACTCGGGAGGCTGAGGCAGGAGAATGGTGTGAACCCGGGAGGTGGAGCTTGCAGTGAGCCAACATCGTGCCACTGAACTCCAGCCTGGGCGACAGAGTGAGACTCTATCTCAAAAAACAAAACAAAACAAACATGCTAGAATGGGACTCATGTAGAGAGAAAAAGAGGATCAAAATTTTGAGCCTGGGCCGGGCGCGGTGGCTCAAGCCTGTAATCCCAGCACTTTGGGAGGCCGAGACGGGCGGATCACAAGGTCAGGAGATCAAGACCATCCTGGCTAACACAGTGAAACCCCGTCTCTACTAAAAAATACAAAAAACTAGCCGGGCAAGGTGGCGGGCGCCTGTAGTCCCAGCTATTTGGGAGGCTGAGGCAGGAGAATGGCGTAAACCCGGGAGGCGGAGCTTGCAGTGAGCTGAGATCCGGCCACTGCACTCCAGCCCGGGTGACAGAGCGAGACTCCGTCTCAAAAAAAAAAAAAAAGAAGCCTGACAAACTTCTGCTTCACCAAGGGTTAACAGTGGTTTTCACATGCCCCTCAGTGTCAGTCAACGGGATCAACTAACCACAACTAACCACACTGGGCCTTGTCCCCAGAGCACTCTGTTCCAGCTCACTTCAAGGGTCTAATGCTGCTAATCTGCTTCCAACACAAAAGGTAAACAGGAGCCTAGGCACACTCAAGTGCTTACCAACTCCCAAATGCAGAAATCTAACAGGGCTGATATTCTCTGTGCAATGGAAGGAATTGCTTCTACTATTGAGCCAAACACTTTAGAATTTAGAATAAGCTCCACCTTCTGAAGAAGTCCCCTTTGGCTAAAAACCATCTAGGACTGCTACTGGGGCAGCGGGTGGAAAAAATCAAAAACATGGCACTTAAGAATGAAATTTTTGGGGAGGCCAAGGCAGGAGGTTCGCTGGAGTTCAAGACCACCCTGGGCAACATGCGGAAACCGCTTCTCTACATAAAATACAAAAATTAGCCAGGCATGGTGGTATGTACCTGCAGTCCCAGCTACTTGGCAGGCTGAGAAGGGAGGATTACTTGAGCCCAGGAGTGTGAGGTTATAGTGAGCTATGAATGTACTGTCAGTGCACTCCTGCCTGGATGAGAGAGTGAGACCTTGTCTCCAGAAGAAACAAAAAAAAAAGGCCAGGAGTGGTGGCTCATGCTTATAAACCCAGCATTTTGGGTGGCCAAGGCAGGAAGATTACTTGAGGTCAAGACTTCAAGACCAGCCTAGGCAACACAGTGAGACCCCATCTCTTCCATGCCCCACCCCCTCAACAAAATATTAGCTGAAGGTGCTGGTGCACGCCTGTAGTCCTACCAACTTGGCAGGCTGAGGTGGGAGATTGGCTTGAGCCCAGGAGTTGGAGGCTGCAGTGAGCTATGATAGCACCACTGCGTTGCAGCCTGAGTGACAGATAAAGACCCTGGCTCTAAAAAAGTGAAATAAATAAATAAAAAAGAGAATCAAGTTTTTGCTTAGCACAAGTATGTATAAAGTCTGTGACATCTAATGTTTCAATTGTTTACTAAGAGTGAAACAAAGTGCCAATTGTGAAGGATAAAAACTAAGGTTGTGTTCAGCAGCACTGGCCCTGCCAGGGCTTGCAGGGACGGGCGGCTCAGGAAGCTCTGTACCTGCATACTGAGGACTGTCAGGTTGGTGAGCGCATCCAGGTTCTGAAGTTTAGTAATTTTGTTTTTCCCCAAAAACAAACTCTCCAGGTTGGTTAAGGTGTCAATATTTTCAATTGCCTGTGGAAAAGACAGAACAGCAATGAGTACTGCAGTTGACAGGCTGTGCCAGGCAGCCAGCAGGTGACTGGACTGGGGCAGAGCTGTCAGGGCTTCAGTTCTGTGATGTGGGGCTAGTGATGTATCTGCTAAGACTTCCAGTGGAAATCCTACTTGAAGGCAGAATACAAGAGTGGCGAGTCCAAGACTGTCTTGAGCTCACTTCCAACCCTCAGATTTTCTGGGGTGCTGAGGAACAGTCTCAGAACCCAGGGACCAGCAGATTCCCAAGTCCCTTCCAGTTCTAAACTTGTGAGCTGACACATTAAAATGTCCTCCCGCTGGGCGTGGTGGCTCACACCTGTAATCCCAGCACTTTGGGAGGCTAAGGCGGGCAGATCACAAGGTCAGGAGATTGAGACCATCCTGGCTAACACAGTGAAATCCCGTCTCTACTAAAAATACAAAAAAATTAGCTGGACATGGCGGCGGGTGCCTGTAGTTCCAGCTACTCGGGAGGCTGAGGCAGGAGAACGGCGTGAACCTGAGAGGCGGAGCTTGCAGTGAGCCAAGATTGAGCCACTGCACTCCAGCCTGGGCAACAGCACGAGACTCCGTCTCAGAAAAAAAAAAGGTCCTCTGAAGAGCCTCAGTCTCTACAGAAGTGAGGTATGGGGCACTCTGACCTTAAGTCTTTGAAATCCTGCGACCCTCACTTAGGATTCCTGGGGGGCCCTCACACCACAGCACTCTGCCCCTCTTGCCCAGTTTCCACACCCGCCTACAGCACTCTTCCTTGCTGTGATCATGTGCTCCTCTATTCAACCATAAACCTCCAGAGGCAATGACCATGCTGCCGTCTGATCTCCCCATGGTGACTTGCCTACAACAGGATGTTTAATGACTGTTTATTGATTGGACTTCAGTTTCCCTCCTCTGTCAGTTCACTCTCTCTCAGAACAAGTCATTCTTTAAATATTTCAGCAGACACAAAAGAACCAGATGAGGTGCTTGCTAACCAGGAGGGGACTCCAGGATGGAAGATGATATGCTAATCCACACACCACTGCAGGACTTGGTGGGGGGGGGCATCCTCACCGGCTGTAGTCTGCATTAATTTGTGATGAGCCACCGTTCCCCTAGAAAGTTTCACAGTCAGACACTTGGTAAAGTGCGGACATCTGGGCTGCTCTCTAGTTTTAAATGTGCTGCTTTGCTATTTGTGGCCATGAGATCTCTAACAATAACTGTCAAGAGACTTGCCAAAACCACCCTCCCTTGGTTTGTATCCTGTCCAAGCTCTCAAGGGCCCAAGACAGACATAGCATGCTGTAATACTTTCAGAAGCCAAACAGAGGGGCATTTTGAACATGGGGCAGGGTCGAATGTGCTCAGAAACACCTGCCAAAGCCACTAAGCAAGGCCGGGGGAAGCACAGGCTCTGTGCCATGATCCTGATTAGGAGCCAGGCAGGGGGCTTGAATGCTCTTCTGGCTGACAGAAGTCCTCCTCCCTGCCCACGGGAACCCTCCCCACTCTCTGCCTGGCAGATCCACCTTCACTGTCAGTCCTCCCGGGACGCCCTCCTGCACTCCCATCCAGCACATGACGGTGGTTATGAGTCAGCTGGTGAAGACTTGATCCTGCTTCTGTGGAACACCAGATCACTTTTCCCAAGTCTTTTATTTCCATTCTGTCCCACGTTTTCAAGGTCAAATGGATCCTGAGAACAGATCTAATCCTGCGGGGGACTGTGTCCCAGGAGTATTAAGCCATCCAGGGAGGAAGGCCCAACTCAACACTGCCTTTGGGAGTGTGTCAGCATCAAGAGGCTTTCTAAAGCCCCTGGTATGTACATCAGTGCACTTCAAGTGACCACTTTGCTGGGCTTGGGAAACGTTCATCTCAAAGAAGCACATGCCAGAGAAGATTACCACGAGTAAGTCCAAGAACAAGGCATTCAGGTCGGCTGGTTCATCTCAGGCAGAACGTAACTGGGAACGGTGTGATTTAGGGTCATGATTTGGATGACGAGCAACTGAAATCTATGTGCAGAAGAAAGGCTAGACCACTCAGGACTTACTGATACTGACTTCGTTAGCATTTTTTCTTAAAAAAAAAAAATTTCCTTGTTCACGAAAAAAATCACAGCATCGTAAGAAATGCATACTCACTATGCATTCTACATACACCCACTGAGTCCGCACACAACCTGCCAGCTGCCTCTCCCTGAATATACTAGTCAGGGCTGTCTGCACCTACCCGGATGCGGTTAGATCCCAGCTCTAGCATCTGTAGTTGATGTAAGTTGCTTAAGTTCTCAATTTTACTGATTTTATTGTTGACCAAGAAGAGTTTTTTCAGTCGTGTCAACTTGTCAACCCCTTCGATGTTTCTCAGCAGATTAAAAGAAATATCTAGAATCCTGAGAACAACCAGAACAGTTTTTAAAAAAAATTACATGAGCATAGGTTGCAGAGAACTCACAATTCAACCACCCTAAAGGTAGCCTCCCCATTAGGGGTCTGCAGTCACTGTGGGGCGGGGCGGGGTGGGGTGGGGCAGGGGGTGCGGTCTGTGCCCCTGCTGCCGCCTGGCTCACACTGATGCTGTCATGAAGGATTTGGAGGCTGCCCAGGAGCCCGGAGCAAGCCAGAGGCAGCCTACAGGCTCCTGATGCCCTGGCTCCCAGCATGGTATTTGAGGCAGAAACTGTTTCATTCACACCTGTGACCATGACAGGACCTTGCACCAGGCTCTGCACACAGAAGGGGCCTGAGAAGTACCGAATTAGAAACAAAACAAGCAAAAATGAATAAGCAACAAAGGACAGAAATCCAGGTAAAGTTACAACTAGGACCTGGCTCCTTCTTTTTTAATTTTAATTTTTGTAGACAGGGTCTTGTTATGTTGCCCAGGCTATCTTGAACTTCTGGGCTCAAGTGATCCTCCCAATTTGACCTCCCAAAGCACTGAGATTACAGGTATGCACCACTGCACCTGGTGTAGGACCTGACTCCTTAAATTAGAAATGTCACTTTTTTTTTTTTTTTAAATTTAAAAAAAGGGTATTCAAAAGGCAAGAGGAAATTCTGGATTAACTTTCCCCTCTACCAATCTCAGTATCCCCTGAATGGAGGCTTTTCCAGAAGTCCCCAATGCAGCCTTCCCATCAAAGGTTTACTTTGCAAGCCAGGATTGTCCAGGAAGCCGAAGACATGCATGAAGCCAGTGTGGCCTCCTGGAGCCCTGAACATAGCAGGCAGAGACTTGGGATTCAGATGCAGGGCAGGACCCTGTGGCAGAGGCAGCCTCTCAAGGGCTAAGAGCCAGCAGGAGGTTGGCTCTGGAGAGACTGGACACCCCCCACCCAGTGGCCTCCCCACCATGCTGTTCTCCTGTGGGTCTCATGACTCACTCCAGCTCTGTTAGCGCCTCCAGATTCTCAATCTTCTTGATCTGGTTGTCGTAAAGATCCAGCTCTCGAAGACTCTGTAGCTCCTCCAGATTCTCAATGCATTTAATTAAATTTTGGCGGAGGCAGAGAGTCTGGGGGATGGGAAAAGGACAATTGACACAGGCACGGGGGAGGCCACGAGAAGGCCTCAGCTGGTCCTGGAGGACACAGGACAGGCCTTTCTGGTGGAAGGACGTGTCTTCATTCTCCTGCTGTTTCCCAGAAAGGTGCTGACCTCTGAGAGGCAGGTGGGCAAGGGCACTAAGCTAGAATTCCTCAACACACCTGAGGATGGGCAGGAACCCAAAAGGGGGCAGGAACCCAAAAGGAGGCGGGAGGCAGGCCCCCCACCAAGCAGGCCTAGTTGAGGAGGGAGGCGTTGGCCTGGGGTATGGGTGTTTGCCACTTCCTGGCAGAACATAAAAACCTATGGTGGGCTCAATTTTGAGAAACAAATTCAAATGAGATGCACGGAGGACCATAAAATTCACTGAGTGCCCAATTGAACACAGGCACAGAACGGAGGCAGGCCAGAGTCACAGGTCACTGGCCGCCTGAGCTCAGGAGAGCCAGCCCCAGGGCTGTGCCTCAAGTCCCTTGGCTGCTGTCTCACACTTGCTCTTCTCCCAGTAAAGGCCTGCTACAGGGCGGAGGCAGCCACGCCTCCCACAGGCTGGGCCAAAGACCACAGCTTAGGACTGATCGCTCGATTCTGGACTTATCCACATCCTGTGGGTGATATGGGTCACAGTCCCCTCATAAAAGTCCCTCTCACCTTCACTTTCTTCAGTACCTCAAATCCTTCAATCTTCCCAATGCGACAGTGATTCAGATCAACATCCTGAAACAAAGCGGAAATCTATACTCGGCTATAGCAAAGCGGCGGGAGACCTGTGTCCTAGAAGAAGAGCCATCAGAGGAGGCCTGGGAGTGGGCAGCAGCGGGGGAGGCAGTGCCAGGTGGGTCTGCAGCAGACAGATGTCGGTGACAAGGTGTGCTGCGGGGGCTCTTTGGTTTAGTGATGACTTAGTTTTATGTAAAACTGGCCCTTAAAATGATTGGTACATGACATCTTTTTCTCATTCCCTAGATCCTGTATGCACAAAACATAAGCTCAGGCTCTGAGGATATGCACCCCATCCCATCACCTTCAGAGACACGCTGTGGGCTTAGGAGGCCCAGCGGCCAGGCCAGTCATACACAGCCTGCAGCTGTTGGGACCCTCACGTATAATGTAATCATCAGACCCAGAGAATGTATGAGTCAAAGGCATCCCATCTGCCACACAATCCTCAAGGACCAAATAGACATGGGGATAACAATCACTGGTAAGAAAAACAACATGAACACAGGACTCTGATCCAACCAAGGGAGGCTTAGGCAACCTCTTTAGGGAAGTAACTTACTAATCTCATACAAGATAACCTGACAGGGCGGTCCATCACCACGCCCAAGGCTGGGCTGAGCAGGCGGCATTACCTCTGCATCTCTGTCCAGGTTGATGGTTTCCATGTCCACAGGCAGCTCATGTTCTTCTGAAAAAAATTAGAAAAAGAGGTTTGTTCAGAACCCCATTAACAGGAGGCATTGGTGAAGAGCTGCTTCTGGCCGAGGTCTGGGGCTGTTTGGTGCCCAGATCCAGCTCAAATCCTGAGGAGGAACCAATGGGAAGGTTTGCTGAGGACCTGGAAAATGTGGCAAGGTTGAACCCTGCTCCAACAATAGTGATGTTTTAAGCATCCTGAATTCCCTGAATTCAGATATTGGCAAAGGTCTCCAAACATCCATCTGTGCCTCTGAACTTCCTGAGAAGGGAAAAGTGTTTTGAAGCTGTTAGTAGGAAGGAGGGGAGGAAGTAGCTGAGTGCAGGTGAGCAGGGCACCACTACTGCCTTTCCGTGACTCCCAGAGCCGCAGAACTGGCAGCAGCCTGCCTCCTACGTAGCTTTTCTCCGTTTGGTTGTGGCAATAAACCAGGCCATTAGAATCTAGATCGTGCTGGGCACATCAGATGCTCTAGGATGGGCCTTTTAGTGCTTTGGAAGGTGGCCCAGCATCTACAAACACTTCCCTCTGCAAAGAGCAAAACAAAACAAAACATAGTTCAACAGATAGGATCAAAGAGGTTCACTGAATAATTTAAACACACTTCTCAATGGGGAGACTGATGAACTCACTCCAGCAGAGAAGCCCATTGGATTTCACGAGGACTCTCCACCCCAAAGCCGGCCTCCTCTGTGCGGAGGAGGCAGAGAGAGCTGCTCTCCCTGCTGAGGCGACAGACTCCCTATTAAGCACTTCCTCATTTCATTTCATTGGAACCTACTTCAGCATATGTGCTGAAAAGGACTAAGACACACACAGATGCACACACACACGTATGCACAAAGACATAGGCACGTATGCACACTACACAGACACACACATGCACATCAGTGGTATACAGACTCATGCAGACACACAAACACGCACACTCACCCCTTAAAACACTTAAAAAAATTAACAGTAATTCCTCAGTATCACCAAAGATTGTCAGTGTTCGCATTTCCTCAACTGTCTTAACATTTCTTCCCTTAGTTCACTTGCATTATGATCCAAATAAGGCTGTATATTGTGACTAGATGGTATTTCTCTTTTTAAAAATTTAAAAAAAATTTTTTTTTTTTTTAAGAGACAGGATCTCTGCTGCTCAGGCTGGAGTACAGTGGTGTGATCATAGCTCACTGCAGCCTTGAACTTGTGGGCTCAAGTGATCCTTGTCTTGGGCTCCCAGGAAGCTGCAACTACAGGTGTGAGCCACCTTGCCCGGCGAATTTTTTAAAACCATGTTTTGTACAGTCAGGGTCTCGCTATGTTGCCCAGGCTGGTCTGGAACTCCGAGCCTCAAGTGAACCTCCCACCTTGGCCTCCCAAAGTGCTAGGATTATAGGCACGAGACACTGCACCCAGCCCAGCATTTTTCTTAAACTTCTTTTTTCCCCTTGCAGTTTTCTGTTGTAGGAAAACAAGCTTGTCTTGTAGTGCTTCTCCCAGTCTGGATTCTGTCAATTATACCCATAGGATGCTCTTTCTCCTGTAAACGGATTGTCACTGTCACTACCTTACAGGGCTGTCAGCGCTCTTACTGTGGCTCTTCCTAGAGCAAACGTGCACTTGTTTCTGCAGTGGAGTGAGCTCACACAGCCCTGAACCACATGCCAAGGGCTGGCTCCTCACCTCACCTGGAGGCCTCTGAGAGGAGCACTTGACATCAGACCAGCTTCACAAAGTAATGATCCCACATGGCTGCATTCACTTCAGTTTTTCCACTGTGCCTTTTCTATAACCATCAACTGTGGTTAGTTAAAAAAGTTTACTATAGTTTATCCACAACTGTACAGCATACCAACCAACCTAAGAATTAAATAAAAGGAACTGGGCAAAACCAAGAGATAGATACAAATCACCCCAAAAGACAGTGTCAAGTTCATAAGCTCAGGAAGTTGCACTGGAAGAGGCACTACAATTAAGGCAGGGTGCCCAGGTCACGTGGTCCAAACCAGGACCCTTTGAGAGCAGAAGGGCACAGTTATGGCGGGCCGGCAGGCAGAAACCAGCTGTGCCAGGCTCCTCAGGACACGTGGTCACATGGCTTTAAGGGGTCTTGTTTGTAATACATCCAGCATGGCTGGCCGCTCACCACTCTAAATGTCAGCTAACCTCTGAAACAAGCTTTCCAGCCTACAATGCCCTTCTGAGTGTATTATAGATTCATTATATTTTAAAAATAATTTAGGGAAAATAGGTAGAAGGTAACAGTTGACATGATTAAATTTGTTTTAATTGAATTTAAGACTTAAACAAACACAGGTAGGAGCAAGTCTTGGCTTCTCTAAGGGCTAGAAATGCATACCCAGAAAACTCATAATCAGCTAATCATCTCAAAGAAAAAAACTTGGATTTTTCCAGGCCAGGCCAGCTGGTCTGCCTTGTAGCCGTGTGCCCTTGGACAAGCTGCAGAGAGTCTTTCTCCTCATCTGTAACACATTACCACATCTGGGTACTTACAGAACATGAGGACAACATCACTAGCCTGTGCTAGTGACCCAGGGAAAGAAAGCACACAGGACTTGCTCTGCCAACTCTCAAGTCTTCCATATACACCCGACGTCTCAGCAGCACCCATCTGAGGACAGCGGGGGCTCCTACCGCTCCACTGTTGGTGACTAAGTCAGGCGATAACGGAAGCTTCCATCTCTCTCTCCCATGCACTTTATTCCACCCACATCACTTCCAGAATATCAGCTCCGAAGTTCCAAAGTAAATGTAACTGGTACTTTTGTGGTAATCTCCTTTTGCCTTAAAAGTAGGTTGCCATAGTTACCAAACATCTTTGCTGGCACAGAGAGCACAATGTTATTTTAAAAATTAGGTTTGTTTCTTTATAAATTTATTTTATTTTTATAAAGGATGCATGATTATTCATACATTGTATACAAATCTAGAAAATGCAAAATGTATAGATCCTTCTTAAACCTGCTGTTTGGACAGACTCAGCCCGTTTGATGTGTTTTCTTTCTTTAGCAGGTAAAAGTACATACATGCACGCATACTGTTCAGAAACTTGCTTTTTTTTTTTGAGATGGAATCTCGTTCTGTCACCTGGGCTGGAGTGCAGTGGTGTGATCTCAACTCACTGCAACCTCTGCCTCCCGGGTTCAAGCAATTCTCCTGTCTCAGCCTCCCAAGTAGCTGGGACTACAGGTGCACACCACCATGCCTGGCTAATTTTTCTTTTTTCTTTTTTTTTTGTATTTTTAGTAGGGACAGGGTTTCACCATATTGGCCAGGCTGGTCTTGAACTCCTGACCTCAAGTGATCCAACCGCCTTGGCCTCCCAAAGTGCTGGGATTACAGGCGGGAGCCACAATGCCCGGCCACATCTAGGCACTTTAGAAGTCAATCCTCAGGCCTATAAAAATGGTAAGGCAAGACTCAGAAATAATTTCTCTCAAGAGATTAAAGGTTTCTATTGCTATGGTAGGACACAGAAACATAGCAGTCAACCATAACGCTTATTTCAAATCTGGCTTCCTAAACATATGGTTAATAAAACAATGTTGCGGTTCTGTTTTTTTTTTGAGACGAAGTCTCTCGCTGTCACCCAGGCCAGAGTGCAGTGGTGTGTTCTTGGCTCACTGCGACCTCCGCCTCCTGGGTTCAAGCAATTCTCCTGCCTCAATTACCTGAGTAGCTGGGATTACAGGCATGCGCCGCCACGCCCGGCTAATTTTTGTATTTTTTGTAGAGACGGGTTTTCACCATGTTGGCCAGGATGGGCTCGATCTCCTGACCTCGTGATCTGCCCACCTCAGCCTCCCAAGGTGCTGGGATTACAGGCATGAGCCACCACACCCGGCCAACAATGTCGTGGTTCTGTCTCAGATGGCATGCTAGTACCAATATCCGTGCTAGGATTTGCCTTCAGTGGAACTGGAAAAAAACCACATACTTTTTGCAAATGCTGTCAATGAGTCAGCCTGCTGAGGGAGCACCTCAGAGAGCACATCCACCTGCCCTGGCCCACTGAGGGCCCCTAAGGAGCACGGCAGTCCTTCCCCAGACCACACATCACCCACACCCAGGGACAGACCATATGCAGCACAGCCCACATCCCCCCAAAAGCGGATGTCCCCCAAGGGAGCTGGGCCTGGTACCTTCTGGGTCCTCCTCCCCCCGCTCCTCCCCATCCTTCAGGCTCTGTTCACTGAGGTCTGCCACGATGCCATCGCTGTGTTTCTTCCCTTCTTCATCGCCGGATTCCTCGGACTCAACCCGCCTGTCAACTGAACCCACACAAGTCAATGAGAATTCACATCCAATTTATGGGACTTTAAGGAACATATAATAAACACCCAGTTGTAAGTCAAAAGGACTTCATTTAAACATGTTTGTTGAATCCAGTTCAATAACAATTTGAGCGTCGCCCATGTCCCAGCACCACTTGAGGCATACGGCCGCAGGGAGAATGGGGAGCAGAGTGTGGAGCCTACATGGATACTTAGGTGAGGAACACACTACTTCTGCCCTCAAGGAGCTTGTGAAGAATTGCCCAGTGTTCTGAAAGCCTTGGATCACTTGTGATTAAATCCACTAATGGAACCAGGTAGTGAAGCACCTCCTGAGTGCCTTTCACTTTCAGGCTGGGTGACCACCACTGTGACTCTTCTGCCACATACCTCCATCCACGCTCTACTACTCATCTGGCTAAGAAAACCAGCCAAGTTCACAGGCCCACGTTCTGAAACAAATCAAGACTAACTCAAATCAGATTGTGGGCAGGGAGGATCACTAAGGAAGAGGAGAATACAGCCAGTAGTGCCGACTGTCCACAGAAAGCTCACTGGTGTGAAATGAGCTTTCACACTGGACACTGGACAGAATGTTAGCAACTCAAGGCTTTTAAAGGTTCATAAATATTTTTTGAATTAAAGAATAAGGCAATTAAATGTGTCAGGCAAAAATTCTTTGGTAAGGTTGTCAAATCATTTTTCTTTTTTATAACTTTACTCATGATCTCTTTTGGAAGTCTGTCGGGAAAACATGAGGCACTAACACATTACTTGGAATTATCAACCATACTGAAAATAGTCTCTTTCCTGACTATGGTTTATCTACAAAGAGATGTGCTCTTTGAGGGAAAAAGTTCAATTTCAGCTTTGTACTTCCTGCTTAGCCTAGCAAAGTAAAACCCAAGAAAGGATTGCTGTATAAAACAAGTCCTCATAAAACCCAGCTCCAAACCCTCCAAATCCATCTCTTCTTCCCTACCCCCGCAACGATGGTAGCTCAGTTATTTGTTAGCTGTGGCCTGTGCTCCTGCCCTGCCTCCTAACTCATCTCTCTGCAACTTGTCTTGCCTTGTTTAACCTATTCTCCATTGCCAGAGAGTCTGATCTAATTCTAAAATCCAAATCTGATCTTTGAGTCCAAAAGTATTTCTGGAATGCTCTTCCTGAGTTTGCATCTTGCTGCTAGAGATGCAGGTTTGGCAAATCATTTCCATTTGAAAGCCTCAATCTCCTAGTCTGTGGAAGGGAGCTAGTACAGAACCTATACCTCAGCGAGTTGCTGTCAGGGTTAAATTAGAAAAGGCACAAGAGCAGTTAGTACATGCATGACATGCAGTAGATATTTAACAAATTAGTCACCACTAGGCACAGGTCACTTGGTGGTCCAGGCTCAGGGAGAGAAAGTTCTTATTGCATGACAATCTGGTGCAAAAACCCCAGGAAGAGGAGGAGTGGTGTGAGGTTAGGAGAGGCTTAGCTAATGAAGGTTGGCCAAAGTGAAGCCTGAGGGCGGCAGAGAGGGTCTGGAACATGGGACAGTGGATCAGAATGTAAGAAAATGACTTTGGTGTACTAGGGACGATGGGCTGGGGAGCAGGGACAATGAATCTAGCCTAGAGATGGCGAAGGTCTGAGTTAAGGTACTGGCAATGGGAATGGAGGACACATCGATGATTTGGAGATTATTTTTAAAAGTAAAAGTCAGAGCTCCTTGACTAATAGGACATGGGTGGGAGTGGGACAGAGAGAAAAGCCGGGCTTTTATATTTGTCATTTACCAAGACATGGAAACAGCTGAAGAGGGAGTGGGAGGATATGAAGAGGCACTTCTTACTTAAAAAGACTCTAAGGGTATGAGGTCCAAGATCCTTAACACCACCGCCCCCATCCCCACCACATACGATTTGGTCAAACTCTCCTCCACACCCTTTGACCACAGCTTTCTTCATCTTGAGTGATTCTTGCTCTTTTCCCTCACCTTATCCCCAACCTCGTTGCCTTCGAGTTATTCTTCAGGCTGCAGCTCAGAGCTGGTCCTGCTTGTGCAGCTCTCACCACTCCCAAACATGTCAGCCCTTTCTTCTGCACCCGTCCTCCTTCCCCAGCTCCACATTCCTCCTCCCTACCACTTTCACATGAGGCAGTGACTGCTCTTCTGGGAGGGCTGTACCCCTCACCAAACCATGGGACCCAAGAGCGCTTAAGCACTTGATGACACAACTGATTCCCCTGTTGGTGGGTGTGTGCACGTATGTTTATACACATACTGCACATGCATGTATGACTGTACCTACAGATATGTAGAAAATTACATATAAATACATGTGTACGTATAACATATACATATATGTATTTGTTTTGTTTTGTTTTGTTTTGAACAAAATGAATGAGGAGAAAGAAAGTTGAATTTAGACTTTCTGGAACTATGACAGCTTTGAAAACAGGTATCACCTTGTGTAACTAAATCTTCTGGTTCCTTGCTACCCCTTCGCCAACAGTCCTTTTGATTTCAAGAGAAGACCCTTCTCCACCCTCACCACGCGAACCAAGGAGCAGACTCTGGTAGATCCCAGCGCCCAGAGCCTCAGTTTCCTCGTCAGCTGACCGAGGAGGCTCCCCCGCCTGTCAATCTCAGAGGCTCGGGGCGAGGCTCCAACTGGACTGAATGGAGCCACCGCGTCCCATTCAGCCCCACCCCCGGCCTGGCCTCGCGCCGCCGCTCTACCCCTAGCTCTGAGTCCTTCCCGGCCGCTGCCGCCCCCAGGCCGGGGCTCCCCCGAGGTCCAGAGCCTCCCCCGCTCCCCCGGGTCTGGCTGTCAGCTGTCAGGGGGCCGCGCGGCGGCGGCCGGAGGCGGGACGTGGGGTTTCTCTCAGGCACGGAGCAGTTCCGGCCCGCAGCTCCCCCCGCCCGCCCGGCCCTTGGGCCGCCGCCCGCAGGGGCCGCTCACCCTCCATCATCTCCTGCGACTGTTGCTGCCCCGCGCCGCGTTCCGCCGCCATGTTTGCTGCTCTTCCCCTTTTCCGGAATCTGTGGCCTCAGACCCATCAACCAATCAGGGCTCCTGCCTCAGAGTCGGCCCAGCCAATAGGATTCCGGCGCGGCGAGTTCGGCCGCGGCGCGCCTGCGTTTGCCCAGCGCCTCATGGGAGTTGTAGTTCCGTCATGAGGCTGCGCGCCGCGCGCCGCGCCTCCCCCGGGGCAGGTAATTTCAGGCAGCGGCGCCGGAACAGTCTGGAGGCGAGAAGCTGAGAAGGAAAGCAGAGGGAGTCGAAGCGGGACGCACCGTGCGGCCGTAGTTTCAGGCAGACGGAGTGGACGTCTAAGCAGAGTGGAGAGACGCCCTGGGCTCGAGAGTTGACTTCTGTCACTGTCTCGACCTCGGAGGCGTGGAGGGGCCGCGGGCCAGGCGGATCTTTCCGTGGCTGCAAGGTGCGGGCCAGTCCTACGTGCATCCCTGACCTTTGCGAGCCTCGCTGGCTGCGTCTATACAATGGGCCGAACGGCAAGAGCAACAACATTCTCCCGGCGTCCAGGCGCGGATTTTACCCATGCGAAATGCCGCCTTCTCTTGATGCTGAGAGCAGGCGGGCAGGTGCGGGGCACTTGCGCTGGTGGGGCCGCCAGCCAGCTGGCCGGCTCCGGGGCGCCAGCCGCGCTCCCCTTGCAAACCGTTCCCAGCCCAGTGCGGACGCTGCAGGCTTCGTCTACCCTGCGGAGCCGCCCAGCCCATGAGCGAGCCGCCCCGCGTCCTCCGCCTTCAGAAAGAGGCCTCCAAGAGGCGAGCTGTGCGCTACTTACCCATTTTGATCCCGAGACTGGAGGAAACCGCAGCTGACCGGCCCGGGGGCGGAGGCGCCCATTATTCCTTTGACTCCTCCGAAGCGCCGTGGGTGGGGGGGCGGGGGGGAGGGGTTGTCCGGTGCGTCCCTAGCAACCGTTAGCGCGGGCTTCTGGACTCTGGCTTGCTTAGTCCCGCCCATACGCACAAGTGGTTGGTCTGTGGCGCTTGTCAATCGGTGTGAGTCGCTGTGCGATTGGCCGGTGGGATAAAAGCGCGGAGGAGCTCCCTTCCGCAGTGTGAAGCCGGCTTGGCGTGACCCTCGCCTGACCCAGGTGAGATACCTGCGCTGGGGAGAGCGGGCCGGGGGCCGCAATCTCCCGAAGGCCGGTGTGGGGGCTG
>NW_012122043.1:977244-1000111 GCF_000951035.1 Colobus angolensis palliatus
CTCAGCCGGCGCCGCGGGGTGGGGGGCGCGCGCCGCCAGCGCTCCTGATTCCAGCCCAGACCTGGACTTGAGCCTTAATCTTTTCACGAGTTTTTCTTTCCCAGACTACGGCAGGGGCAGTCTTGAGACCTTTCTCCTCCTTACCTTTCGCATCAGTACCATTGGATGTCGATTTTTCTCTTAGGGCCTGTTTCCTCTCTTCATCCTTCTGCTGCTACCTTAAGACTTTATAATTTCTTGCCTGGATTACTGTAGCCTTTCTTCTGCTTTCCAGCCTTGCCCTGACATGGTCCCTGGAGTACTTTGTAAAATGCGTATCTGGCCATGTTACTCCTAAGCATTAAATCCTTAAAAGTTCATTTTGGGGATAAAATTAAGACTGGGCAGGCATAGGAGGCTCTGGGGTCGTGCTTGGCCCCTCCAGGCCCACGTCCATCTACTGTTCTGGGTACTGACCTCGTCTCTGGGAGCCTTTGCCTCTGAAAGACTTCTTCACTCTGCTTGGAAGGGCTCGGCTCTGCAGGTGCCTCCTCCAGGACTGACATCCTTCCTGTGTTCTACCGCACTGGTCACCTTTTTGGCCTCATCCTGAAACTGGTTCTGCTTTTAATTGTGCAGCTGTGCTGAGAGCAATGGGAGCTATTTGCTTCTTAGCTTATGTTCTAGTGGGAGAGAGACAGTTGCTTCTAGAAGTTTACCGAGATGCTCCTTGCATCTGTCCCTGCTTCTGTTTGGTCTGAGGTGGGGTCACTTGGGTCTTCTGGAATCAAAACTAGCAATGGGAATATGGTTACTCGGTGGCACCATTAGGTGCTGTCTGCTGGGTTTGTGTTCTGCAGCTCACCGTGGATACAAAGGACAATTCTAAAAATCTGGGCCTGGACGTGCAGGCATTTCTGGTTAGCATTTGAATCAAAATTTAGTGATCTAAGGTCGTGTGAAGCCAGGCTGTGTTCTTTCTTGAGGCCAGGCTGTGGCTGTGGAGTGCACGGGAGGTTCGAGGGGCCGGTGCTGCTCAGTGACTAACTGGCCCTGCGGACGGACCTCAGACGCCCCAGGAGGCATGGCAGGGGAAAAAGGATACATCTTACCTGCTGTCCTCCACGCTCTGGCAGAGGGTCCCATCAATTTCCCTCCTGGATACGCTTGTAATTCTCAGTAACCTAATTAAATTTCCACATCTTGATGTTTCAACTTTAGTTGGTATTTATTTATTTTCTCCCATGAAGGACAAAAAATTGCAGGCCCTTACCCTCCCTTCGCTTCCCCCCCCCCTTTCCATCTCATGGTAGTTACTTTTACAAAGAAGCTTCTGTAACATTTACAATATATTCTGAATAGTTATATTACTTTTTTATTATTTTATTTTTTGAGACAGGGTCTTGCTCTGTGGCCCAGGCTGGAGTGCAGTGATGCCATGTCCTCTCACTGCAGCCTCTGCCTCCTGGGCTCAAGCAATTCTCCCACCTCAACCTCCCAAGCAGCTGGGACTACCAGCGTGTGCCAGCACAACTTGCTAATCCTTAGTTTTTTTTTTTTTTTTTTTTGAGACAGAGTCTTGCTCTGTCGCCGAGGCTGGAGTGCAGTGGTGCGATTTCGGCTCACTGCCAGCTCCGCCTCCCCTGGATTCACGCTATTCTCCTGCCTCAGCCTCCCAAGTAGCTGGGACTACAGGCGCCCACCACCATGCCTGGTTAATTTTTTGTGTTTTTAGTAGAGATGGGGTTTCACCATGTTAGCCAGGATGGTCTCAATCTCCTGACCTCGTGATGCGCCGGCCTTGGCCTCCCAAAATGCTGGGATTACAGGCATGAGCCACTAAACCCGGCCTAATTTTTTTTTTTTTTTTTTGTAGAGATGGGGTCTCCCTATGTTGTTTAGGTTGGTCTCGAACTCCTGGGCTCAAGCAATCTTCCTGGCCTCCCAAAGTATTGGGTATATTACTTTTTAAAATAAAGTTTTGTAACATTGACATTGCAATCTGAAGAGTTATATTTTTTAGAAATTAAGGCTTTCTAACATAATGTATTCTGAAGAGTTTTATTACTTTTTTAAGAAAGTAAGGTTTTACAACATTTACAATGTATTCTGAAGCTATCATTAAGTGTCCTGAGCTTTGTCTATAGGTTGGTTCTAAAAGTAGAAAAAAACTGCCTCACACTGTAATCATGTCGTTGTTATTGATTGTAGCAATAATTAGTGCATTGGGAGGCTTAGAGAAGGAGATGTAAACCTGTGACTAAATGTCCCATTCAGCGTTGCTGCTTGTAGGAAAGCGGCACACTCGAACCCCAGACCCCGTGTGTAATTTCTTTCCAGCCTCCTACACATCTGCAGGTTTGCAGAGCCTTTGCCTTCTAGGGTCCTAGATTGGATTTGCGTGTAGAACATCTCTGAATTTTTTGACTGTATCCGTTGAGTCATACAAAGGAATAAAGGCAATGTTAGTCATGAATTTTATCAGCAGAGTGGATGCATTTGAACCCTTCACGGAAATTAGGAAATCAGAGAACCTGTGCCCTTGTGCCTCTTCCCCACTCTAGCACCTGCCTGACCCAGAGGGAACACCTGCCTAAAGTTTAGGTTTACCAGTCTCTTATTTAAGAAGTAGTTTAGTCACATAGGTGTGTTTCCCTGAACTGCTTATTTAGATTATTTCTTGACAAAGGAATCCTCCTGCTGATTGTCTTCTGAAGCTTGATTTTTTCCACTCATGTATGGCTAAGATTCACCCTTGTGTGTAGTTCATTTGTTTTCACTGCTGTAATTGGTGGTATGAATATACCAGAATTTAAAATTATCTTCTTGTTGATGAGTATTTGGATTTCATTTCTTTTTTTTCCTCCCTCCCTCGCTTCCTCCCTTGCTCCCTCCCTTTCTTCCCTCATTTTTTCCTGCCTATCTTTGCCATTGAGAACCATACTGTCCTGGACATTCTTGTGTCTTCTTAACTGTGTGCAAGAATTTCTCTGGAATATAAATCTAAGTGGAAAGTGCTGTGTCCATATAGACAAATGTTTGACTTGAATTGTTTTCTAAAGAGATTATGTTAATGTATTAAGATGTAATTCCTGTTGATCCAAATCCTTTTTGACATTGGGTATTATTAGATTCTTAATTTCTGCTGACTTAGTATGTATAACATTATCATGATTAGGATTTCCTCTCCTGTAAAACGCTTGTTCCTATTTCTTGTCATTTTTCTATTGGGCCATGTGTCTTTAAAAAATGTTTAAACTTTAAATAGTTTATCTTTTAAAGTTATTCTGGATATTAATTTTCTGTTGGTTATGTATGTGGCAAATCTCTTCTCCCAAATTGTGGCTCATTCTTTTTCTTTATGGTATTCTTTGTGAACCTGTGTTCTCATTTTTTTTTTTTTTTTTTTTTTTGAGATGGAGTCTTGCTGTGTCACCAGGCTGGAATGCAGTGGCATGATCTTGGCTCATTGCAACCTCCACCTCCCAGGTTTAAGCGATTCTCCTGCCTCTGCCTCCTGAGTAGCTGGGACTACAGTTGCGTGCCACCATGCCCAGCTAATTTTTGTATTTTTAGTAGAGATGGGGTTTCACCATGTTGGCCAGGATAGTCTCGATCTCTTGACTTCGTGATCCTCCTGCCTTGGCCTCCCAAAGTGCTGGAATTACAGGTGTGATGTGTTCTCAATTTTAATGTTAAATTTATTAATCTTATTTTATAACTAGAATTTTCTGTGCCTTGTTTAAGAAAACTTTCCCTACTCCAAAGTCTTACAGATAGCCTCTTCTAAAAACTTAGTGATTTTATTTTATATTTTATTTGGTTTGACAGGCCTCGCTTTGTTGCCTAGGCTGGCCTCCATCTCCCTGGGCTCAAGCAACTCTCCTGCCTTAGCTTCTAGAGTGGCTGGGGACTATAGGTGCAGGCCATGAGGCCTGTCTGGCTAAAAAGTTTAGTACTTTGACTTAGATCCGGCCACTGCACTCCAGTCCGGGCGACAGAACGAGACTCCGTCTCAAAAAAAAAAAAAAAGGCCATGTGAAGATGCATACAAACAGGGAGAAAGCTCTGTGATGGTGAAGGCAGAGACTGGAGGGATGCAGCCACAAGTCAAGAACACTAAAGATGGCCAGCAGTCACCAGATGCTAGGATAAGTCAAGGGGTGGGGACTCCTCGGAGTTGCATACTGGAAGAGGTAGTGTTGGGAGGGCCGGCTCCCCTTTCCTCTCCACGCCAGGCCTGCCTTGTCTTGGAAGAGCCTCGTGCGGGCATCCTGCTAGCTTGTCCAAGCTCGCTATCCTTGGAAGGCTGCTCCTCAGCCAGTTCACGGGTCTAGGTGTGCCGGTGTGGGAGGACCTGGCTGGAAAGGGGCCTGTGTAGGTCTTAGAAGTGGGCACCAGACCCTTTGGTTGGAACCCTGGGGTTCTGGATACCCAGAAGTTGGTCCAGAAGAGGGGATATGGGGTCTCGGTGGGCGTGCCTTGGCCCCAGGTCTCCTCATTTTATGGAGGAAACTCCAGCCATGGTTCTGGTATTGGCCACAGCCTCCTCTTGTGTTTAAAGCCTGGATGATCAGGTGGGGGCTTCCTTCCAGTAGAGGAAGTCTTGCTTGAAGGGCTCTTTTTGTTGAGTTTGGCCATGAGGACAGGATGCAGGATGGAAGTCTTCAGTGTCTCCACTCTGCAGGGTGGTCACATGAATGTATACATGTGACAAGACTGCATGGAACACAGGCTCACGTGCACACACACACACACGCATGGACACATGCACACACACACAGGCACACAGATGGTCACGTGCACATGTGCATGCACTTGCACGGACATACACGCTCACGCGCACACACACACGCATGGACACGTACGCACGCGCATACACTCACATGTACACATATGCGCACTCACACTCACACATGCACGTGCACACACACATGCACACACACACGTGCAGGTAAATGCCTTGAAATCTGGATGGTGCTGATGGATGGTATCAAGTCAGTTTCCTGGCTGTGACACTCTCCTGTAAGATGTCACCATGAGAGGGAACTCAGTGAAGAGTATGTGAGATTTCCCTGTATTTCCACCCTGTATCAGCATTTGAATCATGTATAAGAGAAAAGCTAAAAAGACAAATCTCTGGTGCCAGGCCTATCTCTAGGAGACGTGGCCTCTTGGCCATGGCCCCTGTGACCTCACTTGTTGGCAGCGCCCAGGTGATTCTGTGTGCAGCTGGTTAGATGGTCAGGACTCACTGTTTAGGGGAAAGCTGGGACCATGGGAGCTGTGCAGCCCCCCACGCTGATGGGTTCATCGTGACCTGGCAGTGTTTTCAGTTGGTGTGTACTTGCAGCCCCTGCCTTCCCTCATGACTCCTTCCCACCCTGTTCTTTGTTTTCCTCTCTCTCTCTTTCCCTCTTTCCCATATCTTCCTATGTATTTTTCTTGGAAAGAACTTCTTTTTTTCAGAGACAGAGTCTCACTCTATCGCCCAGGCTAGAGTGCAGTGGTTTGATCTTGGCTCACTGCAAGCTCTGCCTCCCGGGTTCACGCCATTCTCCTGCTTCAGCCTCCTGAGTAGGTGGGACTACAGGCACCCACCACCACGCCCAGCTCATTTTTTGTATTTTTAGTGGAGACGGAGTTTCACGGTGTTAGGATGGTCTCAACCTCCTGACCTCGTGATCCGCCCGCCTCAGCCTCCCAAAGTGCTGGGATGACAGGCGTGAGCCACCGCGTCCAGCCCGGAAAGAACTTCTTTTACCACCACTTTGGGCCGAGCGTTCTCCCATCACAGGTTCTGACCTGGGACGGCAGTTGGGGGTGTATGTCTTTTGGGGCTGAGCTGAACTCAGCATTACGAATTAGTTGGTTAAACTGTCTTTATGTTTTTGCTTTGCAGATGTTAATCAGCTTCACGTTGTTTTCTAGTTGTTAGAGGTGGAAGCTTGGCAATTGGCCTCCCTTCTTTCCATGGAGGACAGGGGCTTAACTAAGGCCTTTGAAGAGGACCAGAGATGCTTTTCCCAGAGCCTCCCCTTGCCAGTGCCAGCAGACGGCCCAGCTGCACAGACCACTGCCAAGCCCAGCAAGTCGTTTTCCTCAGCCCACAGACATCCGAGCAGAAGGAATGGGCTTTCCAGACTCTGCCAGAGCAGGACGGCGCTGTCCGGTAATGACCTTCGACCACTGCAGGCCTTAGCGCACGGAAATACAAATGTGGAGTTGCTCTGTGTTCTCACGGAAACCCTCTCACCAGTGGTTAAAGTCACTCTGTGTCTGCAGAGAAAAGTTCATGGTTTAGGTGCTCGGCTCGCGCTGGCAGGTGACTGCGGCTGGACCCTTCCTGCTGCTTTTGCTCTGCTGTGATTCCCAGGCATCTGGTGCTTCTGTTCAGGCAGCAGGTGGAACTCACCTTCACATTTCAGGGTCAAGTTACAGCAAAATGTTATTTCTTACTTCAGAGTGTGTGAGAACGCTCTTCTAGGTTAGGCTGTTTTACTAGGGAAATTCCGCTTTGCTCATGCATTTACTGAGCTAAATGCAGTTTAGCTGGTGGACCAAGAATCATGGGGCAGAAGTCTGTCGGTGCCTCCTATGTCTAAGCACCCCAAGGGTCTGGGCCATGGTGAGGAAGAAAGCGTCACTTGCCTTTGAGGGGCTGTCTGATGGAGGCACTTGGGGAGACGGCAGGCTGTGTGCTTGAAGTGGGGGTAGACCTGGAAAATGGGGAAGTGGGGCACAGAGCTGCAGGAAATGGCTCTGTGTGCAGGAAACGGCTGGGGGTCTGGTCTCCAGGCTGAGGAGCACTTCAGCACTGGAGGAGGAGGGTGCTGGAGCTGAGCTTGTGCACTGGGGTGTCTCGATGGCATTTGTGCTTGCTTCGTGGCCTTTATCAGGGTTTGCTGAGGATGGCGGTATATAGGCTGAGCAAGAGATGGTGGGGCGGATCGGGGTTTATCGATTATAGAACAGGCTCCTCTAGAGGGACGTGAAGCACTGCCAAGTCCTTTGAATATTAAGCTGTTGCTTGTAGTATTCTGGCGAGTAGTTTTGTTGTTCTAACTATTGAAGTTTAAGGCTAAGCATAGTGGGGTCTCTAATCCCAGTTTGACTCTTAGCTATTGTGTGTTCAGAAATTTTATGAGGGTGCAGAGCGGAGGGCCCTGTGGCGAGCACCCGGGTTACTGCAGGGAGGGCTGGGCTGGGAGGCATGCAGTGCCTTTGGGAGTGGGCTTCACCCAGGCGCTGATCAGGAACGTTCTCAGTGAGTGTTGACAGGTGTGTTCCTGTTTTGGAGCATCATTCTGGTGGCTGCATGAGGAACAGGGGTGGGAGCCAGAGGCACAGGACCTTGAGACAGGAGGAGGAGCTGCGCTTGGTGACTGCTGTCTAGGAAGAGGTGGGGTGAGAGAGGGGCTGGATGGCCATGTGGTTTCCAGCCTCAGAGAATGGTTGCGGTCAGGCCACTCACTGAGAAAGTCAGGGTTCCTGGATAAAGGACACGGAGGGGAGGGGATGGGAGAGAAGTGGAAGGGCCAGGTCTCGAGTGCTTGGTTTTGAGCACTGGAAGAAGGCAGCTGGTGTCTCCTGAGATAGGGAAGAGGGAGAGTGGGCCGTGGGAGGTCCGGGCTGGAGGTGTGAGTGTGGGAGTCTTCAGTGCATTTCTAGTTTAGATGTATTTTAAGCTACCGAGGAATGGGTGAGATGGAACCAGGGTCACTGAGAGGTGAGAGGGTGGGAGGTGGGGGAGCCCAGGTGCCCAAGGAAGGTGGTGTGGGAGGAGGGTGAGGTCTGAGGAATGACTGGGCTGAGGGTATTGGGAGCCATTGGAGGCATTGCTGAGAGTGAGAACGCTGCACAAGGAGCTCTTGAATCAAAGGACGCCTCCAAGGAGTAAGTGATGGGGCACCTGCCGGAGTAGCTGTGGGGTCTTGGAATGACTGACGAAGGACAGACAGTGGGAAGGAAGGGACCTTTGAATGTGATTAAGCTGTTTTGGTTTTTGAGACAAGGTCTCGCTCTGTTGCTCAGGCTGGAGTGCAGTGGCGCAATCATAGCTCACTGCAGTCTCAAACTCCTGGGCTCAGGCAATCCTCCTGCCTTAGCCTCCTGAGTAGATAGGACTGCGGGGGCACACCACCATGCCCAACTAATTTTTAAAAATTTTATTTTTAGTAGGGACCGGGTCTCGCCGTGTTGCCCAGGTTGGTCTTGAATTCCTGAACTCAAGCAGCCTTCCTGCCTCAGCCTCCCAAAGAGCTGGGATTATAGGCACGCCTGGCTTTGAGTGTAATTTAGACACAGAAGTGTTGCTCTTGTGCTGTTCATGCTTCCGAGTAGACCTGGTGGTTGCCTCAGTGGATTCTGGGGACCGTGTTCAGACACACGATGAGAGTGTGCGTTAGCTGTGCAGACTGACTTAATCCTTAGATCTTTTTGCAGGAGTTAAGGGCAAGGGCTGTGTGCTTTGCCGTTTCAGAAGGTGGACTCTGGCAGCTGTGTGAAGTCTAAAGCTTTGCTTCGCTTCTCTTTTCAGAAGACAGATGGAGCTCCTACTGTCTGTCATCACTGGCTGCCCAGAATATTTGTACAAGTAAACTGCACTGCCCTGCCGCCCCCGAGCCCACGGACCCGGCCGGGCCTGGGGGCAGTGTGTCCTGCTGCTCCCTGCTGCGGGGACTGTCCTCAGGGTGGTCCTCACCCCTGCTTCCGGCCCCTGTGTGCAACCCTAACAAGGCCATCTTCACTGTCGATGCCAAGACCACAGAGGTATTTGCTTCTGTTTTAGATCCAGCTGTATAGATGTGGATTTGGGGTTTGTGCCTTAAACCTGGGATTCGTGTGTTTTAATGCAATTAGAAAAACATTTGGGCACTTTGGGAGGTGGGAAGATCGCTTGAGCCCAGGAGTTCAAGACCAGCCTGGGCAACAGCAAGATCCCATCTCTACAAAGAAATTAGCCAGGTGTGGTGGCACACACCTGTAGTCCCAGCTACCAGGGAGGCTGAGGCAGGAGGATCACTTGAGCCCAGGAGTTCAAGGCTGCAATGAGCTACGATTGCACCACTGCACTCCAGCCTGGGCAAGAGTGAGACCCTATCTGTCAGGAAAAGGCTGACTTCTGTGTGGTCCTCCTGGGCTGTTCTCGGCAGCTGGTGGAGCTGCTGGGGATGTCTGCATCCTTGTTCCTCTTTGTGATTCCTCAGATCCTGGTTGCTAACGACAAAGCTTGCAGGCTCCTGGGGTACAGCAGCCAGGACCTGATTGGCCAGAAGCTCACACAGTTCTTTCTGAGGTCAGATTCCGATGTGGTTGAGGCCCTCAGCGAGGAGCATATGGAGGCTGACGGCCACGCTGCGGTGGTGTTCGGCACGGTGGTGAGTGGGTGCGGGTGCAGAGCTCAGTCTGGCCTCAAGACCAGCAGCGTACGGCAGGAAGAGCTCGGTGTTCCCCACAGGAGCTCTGCTGGGGGTTGGGTGGCACCAGGGCACCTCAGCTTCTTCAGCTGAAAATGTCATCCCAGGTGCCGTTTCCCTGCTTTAGCTGCAGTGGGGGTGGGGGCCCTTTAAAAACGAATCGTCACAGGAATGGACACTGTGGCTGTGGCTGGACTCCCGGGGGTTGTTGTGGGTGGCCCTTGCTTTGTTTGAGGGCTGTAGCTTCACTAGTGTTTTGCAGTCCTGCTGGGCACCACATCAGATTCTCAAGAGTATTATGATTTTATTGTCTATTGATTTTTACATTCTGTTTGGTGTTTGTGGGAGTGGGCAGGGCTGTGGGCCTGGAAGTGTTTCCCTAGACAGTGTTGATTCTCTCACCTGTGCCGTGTGTCCAACCTGGACATTGACAGGTGAGCTGAGTTGGATGTGGAGGACTGAGCCCAAAGCATGGAAAAAGCTTAGCACCAATTGTATCAGAAAATCACTGGTTCAAGCAACTGACTACTAAGAAGAAAAAAATTTAAGATATTCACCATGTGTTGGTGTCTGTTTCTTTAAGAAATAACAGATACTGCTTTTTTCACCCTGCAATATTACCATGAACTGAGAATGAAATCAACTCTCTTGATAAAACTTGCACTTGGAGATTTTAATGTTCAGTATCAGAAATCTTGTTTGTGCTTTGGTAAATTTCTGAAATGAAGGACAGGTAAGCAGAAGTTGAAAACGTTGCAGTGCCTGGAGTTTGGGCCTCCTGGAGGTCGGTGCTCCACCCAGACTGGTCTTTTGGGTCCATGGCATGCAGGTGCGAACCTGTCTCCACAGGTGGACGTCATCAGCCGTAGTGGGGAGAAGATTCCAGTGTCTGTGTGGATGAAGAGGATGCGGCAGGAACACCGCCTGTGCTGCGTGGTAGTCCTGGAGCCCGTGGAGAGGGTCTCGACCTGGGTTGCTTTCCAGAGCGATGTGAGTGTGCAACTTTGCCTCATGTCTCACAGATGCTGGAGCCGGCGTGGTTCTCCTCTTCAGCAAGTGCTGGTCCCTGTCTCATTCTTTTGGGAAGAAAGAGAGGATGAGGAGCCTGGAGGGTGTGCCCAGTGGTGCCCTCACTGATTGTGTATGCTTGGGCAGGGAACGAACCTCCCATACTTCAGTTCCTCACCTGTAAACCGGGGCATGATCATAACTCCTCATAAGGTTGTTTCAACATTTAAATGAGATGATATGTGTCATACCCCCGGAATAGCAGCTGGCATTAGGGGCAGCCCTCACGTGTGAACTGGGATGTTATTAATGAGCTGTGGTGTGGGCCAGGCTCCTGAAGCACAAGAAAGCCCACAATTTAGGTACATCTCTGGTAGAAGGAGAAAGATGGTGATACTCTTATCCAATTCGTGTGTGTATGTCTCTTGCACTTCCGATGGAGAAATCATGTTGGGGTCTTGCTTATGAAAATAAGCAAGCTTAGTTAGAAAATATTGAAGCTTAGTGAAATTTACAGCTGGAGCGCAAGAAGCTTTTAGGATAAGCACTGGACTTTTCCTCCAGGGCATCATCACGTCATGTGACAGTCTCTTTGCTCATCTTCACGGGTACGTGTCTGGGGAGGACATGGCTGGGCAGCACATCACAGACCTGATCCCTTCTGTGCAGCTCCCTCCTTCTGGCCAGCACATCCCAAAGGTAGGGCTCCTGACCTCCTGCACTGTGCGATGGGGTTGAGTTCTTAGCTCTGAATCCATATCCAGAGACGCAGACCAAGGGTTTCGGAAGGCGGGGCGGCCTTGAGGGTGGGATGTACTCAGTTTTGAGCTTCCTGTGCGCTGAGGCCTTGACCAAGGGCGGGAGCCTATGTGTTCTCCCAGCTGACCACTCCTGTCCCCTGAGTCTTGTCCCTGGAGCCTGCTGGGGGCATGTGTTGGGATCTGTCTTCAGGGAGGACTGGCTGATTGTTGGGTTTCCCCTCAAAGCAGGACGGCCTTGTCAGCCGGTCGGGGGCTGCGAGAGCAGCGTTGGAGGGCAGTGGAGGTTGGGGTATGATCTGAGGCTTCAGTAGTCATCCGAATCCTCCAGGTTGCCTGTTTCCCACCTAGTGTGTGGCTTTCACACAGGGGACCCCATTACTTGAGCTGAACTGATGTCACACCCCAACAGCCTGCAGGGTGGGGCAGGACAGTTGGTTTTGGCTGAAGTCAGCTCTGGGGCAGTAAGAAGTAGATCTTTTCAGGACATCCACAGGAACTCCCCACTTTTCTGTCTTGCCTTAAACCAAGACCTTCACCCTCTGAGCCTGTCATTTACTATTTTAAGCTTCCCAGCTTGGTTGGAAGCCCTGCTCCCCGCCACGTTTGTTCTCTCTGTGCCCTTTGCTCTAAAGCAGTAGCCACTTGGGCCTCAGAGCGGGCAGGAGCATCAGCCGTTGCCACTACTCCGGGAGGCTGCTGGGCAGCATCTGCCGAGTCTGAGCAGAAGCAAACCTCTGACCCGTCTGAGCCATGTGTTCAAAGGAATGTGCACTGGAAAACATGCGTGAGCGTGTTCTCAGCAGCAGCACTGTTCCTAGTAGCCCCACGCTGGAGCCACCTAACACCCCGCAGCAGCAAATCGAGACAGACCCTGTGAGCCGTGGAAAGGGGACCCTGTGTCCCGCTCATTCCTTGGCTGGCTCACTGGGGCCTGCGGCCATGTGAGGTTCGGCAGAACTGGGTCAGGGCCTGTGTTTGCCACAGGGAGCCTGGGGTCTTGAGTTCTGACCTTGACTAGGGGCAATGCTATGTTCAAGACAGGGTAGATGAGCTGCCCTGCCTGCCTCCGACACAGGCCCCTCCAGTTCTCTCATTTTACAGGGTGAGCCTTTAAACAAGGGCGGACACACAGGCCTAGATCCAGTTTGCCATCTTGTAACTATAAAGGGAAGAAACTTAAAAATTTTTGGTTTGGGCCGGGCGCGGTGGCTCATGCCTGTAATCCCAGCACTTTGGGAGGCTGAGGCCGGAGGATCACCTGAGGTCAGGAGTTTGAGACCAGCCTGGCCGACATGGTGAAACCCCATCTGTACTAAAAATACAAAAATTAGCTGGGTGTGGTGGCAGGCGCCTGTAATCCCAGCGACTCAGGTGGCTGAGGCAGGAGAATCGCTTGAACTTGGAGGTGGAGGTTGCAGTGAGCCAAGATTGTTTCACCGCACTCCAGCCTGGACGACAGAGTGAGACTCCGTCTCAAACAAACAAACTTTGGTTTGGAGTGCTGTATTCATCAGGATTTAGTTGGGAAACTGAGTGCATTCCAAGTACTTAAAGCAGAGGGAATGCAGTACAGGGGTCTGGTTGTGTGAGTGATGGGGGAGCCGAGAAGGCCGCTGAGAGCTGAGCGACAGTGGGAACCACTGCCCCCCAGGCAGGAGGGATGAGGATGGAGGGAGGGACTGGGCCACCCACAGAGGTGGAAGCTGGGACGTTGCCCAAGGCTGAGAGGGGTGGGAGATCACATCCGCAGATGCACAAATGGTGCGGTGCGGCCTGTGGGGCCAGTATCCCGGGGCCAGAGCAAGGATGGCAGTTGCCAGTGACGTGGCTGAGCCCCGAGCCTGAGCCCCACAGTCTTCCCTCCCTCCCTCCCTGCTGGTGCCTGGCCCCCTCAGTAGGGGTGTCTCACTTGCCCTGGGGTCGCTGTGCCTGCGGCGGCTCTGGACACTGAGTCCTCCCCACCCACAGAAGGGCTCTTTCCTGGGCCAGGCGGGCCCGGGAGGAGAGGAAGGCAGAGCAGTGTGGGTGTGAGATGTCCTGGGGACCTTCCCTGGTGACATGTGGGGTAGAAGTCAGGTCGGATGCAGCACAGATTCAGTGCAGTGTGGGTGTGAGATGTCCTGGGGACCTTCCCTGATGACATGTGGGATAGAAGTCAGGTCAGATGCAACACAGATTCAGTGCTCTGTCCGTGTGAAGCACGGCTTGAGCTAAACGACAAGCCTTTCTTTCAGAATCTCAAGATTCAGAGGTCTGTTGGAAGAGCCCGGGACGGCACCACCTTCCCTCTGAGCTTAAAACTGAAATCCCAACCCAACAGTGAGGAGGCGACCACCAGTGAGGCGGCCCCTGCGAGGGGCTACTGTGCATCTATCTGGGTGTTCTGCACCATCAGCGGCCTCATCACCCTCCTGCCAGATGGGACCATCCACGGCATCAACCATAGCTTTGCACTGACGCTGTTTGGTTACGGAAAGACCGAGCTCCTGGGCAAGGTGGGGTTGCCCTGGGCGCCTGACTCCCCGTTCCCTCCAAGGAAGCTGCTGTGCTCTGCAGTGCAGGCTTGCGTGTGGCACAGGCCTCGCACCTGGCAAGCTCTCCAGCTTGCACCTTTATCCAGGAGGGACCTTGGGTCCAGGGAGGGAGGTCCCTGCTGAGGGAGGTCCCTGCTCACAGCTGCCAAGCTCCTTCCTCTCTACCCCTCCCCAGCAGCCACCGTTGGAGGGAGGGAGAGGAGCACTGTGCCTCGAAGCCCTAGAGATATGGTCTGACTGATGGACCAGGGTTTACGACACAACTGCGGGGGTTCATTTCTCACCCTAGTAGAAATAATAAAAAGCAGCTAAGCTAAGTTGTAGTTAAGTTAAATTTAAGTTAGTTAAAAAGCAGTTAGCGTTCTTCCTGGATGCTGTGGGCAGTGTCCCATAGCTTTGAGGAAGCATCTGTCAGAGCAGCTCCTGGCCTGGGAGGCCCCACAATCCTTCTGTCCTGGGCACATGTCACTGTTCCGGCCACTAGTGAGCCGTGTGAGGTGAGGCTTGCAGACACAGGCTCCCAGATCCATGTAAACATGGGGCCAAAGGCCAGATGTCTGCTCCAAAGATGTGTCGATGTCGCTGTAACTTGCTGCAGCTATGTTTTTACGTTTTACTTAAGAAAAGGGGCCGGGCACAGTGGCTCACGCCTGTAATCCCAGCACTTTGGGAGGCCGAGGCAGATGAATCACGAGGTCAGGAGATCAAGACCATCCTGGCTAACACGGTGAAACTCCATCTCTACTAAAAATACAAAAAATTTCCAGGCACGGTGGCTCAAGCCTGTAATCCCAGCACTTTGGGAGGCCGAGACGGGCGGATCACGAGGTCAGGAGATCGAGACCATCCTGGCGAACACGGTGAAACCCCGTCTCTACTAAAAAATACAAAAAAACTAGCCGGGCGAGGTGGCGGGCGCCTGTAATCCAAGCCACTTGGGAGGCTGAGGCAGGAGAATGGCGTAAACCCGGGAGGCGGAGCTTGCAGTGAGCTGAGATCGGCCACTGCACTCCAGCCCGGGCGACAGAGCAAGACTCCGTCTCAAAAAAAAAAAAAAAAAAAAAAAAAAAAAAAAAAAAAAATACCCAAGAACCCCCCCCTCTTGGGAGGCTGAGGCATGAGAATGGTGTGAACCTGGGAGGTGGAGCTTGCAGTGAGCTGAGATAGCGCCACTACACTCCAGCCTGGGCGACAGAGCGAGACTCCGTCTCAAAAAAAAAAAGAAAAGGGGAAAAATCATGAATTACATGTTGAGCATCAGCGGGGCTTCAGGTGTGTCAAGGGACATTTGGCCCGAGGCCTCTCCCGACCTTGAGCGCGAACCCTCAGGGACTGGCTCTCCTTGTGTTCATTCCTCCCCCAGGGGGATGGTCCAGTGGGTCAGTGTGGATCCTCCAGGTTCTGACATGTCCCCACTTTGTTTTCTAGAACATCACTTTCCTGATTCCTGGTTTCTACAGCTACATGGACCTTGCGTACGACAGCTCATTACAGCTCCCAGACCTGGCCAGCTGTCTGGATGTCGGTGATGAGAGTGGGTGTGGGGAGAAAACCTTGGACCCATGGCAGGGCCAGGACCCCGCTGAGGGGGCCCAGGGTAAGACACGTCCTCCTCCTCCTGAATGCGCCTGCAGCTGCTAAGCCCCAGACAGCCCCGTGCCTCTGAGAGAGGGCTGGGAGGAACAGGAGCTATGGCCCCTCCAGAGGCTCGGGGGTGCTGGGGGCGCGGAGTGGGGGTGACTGTTTCCTGGTTTGATGTTCCTCTCTGTCTCAGGGGCTGTGACAGGTTATTCTTACAAATGTACGAGCATAGAGAAGAAGAATAGAAACCCCCCAAGATTGTATCACCTGTGTCCATAATATCCGAGACACGTCATCGGAGACACAGCTAACTGACAGTCTTAATATCCGAGACACAGCTAACTGACAGTCTTGTCTTTTCTAGGTAAACTTAGATAGCTTCGTGTAGTTTGAGTGAATCCATGTAGCAAATCGGATTACAGCTGACCCTTGAACAACTGGCTTTGACATTGGAGGGTCCACTTATACACGGATTCTTTTCAACCTCAGAAATCCAGTGTTGGTGGGAGGTGAAGTTGGCGTATATGGAGGGCTGACCTTCCGTGCACCTCCGTTCTGTGGGGTGGGCTGTGGGACTTGAGGGTGCTCGGATTTTGGCATTCTGGGGGTCCTGGGACCCATCCCCTGAGTGTACTAAGGGTTGACTGCAATTCCTAAATCGAATGTTCTACCAGTATTTCCTGGTTTAATTATATTTATCCCAAATAGTTTTAATTTAACATTTTAAATTATTTCGACAAATACTCCCGAGTCCCTTTCATATGCACAGTCTTAGGTGTGTGGCATGTGAAGACAAGCACACTGCCTCCTGTCCCGAGGGACCCACTCTGGCTGGGAGCAGTGGGGGGCAGTGGAACCCACTGATGTCCTGGCAGGGCCCATGCCTGAGCTCCTGGTAAGGAGCAGGCCCCTGGCTGCTTCCACAGTGCTCGCTTTTTTGTTGACAAGCATGGGGTGGGGGTGCACCCTGTCTCTGGCTCTGCCCTGGTGGGGACCCCGGGACCCTGCCTCCATGGGCTCTGCCCCCCTGGAGCGTGGGCTCACTGGGCATAGTTCTGGAGTCCTGGGCCAGGCTGGGGCTCAAGGATCTGGGTGATGGTGTGGCAGGGGAGTCGGGTGGGGGTCTCTGTTCTATGGAAGGACACAGTGGGCGTGAGATAAAGAGAGAGAGAGGCCCGTGCTGGCAGAAAGCACAGCCGCGTCGGGGCTCTGCATTGTGGTGGGGTCAGGCGGGTCGGCAGGTGCTGGCTTGCGAGGTTGTCCTGCGTGTGGTCACTCGGGTATTGAATGAGTGCGAAAGTGAATTTAATATAGTCACTGAGGAAAACTACAGCTTCACGGGACTGACCGGCCTTGTGAGATAAACATTCACCGTCAGACACTCACTCACCCAGACAAGCTTTCTGGGGTTTGAGTGAGTTCTTTGGCACACGCCCCCGGCCTCCTTCCCCACAGGGTCTCGCCTGGGGCGTTAGAAGCTGGATTGTAACATTTGCTTTAAAAGATGCTTTGTTAGGCTGTTGGTTCTCCTTACAATCCCTGCTTTCCTTAGCATATGGTTCCCCTCATCGTGTCTGGGTTTTTCTATCTCAAAATCTATCCTTTATACGAGCTTTTTCCTCTGGCACTGATGATATTCCCCTTCCCCTTTTTCCAGAATTCCAAATCCTGACCTGTGCGCGTACGCCTGTGTGTTTGGTACACGCTCTTTGTCGGATATTTGGTGGTTAGGGGAGGGGATCACAGCATTTCTGTGCCTCTCACATTGCTTCCTGAGGATGAATACTTAGAAGTGGAATTTCTGGTTTCAGAGAATGAACACTTTTGCTAGTTATTGTCAAAAATGCCTCTCGGAGAAGTTATGCCGAACCACCCAACAGTCCTGGTCATGGAGCAGGCTTCCCTTGGCTTGGGGCTAGGGTTTTTCCCCTGGGTCCTTCTTTTTCTTTTTTTTGAGACTGAGTTTCGCTCTTGTTGCTGAGGCTGGAGTGCAGTGGCACCATTTCGTCTCACTGCAACCTCTGCCTCCTGGGTTCAAGTGATTCTCCTGTCTCAGCCTCCCGAGGAGCTGGGATTACAGGCATGTACCACCACACCCGGCTAAGTTTTTATTTTTAGTAGGACGGGGTTTCTCCATGTTGGTCAGGCTGGTCTCGAACTCCCAACCTCAGGTGATCCACCTGCCTCGGCCTCTCAGAGTGCTGGGATTACAGGTGTGAGCCACCGTGCCCGGCCTCCCAGGGTCCTTCCTAATGCAGGCTGCTTTCTCTCATGTAACCAAGAGACATTCATCCCCTACCATGTGCCAGACTGTGTTGCGGGCAAACACCCCTGCCCTCATGGGGACTGGAGGAAGCCAGGTGACACGTGGAGCCCAGGAAGCGGCCAGAGCTCAGGAGGAAGGCAAAGAGGGCGTGCAGTCTTAGACTTGGGGGCCCAGGAGGCCTAGGGAAGCCTCGTAGATAGCCAGGTACAGTGTTTCTGGGATCAGGAGCCACGATCCCAGGGCCTCTAATACTTCAGGTATGGCAGGGAGGTGGGGATGGCTGGCCAGAGAGGGCCAGGTGGAGAGACCTGGGGGAGTGAGGCCACAGGGTTGGGGGGCCATGGCCAAGACTTTGACTTCTACCCAGAGTCAGATGGGAGCTGTTGGAGGGTTGTCAGCAGATGAGGGCTGTGCTCTGACTTGGGTGTTAATAGGATCATGATAGCTGGCTGCGGGTGTCCTGGGCCAAGCAACAGGGAGACAGGAGGCAGAGAGAGGGCGCTGGTTTGAACCTGGGACGCCTGGGGTGGTGAAAGGTGGTCAATGCTGGTAATGCTGTAAAGGAGCCTCAGTGAGTTCCAGGCAAATGAGCAGATTCGTTTTAGGGAGTGTCTGTAAAGAGCACACACTCTTTTTTGGTGTTGCTGCCAGATCCAAGGATCGATGTCGTGCTTGCTGATGGCCACATTGTGCCCCAAGATGAGACCCAGAAGCTAGTGGAAAGCCAGGACATCTTCACCAGGACTCAGACTGATCTGGGGACTGGAAGCCAGCTCCTTTCCTGCCTCTCTCCTCAGCCTGCTCCAGGGTAAGTCCCTTGGTGGGAGGTTGCAGGTTTAGTAAAAGGCCAGGCAGATGGTAAGTGAATGAGGAACATGTCAGAGAGAAATATTCAGCCTATTATTCATAGTAATATTGAAAACTCACATGTGTTGAGCGCCTGCTCTGTTCCACACACAGTGACAGCTGGGTTTTCTGCACTGCCTGGCTGAGTCCTTATCAGCCTGTATGGGAGGGCACCGTGGTGTTACTATCTGACTGGAGGGATAAGGAAGCAGTCTGTGGAGAGTTCCAGATTGTTTAGGTAGATTTCAGAGAACTGATGAAAACATACCATGATTTTATCATTTTCTTTTTTTTTTTTTTTTTGGGACACGGTCTCGCTCTGTAGCCCAGGCTGGAGTGCAGTGGTGCCATCTCGGCTCACTGCAAGCTCTGCTTCCCGGGTTCATGCTATTCTCCTGCCTCAGCCTCCCAAGTAGCTAGGACTACAGGTGCCTGCCACCACGCCCGGTTAATTTTTTGTATTTTTTTTCAGTAGAGACAGGGCTTCACCGTGTTGGCCAGGATGGTCTCAATTTCCTGACCTCTTGATCTGCCTGCTTCGGCCTCCCAGAGTGCTGGGATTAATTTTATCATTTTCAAAGTCATACGAATCTGTTCTCTTTGCATATTTTAAAATATTCTATTTAGAGTAAAAGAAGTTTATATTAGAGAATTAGGAACATTTGGAAAAGTAGAAATAAAAACTTGTTCTATTCTCATAGTCCTATTGTGCATAGCATGTGTGTGTGTTTTTAACCCATTTTCTTCTTCATCATCTTTTTTTTTTTTTTTTTTTTTTGAGACAGTCTCACTCAACCGCCCAGGCTGGAGTGCAGTGATGTGATCTTGGTTCTCTGCAACCTCTGCCCCCTGGGTTCAAGCGATTCTCCTGCCTTAGCCTCCTGAGTAGCTGGAACTACAGGCGCCTGCCACCACGCCTGTCTAATTTTTGTATTTTTACTAGAGACGCGGTTTCACCGTGTTGGCCAGACTGGTCTCAATCCCTTGACCTCATGATCCACCCACCTTGGCCTCTCAAAGTGCTGGGATTACAGGGGTGAGCCACTGCACCTGGCCCAGAATCTTTTTTCATGCACAGTTTGCAGTAAAGGTACCCAAGCTGTAGGTGCCCAGGTGGTACAGGACCCTTTCTTGGCTGCCTGCAGACCCCGGGTCCCTTCCTGCACTGTGCCCTCTACATCCTGCTGCCCTGGGTCAGGGCGGAGGTTAGACTGCCTGACGTCAAGCCTGGTGCACCATTGCCTTCTGTCCACCTTCTGCTCATCGCTGTGTCTGTGATATTTATCCACCTTGTTGTGTTTTCTAGTCTTGAAATTATTTTTAAAAATATGTAATAGATACATATAAAATATGTATGTTTAAAAATATGTAATATATGAATATGTGTTTTTTTTAAATTATAGAAGAATAATGGTAAAAGTGACAGTTCCCTTGGCCGTCTTCCAATCCCCCTCCTCCAATCCCACTCTTTCCCCCAGGGAACCGCAGTCAGCAGTTAGAACCTTCCAGGCCTTCTTCTATGCATTCAACTATAGTTGTATATTATAATTTTATGTGTGTGTGGGCATATGTGTGCTCACGTGTAACTGCTTCTTTCCCTTAGCACAGCTGGGATTATACCGTGCACACTGTCCTAAATGTGTGTGTATGTGTATGCACATGCATGTCCTGCAGATCTTCCTCTACAGGCCCCCTCGGAACTGAAGGCTCCTGGATGGCATCCTAGCTCATGAGCCACCGTCCCACTGGCTGACGTGCTGGTGCTTTCTCCTGTTTGCTTAGCCTCCCTGATTTTCCACTTGCCACTGTGTGTCCACGTTCAGTGACATGAGAGAGCAGCTGTTGGCTCTACTTGCTCTCCTTCCACTGTGTGGAACAGAGCAGGTACTCAACACATGTGAGTTTTCAATATTACTATGAATAATATTGCTGTGTGCACCTCTCCAGAGGTGCCACCAAGCTGAAATGGGGTGGCTGTAGTTGAGGGCCCAAGTCTGGCCCGTGGGTGCTCACAGCACTAGCGGCTGGGCCCCCTTGCCAGTGCTCCCCTTGTCTGGGACATCTCGGCAGACAGAGGCCACGTGGCCCGTTGCTCTCCTCAGGACCTTGGACACAACTCATCTGCCAGGACTTGGTTGTACCAAGGGAGTTGGCCAAGATCAGCCAATTCCTAATCTTTCTATTGGATTGGACGTTTTTGGATGTCAGAGTTCTAAGAGTTTGATTAGCATCTACTACACATCTAGTGCAGTTATGACTATAGAGATTTATCCATTCATTCAGCCGCTCAGTCACTCACTCGTTCACTTATTCAACAAATGAGCATTGCAGAAGACTTGAGGTGTCTTCCTGAGAACTGTGGTCTGGTCAGGACAATAAGCTGAAACAGTAAGAGAGAACAGGGGTAGGAAGCATGAAGGAAGGAGGTGAGCTGTACGGAGTGCTTTTGTGTTCTAGGGATTTAGGTTGGGTGCTTCCTCATAAGTTGTCTTCTTTAGTTTTCCTGGTAATCCTGGGAGTGCAGTCTGATTGTTAGCAAATGGATGCTGAAGCTGAGTGAATTGTTAGACTGTGGATCAGGTACTAGAAGAGACCCCAAGTGATGTGCTCAGACAGCTGGTGGGGGTCTCGGATCTCCACAGAGGCCAGGCCCTGGTGCATCCCCAGTGGAGGACCTGTGGTCCCTGGGGCTGCCCTGGCTTGAGGTCCCAGCAGCTCAAGGGACTGTGTGCACTTGGCAGATCACATCCTTCATGCCCTGACTGCATGCTGGCCAGAACTGAGTGGCATGGCGATGCCTGGCTGCCAGGGCAGCTGGAGGATGTCCTCGTGTTTCCTGAGTTGCTGTCCTGCTGAAAGTCAGAGATCCACAGTTTCACAATCTCTTAGCAAAAATTGTGAAACCCAAAATGCCCCCAACACTGAAATATTTTTCTTAGAATTGATGCTAAAAACATTGGATGGCCGAAGTGGCCCTGAGCGCGCATGGAGCTGTTCGTGGCTTTCCCTTGACCTCTGCAGGTTGAGTATTCAGAGGCCTTGCTGCAGACACAGGGCAGTGGATGCCCATGAGGCCCTCTCCAGCCTGCTGGGGTCTCCCTAGCAGGTGGCCATATGACTTTTCCGAAATCCCCAGACACATCTGGCCCAAGGGTTTTGATGGAAGGGCCGTGGACCCAGGTGACCGCGGAGAGGAGAACGGGTGCTGAGGCTGCAGCAGTCCACTACTCAGGCCCCAAGAGCATGGGTGGAGATGCAGGGCTGCCCAGGGGCCTCAGCTGTGTGTCCAGACTGTGCCCCAGAAGTTGCCCAGACTCTTTGGCAAGGGACTTCATGAGACCCTTGTGGTGTGCATTGGCCTCCTGCCTTACCTGGTCCTGCAGGAGGATGTGTGGTTTTCTAGCGTTTGCATGGGGTTTGTCTCAAGCATGGGATGGATAGAGAGGGAGAGGGAGGTGCAGGGGAGAGAGAGATGGGAGAGATGGAGGGAGAGATGCAGGCAGACGCAGACCCTCAGCCTGCCCCTAGTTCCCCTCAGAAAACTGCTTTTCCTCAGAACTTGGCTCAGAATCCCTTTCTCTGTGGAACCCACGCTTGGGTTGTACCCTTCCTCTTGGTCCTTTTTTTTTTTTTGAGATGGTCTTGGCCATTGCCCAGGCTGGAGTGCAGTGGTGTGATCACAGCTCACTGCAGCCTAGACTCTTGTGCTCAAGTGAGGTTCCCACTTCAGCTGCCCAAGTAGCTGGGACTACAGGTGTGTGTCACCATGCTGGCTGATTTTTTAATTTTTTGTAGAGACGAGGTCTCCCTGTGTTGCCTAGGCTGGTCTCGAACTCCTGGGCTCAGCCTCCCACAGTGCTGGGATTACAAGTGTGAGCCACTGTGCCCGATCCTGTGCTCTTCCTGAGCCTCTGGTGTACCTTTACTAGGTTGCTGACGTTAACCTGTTTGTCTGTCCCCGAGTGAGGGGGTGCGGTCACATTCTGTTCATCTGGTGCCCAGTGTCAATCTGTCGTGTGGAGGCCACAGTGCATGGCTGACAGGAGGCCTGGGTCCTTTGGCTCTGTAATCATCCTGTCTGGACTGTGGCAGCCTCCTCGTGGGTCACCATGTGCTGAATGCTGGGGGAGATTGTGTGCCACCTCTTAGGAGCCGCCCTCACCAGCCTCCTCTCTCTTTTTTGGCCCCTGTCCCCTTCTTTCTTTGTTTTTGTTTAAGACAGAGTCTTACTCTGTCACCCACGCTGGAGTGCAGTGGTGCAACCTCTGCCTCCCAGGCTAAAAACAATTCTCCTGCTTCAGCCTCCAAGTAGCTGGGATTACAGGTGCCTGCCACCATACCTGGCTAATTTTTGTATTTTTAGTAGAGACAGGGCTTTGCCATGTTGGCCAGGCTGGTCTCAAACTCCTGACCTCAAGTGATCCGCCCACCTTGGCCTCCCAAAGTGCTGGGATTACAGGTGTGAGCCACTGT
>NW_012122043.1:1000161-1002730 GCF_000951035.1 Colobus angolensis palliatus
AGGCTGGTCTCAAACTCCTGACCTCAAGTGATCCGCCCACCTTGGCCTCCCAAAGTGCTGGGATTACAGGTGTGAGCCACTGTGCCCGGCCCCCCGACCCCTGTCCCCTTCTGCGTGGGCCGCATCTAAGAGCCATTTCCCTAGTGGCTGTGAAGTCAGATGGTGTTTGTAGTCAATCAGTTGTTTTTTTTTTACTGTTGTAGAGTTTGCCAGGGACCCTCCAATCCCTCTCTCCTTTCCTCTCACACCTCCTCAAGGCAGCAGCAGGGACTTCCCCTTGTAGGCGGGGCAGCGGCTAAGCTGCACGGCTGACTGGGGTTTGGAGGCCCTGAGATGAAGTGAGCGTGCTGACCAAAGCATAGGCAAGTGCTCCTGTACTTTACTGCTGGGCTTTTGGTAGCATTCTCTGCTAAATCATTTCTAAATACGGACTTAATTGGGAGAAATTTAAGTGCTTTTTAACTTGGTCACAAAATTTGGTCTTTCTCTTGTTATAAATAGATGGCATTTAATGCTTTGTACTTAGTTCTAATGGACAATCGGTGCAATCTCTCCTTTTGACTCATCTGTGGCCCTACATGATGGTCACCCATGTCATCCTCAGGGTGGACAGTGTCCCAGAAGGAAGCCTGCCAGTGCACGGTGAACAGGCACTGCCCAAGGACCAGCAAGTCACTGCCTTGGGAAGAGAGGAACCTGTGGCAATAGAGAGTCCCGGACAGGATCTTCTGGGAGAAAGCAGGTCTGAACCAGTGGATGTGAAGCCATTTGCTTCTTGTGAAGATTCTGCAGCTCCAGTCCCAGCTGAGGATGGGGGCAGTAATGCTGGCATGTGTGGCCTGTGTCAGGAGGCCCAGCTAGAGCGGATGGGAGTCAGTGGTCCCAGTGGTTCAGACCTTTGGGCTGGGGCTGCCATGGCCAAGCCCCAGGCCAAGGGTCAGCTGGTAGGGGGCAGCGTCCTGATGCACTGTCCTTGCTACGGGAGTGAATGGGGCTTGTGGTGGCAACGCCAGGACTTGGCCCCGAACCCCTCTGGGATGGCAGGCCTCTCGTTTGGGACACCTACTCTAGATGAGCCGTGGCTGGGAGTGAAAAATGACCGAGAAGAGCTGCAGACCTGCTTGATGAAGGAGCAGCTGTCCCAGTTGAGCCTCGTGGGAGCCCTGGATGTGCCCCATGCTGAACTCGTTCCGACAGAGTGCCCGGCTGTCCCTGCTCCTGTGTTGTCCTGTGATCTGGGAAGCAGAGACCTACACGGTGGCTTCACAGGCAGCTCGTCAGCCTGCTATGCCTTGGCCACGGACCTCCCAGGGGGCCCAGAAGCAGTGGAGGCCCAGGAGGTTGATACGAATTCGTTTTCCTGGAACCTTAAGGAACTCTTTTTCAGTGACCAGACAGACCAAACTTCATCGAGTTGTTCCTGTGCTACGTCTGAACTCAGAGGGACACGCTCTTCCTTGGCAGTGGGCTCTGATCCAGATGTGGGCAGTCTCCAGGAACAGGGGTCATGTGTCCTGGATGACAGGGAGCTGTTACTACTGACCGGCACCTGTGTTGACCTTGGCCAAGGCCGACGGTTCCGGGAGAGCTGCCTGGAACATGATCCAACAGAACCGCTTGAGGTTTGTTTGATGTCCTCTGAGCATTATGCAGCAAGCAATGGAGAAAGCCCAGGACACGTTCCTTCCGTGTTGGATGCTGGCCCTGAGGATACGTGCCCATCAGCAGAGGAGCCAAGGCTGAACGTCCAGGTCACCTCCACACCCGTGATGCCCGGGGCTGCTGGCCTGCAGCGGGAGATCCAGGAGGGTGCCTACTCCGGGAGCTGCTATCATCGAGATGGCTTACGGCTGAGTATGTCCCGGGCCCTGTGGGAAGAAGTGTGGTGCCCCTAGAGCACCGTGCAGTGGGGGTGCGGGGCCTTCCTTGTTCTGAGGTCTGATGGGGTTTCGCCCTGGAATAGTTGCAGCAGAAATCATGTTTTAAAGGAGAATGCATTATCCTCCACCCCTTGAAAGTTAAGATTACAAATGTGTGTGCAAGGGGAGGGTGGTGCCCAGGGTCCCAGGACACCTGCCCCATGCCCATCAGTTCCAGCTGTGTCTCCCAACCCCGGCCATACACTTCAGAGAGCCACTCCTCGCAGCAGCTTGGGGAGATTGTGTTGGGAGCAGGAGAGGCGCGGGGACGTCATGCTGGAGTCTGTCTCTTGACCTCCTGCTGGCCCCCACCCCAGTGGTTACATGGAGAGGCCTAGAGAGATGTGAGCGTGGCGAGGCGCTCACGTGTTCTTCTCCCGTGCTTTTGGTGTTTAGGCTGCCCTGATCTCTGACAAGCGAAAAACCTCCCTTCTGTGAGGGTCATGTGATCAGGCCACTCTGCTTCCCCTTTGAGGTTGATTCTGTTTTACTTTCTTTATTATTTTCATTTCTTTTTTTTTTTTAAGACAGAGTCTTGCTCTGTCGCCCAGGCTGGAGTGCAGTAGTATGACCTCGGCTCACTGCAAGCTCTGCCTTCCCGGTTTATGCCATTCTCCTGCCTCAGCATCCCGAGTAGCTGGGACTACAGG
>NW_012122043.1:1003223-1010444 GCF_000951035.1 Colobus angolensis palliatus
TAGAGATGGGGTTTCACCATGTTAGCCAGGATGGTCTCGATCTCCTGATCTCGTGATCCGCCCGCCTCAGCCTCCTAAAGTGCTGAGATTGCAGGCGTGAGCCACCGCACCCGGCCATATTTTCCTCATTTCTTAATAGCTCCACATTATTTTAACCAGTTGTTTCCATATTGCTGATTTTGTAGTGCTGATAACTAGGGTTCTTTATTTAAAAGAATTTTGTAAATAATACATGTTATTTGTACAAACATTAGAAATATAAACAAGAAGAAAATAAAATCAGCTGTAAATCCCCACCACCAAAAAAGGCTAACCACACTTATGCTGGTGTATAGCAGGAGACTGTGGAAAAATGCATACGTGCTTTCTCTGTGTAAGTGGGTATGGAGTTTCATATGGCTGTTAGTGACTAGAGTAGGTACGCGTGTACATGGTTTCAATGTAAGCCATTCACATTCTTGTCACCAGAAGGCCGAAGACCCACTGTGTGAAGGGGCACATTGAACGCAGGTTCCTCAGGCTCTTCTGAGTTTGGGGTGGTCTGCAGGCCTCTCCGGAGGGCTTCCTTGGCCTCTGGCTGCCCTGAGTGAGGAGGTGTGGTTGTTGCAGGCCTGCAGGCTATGCCCCAGGGGTGTTTCCCTGGCCGGCCCTGACAGCTTTCCTCTAGGCCTTGGTGCTGCCTGCCTCTGCCTGGGCTGTTCTCTGGTCCGTGCTCTGGGGATTGAACTTTCTAACCTAAAGCTGCTGGGGATTGAACTGTTGCATTCTGGGGACTGGACTTTCTAACCTAAAGCTGCTGTCTAGCCAGGTCAGCACAGGCCTGTGCGTTCTTACCTTCTTACCCTTCAGGTGTGCAGTTTGAGGTGAGACGGGTGGAGCTCCAAGGCCCTACATCTCTGTTCTGCTGCTGGCTGGTGAAAGACCTCCTCCACAGCCACCGCGACTCAGCCGCCAGGACCCGCCTGTTCCTTGCCAGCCTGCCCAGCTCCACTCACTCCACCGCTGCGGAGCTCACCGGACCCAGCCTGGTGGAAGTGGGTATTTGCAGTCAATGCCTGCCCTGGACTTGTCTTGTACTGTGTGGCAGATATCCTAGTTGGCATCTCTCTGTGTTTCCTCGGGGATGGGAATACGGTCTGTTTGTAACTTTTGTTTTCTTTTTTTTTTTTTGTGGGACGAAGTTTCGCTCTTGTTCCCCAGGCTAGAGTGCAATGGCGCGACCTCGGCTCACTGCAACCTCCGCTTCCTGGGTTCAGGTGATTCGCCTGCCTCAGCCTCCCGTGTAGTGGGGATTACAGGCACGCATCACCACGCCTGGCTAATTTTGTATTTTTAGTAGAGGCTGGGTTTCTCCATGTTGGCAAGGCTGGTCTTGAACTCCCGACCTCATGTGATCCACCTGCCTCGGCCTCCCAAAGTTCTGGGATTACAGAAGCAAGCCACTGCACCTGGCCCTGTTTGTAACTTTCCACACTGTCTTCTAGTATCCAGTGTGACTATAAAGCCACTTTAAATCTGCATAAGCCCATGTGTATGGTGGGGTGTGAACACGTTCCAACATGTGTGCCAGTTGGGATCAGTGTGCTGAGGCTGCGTGGGGTGCCCTGTGGAGACAGATAGGCCTTCAGACCTGTCTGAGAGCATGGGAGGAGAGGGGACTGGACGGCAGGGCACACCTGCCTCGGGCGGCTACTGAAGATGCAGGGGGACCACTGTGGGTGCTGCACCTCTGCCAGGTGCAGTTGCATGTGACCCCACAGACCTTCCCCTGCATTGCAGGTGCTCAGAGCCAGACCCTGGTTTGAGGAGCCCCCCAAGGCTGTGGAACTGGAGGGGTTGGCGGCCTGTGAGGGCGAGTACTCCCAAAAGTACAGCACCCTGAGCCCGCTGGGTAGTGGGGCCTTCGGCTTCGTGTGGACCGCTGTGGACAAGGAAAAAAACAAGGAGGTTTGCTGGCTGTGGGGGGGAGTGGCGCTGGGCACCACTTCAAAGGGCTCTTGGCTTATGGTCCCAGTTCTCTAAACCTGGGGGTTTTGGAGGAGTCCTCTCCATACGGCACCAAGCACACAACCTGGCATGTGGGCGGTTTCCGGATACAAGGAGGCTCTCCCAGCAGCGCACATGTCAACATCCAGGGTTGCTGATCCCGTCAAGTTGTAGATTCAGACCTCGAACAGGCCAGGCTCAGGGCTTCGCCTCCTGCCCTTGTGTTGAGATCCCACATCTGGATCTGTGTTCCCTCCTTTCTGAGCCTGGGTCTTGCGCCATTCTCCTACTGCCCACTTAGATGCTGATATCTCGCGGGCACTGCACATGCATGCTTCAAACCAAATTTAGGACCTCCTCCACCCCGCTGGAAAAAAACCCCCAAGAAAGAGGCAAGCAAGCTAACCAGCAGAAGCTCTTGGTCTTCCCAGGTCCCGGGAGTGATTGTGGTGTTGATAGCTCATGGCTGGAGCAGGGATTGGTGTGTGCTAGGCATCCCTCTAGGTGCACTGAATAGTGCCAGCTGCTCGTTCCCCCCACCCCTTTCCTCCCCAGTTATCATGGCCATTCTTACATATTCTCCTTCCAAGTAAGGTTTAGAACTTACTGTCCCTCCCTCCCACGTCCTCTCGGGATTTGTAGCTGCCTGGACGTGTTGCGTTGTGGGGGAGTTGACCTCAGGACGATGCCCACTTTCCTGTTCAGAAGCAGCATCTGCTGCTTGCTGTGAATCCTGTTAGATTGTCCAGGTGTGTTCGTGCCTGGCTTGGCGGGTTCCTGGGAGGGTCACGGAATACTGCCCATGGGATCCTTTGCTCCCTGCATTTTCTAGTCACTTGTGGCTGGAATACACCAAAGATCCGAGCTTGGATTGATTCATCATATGTCTGTATCCAAGTCTTCCTAGTACTCATGCTTTTTTAGTGGATCTTTTGGATTTTCTAGATCAACAACCACTCCTCTGCAGTAATGACAATGTTGTCCCTCCCCTCTGATTTGCCCGTCATCATCCTTTGCTCCTTTGCTCCTGTCTGTCTTTAGCTAGGACCTGTGGAGTGTGCTGCACAGCAGATGTGCCGCTGCTTCTCCTGGGCTCTGCGGCTTCTCCAAGGTGGCCATGGCTCCTTTCATTCCTGATGAGCATCTTTTATTCGAGGATCTTTCATTTTACTTTCAACCTGCTGAAATGTTTTAAGAATGAGTGTTGAGTTCTATCAAATTCTATCAAAAGATGTCTTTTCAGCATCTACTGAGATATTCATATCCTTCTTGCCTTTATTAATAAAATGAATAACATAGTCACAGAATCTGTCTTTGATTACATTATAACAGTTCTTAATGCTTTGCTGAATTTGACTTTTGATTTGCTATTTCTCTTTTTTTTTTTTTTTAAGACGGCGTCTTGCTCTGTTGCCGGGCTGGAGCGCAGTGACAGGATCTCAGCTCACTGCAACCTCCGCCTCCCGGGTTCAAGTGATTCCCCTGCCTCAGCCTCCCAAGTAGCTGGGATTACAGGCACATGCCACCACACCTGGCTAATTTTTTGTATTTTAGTAGAGTTGGGGTTTCACCATGTTGGCCAAGACGGTCTCAATCTCTTGACCTTGTGATCTACCCACCTCGGCCTCCCAAAAGTGCTGGGATTACAGGTGTGAGCCACTGCGCCTGGCTTGATTTGCTATTTCTATTTGGGATTTTTTTCGTTTATATTCATACCTGAGTTTTGTTTCATTTCGTTTCTTTTCTCTTTTTTCTTTTCCCTTTTTCATTTATCTTCATACCTGACTTCCTTCCTGCCTTCCCTCCCTCCCTCCCTCCCTCCCTCCTTCCCTCCTTCCTTTTTTTTTTTTTTTTAAATGTCAGAGTTGCATGAGGCTGGCCTAGTGGCGGTTGGATGGTGTGTCGATACCTGGAAGATGATGTTCCCTTGGCTGTCCTAATTCTTGTTTCACTCTCTTTTTTTGCTTCACTGGCCAAATAATTGTCTGTTTTACTCATCAAGTATTTTTTTGGTTTCTTTTAATTTCTTATACTTTCTATGAGTTAATTTTGCTGTTTTTCTAGATTATTGTATTGAATGTGTATTTTCAGTGCTGTTAGTGATAACAGTGTTTACAGTATTAAGCTTTCAGAATACACTTTGGCCATATCCTAGAGGTTTTACTCTACAGTGCTTTTGTTGTCATGTGTTTCTAAACAGTTTGATTTTTTTTTTTTTCTTTTTTTGAGACTGGGTCTCACTCTATGATCCAGGCTGAAGTGCTGTGGTACGACCTAAGCTCACTGCAACCTCTGCTGCCTGGGCTCAAGTGATCCGTCCACCTCAGCTTCCTGAGTAGCTGGGACTACAGGCATGCACCATCACATCTGGCTAATTTTTTTGTGCTTTCTTTTTTTGGGGGATAGAGACAGAGTTTTGCCATGTTATTCAGGCTGGTCTCAAACTCCTGGGCTCAAGCGATCTACCTGCCTTGGCCTCTCAAAGTTCTGGGATTACAGGTGTGAGCCACCATGCCCAGCCAAAGGTTGATTTTTAAGTTTCAGTTTTCATCTTTCATTTATCTGAGCAGATCTTCTCATTCTTGGTTTGTATCAGGAATCCGATGGACTCTAGGGGTTTCTTTAAACCTTCATAGCTTAAGGCAGAAGAAAGAAGCCCCAGCATCTTTCTCTTGCTGTAAAAAGAAACCACATGAGTAGTTTTTGCCTTTTAAAAAAAAGATGTCAATGTAAATGTTATTATAAAGCCAACAAATTATTGAGTAAAGGAACCAATCAAAAAATAGACTCTTAAGGGTTGTTATGGTTCATAGAACAGAGTGCAGTTCCCACGTCTTAAGAATCTCCTTTGTACCAAGAACACTCCTAGGCCTGGTTACCTGGTGACAGACAGCAGAGATGGGCACACATCCCCTGCCGTCAGTGTGCTGGTGGTTACCTGGTGACGGAGAGCAGAGATGGGCATACGTCCCCTGCGGTCACTGTGCTGGGCAGGGTGGGAGAAGCCAGGGTGTTGGGAGGTTGGTCCTGTACAGTTTATTAGAACTAGCTTTATGGGTGGGATGCAGTGGCTCACTCTTGTAATCCTAGCACTTCAGGAGGCCGAGGCCAGAGGATTTCTTGGCCCAGGAGTTTGAGACCAGCCTGGGCAACATAGTAAGACCTCGTCTCTACAAAAAGTTAAAAAATTAGTCTGATGCAGAAGAATCACTTCATCCCAGGAGGTCGAGGCTGCAGTGAGCCAAGATCATGCTATTGCACTTCAGCCTGGGCAACAGAGCAAGACCCTGTCTCCAAGAAAAAAAAAAGCCAAAAACAACAACAACAAAAAACTAGCTTTGTGGTGAATAAAAACGGCTTTCTTTTTTCTTCCCAGCTGTAGAGGAAAAGAGAATTTTTAAAAATCTTTCTGAGTTTTTTTCCCCAGCGTTTAGGATGACCTGCTATTTCAGGGTTAACCATTAATATCCCAGTAGTTATTAAAAGAAAGAGAGCAGGCCTGAGACATATACAGCTTATGACATGTGAGAGAAAATGGCAGAAGAACACTTGAATATGTAGAATATGAGACACCTATTGTTTTCCAGCTAATGCTCTGAGTTATTTAGGCAAGTACTTAAATGCAGGATGCACAAATCATGAGTGTACATTGTTAGGGACGTTCAGCAACTGGACACACACACCACCAGCACCCAGATCAAGATGCAGAATTTCCCCAGCATCTCAGGAGCCCTTCTGGGCACAGACCCCAGGGTACCCACTCTCTTTCTTGGCTTTTAACATAATCAGGCTTGCCTATTTCTGGACATTCTATTTATGTAATGCTCCAATGATGTTGTGTATCTTTTTGTGTGCTTGTTCACCATCTGCATGTTTTCTTTGATGAAATCTTTTCAAACCTTTGCCAGCTTTTAAAAATTGGGTTTGTGAGGCCAGGTGCAGTGGCTCACGCCTGTAATCCCAGCACTTTGGGAGGCCCAAGCGGGAGGATCATGAGCTCAGGAGTTCGAGACCAGCCTGGCCAACATAGTGAAACCCTGTCTCTACTAAAGATACAAAAAATTAGCTGGGCATGGTGGCGTGCACCTGTAATCCCAGCTACTCAGGAGACTGAGGCAGGAGAATCCCTTGAACCTGGGAGGTAGGAGTTGCAGTAAGTCGAGACTGTGCCATTGTACTCCAGCCTGGGCAACAGGGAGAGACTTCGTCTCAAAAAAAAAAAAAAAATTGAGTTTTTAAACAATATTGAATTTTAAGAGTTCTTTATAATTTCTAGTTACTATTCCTTTATCTGATAGGGAATTTCACCCACGCTGTGGCTTGTCTTTTCATTCTCTTAGCAGTGCCTTTTGGAGAGCAGAGGTTTTTAATTTCGATGAAGTCCAGTTTATCAATTTTTCTGTTATGGATAATGCTTTTGGTATCCTACATAACCCAAGGTCACAAAGATTTTCTGTTTCCTCCTACAAGTTTTATAGCCCTCGGTTGTACATTGAGGTCTGTGAGGCAGTGGGAGTTGGTTTGGTGTGTGGTGCGAGCCATGGCTGAGGCTTACCTTATACACGTGAATTTCTACTAGTTTGGCACCAGTTGTTGAAAAGAATCCTTTCTCTGTTAGATGATCTTGGTAACCTTGGCAGAAACCAATTGACCATGTGTGTGTGGGTCTGTTTAGTTCACCAGTCTGTGTGTCGATGCACCTGCCAATGACTGCAGCTTCATAGTGAATCTTGAAACTCCGTCCATTTTCAAGACTGCTTTGAATATCCTAAGTCCTTTGCTTGTTCATGTAAATTTTAGAATCAGCTTGTTGATTTAATTAATTAATTAGTTTTAGAGAAGACAGGGCCTTGCCCTGTCACCCAGGCTGGAATGCAGTGGTGTGATCATGGTTCACTGCAGCCTCCACCACCTGGGCCCAAGTGATCCTCCCTTCTCCAGCCTCCCAAGTAGCTGGCACCACAGGTGTACACCACCATGCTCAGCTAATTTCTTAATTTTTGTAGAGACGAGGTCTTGCTGTGTTGCTCAGGCTGGTCTTGAACTCCTGGCCTCAAATGATCCTTTCACCTTTGTGTTTCAAAGTGATGGGATTACAGGTGTCAACCATGGTTGATTTTTTTTGTTTTTTTTTTTTGAGACAAATTCTTGCTTTGTTGCCCAGGCTGGAGTGCAGTGGCGTGATGTCGGCTCACTGCAAGCTCCACCTCCCAGGTTCACGCCATTCTCCTGCCT
>NW_012122043.1:1011181-1023223 GCF_000951035.1 Colobus angolensis palliatus
GGTTTCACCGTGTTAGCCAGGATGGTCTCGATCTCCTGACCTCGTGATCTGCCCGTCTCGGCCTCCCAAAGTGTTGGGATTACAGGTGTTAGCCACCGCGCCCGGCCGATTCTTTGGGATTTTCTACATAGACAGTTGTATCATCTGTAAATGAGGAGTTTATCACCTCCTTTCTAATCTCTATGCCATTGATTGATTGATTGCCTTACTGCACTGGCCAAGACTTCCAGTAAAATATGAGCTAGGAGTGGTGAGAATGGACAAGCTAGCTTTGTTCCCAATCTTAGAAAGAAAGCTTAAGCCTTTCACTATTAATGGTGAGGTTAACAGTGGATTTTCTGTAGAGGCCCTTTATCAGCTGAGGAAGCTGTATTCTATTCCTTATTTGCTGAGGGTATTTATTAGGAATGGATGTTGGCTTTTGTCAAGTGCTTTTTTCTGTATCTAATGAGATGATATATTTTTTATTTATGTTGACATGATAAATTATAATGATTGAGTTATGAATGTTGAATCAACCTTGCCTTCTTGGGATGGCTCATAAGGTGTTACTGCCCTTTTTATATATTGCTGTATTCAGTTTGCTAATATCTTGTTAAGCATTTTTGCATCTACATTTATGAGGAATATTGGTGTGTAGTTTTCTAGCAACGTCTTTGTCTAATTTTAGTATAAGCATCATGCTGCCCTCATAAAAATGAATTTGTGGCCAGGAGTGGTGGCTCATGCCTATAATCCCAATACTTTGGGAGGCTGAAGCGGGAGAATTGCTTGAGCCCTGGAATTCAAGACTAGCCTGTGCAACGGAGTGAGACCTCATCTCTAGAAAATAATTTAAAAGTTAGCTGGGCGTGGTGCTGTGTGCCTGTAGTCCCAGCTACTTGAGAGGCTGAGGAAGGGAGATCGCTTGAGTCCGAGAGGTCAAGGCTGCAGTGAGCTGTGATCACGCTACTGCACTCCAACCTGGGCAACACAGCAAGACCCTCTCTTAAAAAAAGATCTGGAAGTAGTCCTTACTCTTCTGTTTTGTGAACAGAAGCGCTCACTGCAAGCGCTGCCTCCTGGGTTCACACCATTCTCCTGCCTTAGCCTCCCAAGTAGCTGGGACTACAGGCGCCTGCCACCTCGCCCGGCTAGTTTTTTGTATTTTTAGTAGAGACGGGGTTTCACTGTGTTAGCCAGGATGGTCTCGATCTCCTGACCTCGTGATCCGCCCGTCTCGGCCTCCCAAAGTGCGGGGATTACAGGCGTGAGCCACTGTGCCCTGCCGAAGCTTATCAATTTTATTAATCTTTTCAAATAACCAGCTTCGGGTTTCATTAATTTTTCTTATTTATAATCTATTTTCAATCTTGTGATTTTTCTCTTATAAAAATTTTTTTTAAATTATTTTTTCTTACTTTGGATTTAATTTTCTTTTCTTCTATTTTCCTAAGGTGGAATCTTAGGTCATTTATTCGAGCTATGCTTTTTTCTAATATAATCATTTAATGTTCTAATTTTTTCGCCAACCCCAGCTTTATCTGGGTATCACAGATTTTTATATGTTGTGCTTTCACATTCATTCATTTACAAATATTTTGTTACTTTGTGTTATTTAGAAGTGCATTGTTTAATTGCCACATCCTTGGTGATTGTTCAGATATTTTTGTTTTTAATTCTTTATAGAGAACATACTTGGTATAATTTCAGTTTCTTTAAATTTGTTGATGCTTATATGATGTTTTGAAGTCGCTACCTATACTTGTGGATTTGCTTATTTCCCTTTGTAATCCTCCCAGATTTTCCTTCATATATTTGGAAGCTCTGTTGTTATAGGAACACCCATTCAGTATCATAGTACCTTCTTGATGAACTCATTCCTTATTTGATATGCCTTGTTCTGAAGTCCGCTTCGGTATTAGTATGACTACTCCAGCTTTCATTTGACTTGTGTTCACATAGTAAACTTGTCTCATTCTTTTACTTTTAGTCACTTATGTCTATATTTAAAATGGTCTTCTGTAGGCAGGATACACTTGGGTCTTGCTTTTTAAATTCAATCTGAAAGTCTCTATCTTTAATTGAGGTTTAATGAAATTATTGATATGGCTGGATTTAAATCTACAGTCTAAATCTAGCTGTTTTCTGTTGTTTCTGGATATTTCTGTGCTTTGTTCTTTTCCCCTCTATTTTTCCTGCTTTCTGTTGAGCATATTTTATTATGTCATGTTTTTGTTTCTTGTTTGTTTTTAATATTTCATCATGATTTTTGACATCTGTATTGAGATATAATTCACATACCATATAAATTCACCCATTTAGAGTGAACAGTTCAGTAGATTTCAGTATATACAGAGTTGTGCAACCATCACCACAAACGAAGAACGTTTCATGACCTCAGAAAGAAACGTCATACCTATCAGTAGTCAGTCCCATAACCCCCATCCTGCTCGAATTTCCTCCATCCCAGTCCTGGGCAACCACTAATCTACTTTTTGTCTCAATAGATTTGCCTATTCCGGACACTTCATATAAATGGAATCATGCACAGTATGCTCTTTTGTGACTGGATTCTTTCATCTAACAGTGTTTCCAAGGTTCATCGATGTGGCAGTGTGTATAAGTACTTCATTCTTTTTTATGACCGAGTAACATTCCATTATATGAACAAACACCATATTTTGTTTATCTGTTTATCAACTGATGGACATCTGTGTTGTTTCCATTTTTTGGCCATTAGGAATAATGCTTCTATGAACAATTGTATATAAGAATTGTGTGAACACATGTTTTCAGTTCTCTTGGGCGTATATGTGGGCGTGCACTTTGTGGGTCAGGTCGTAACTCTGTGTCTGATGTTGTGAGGAACTGCTAAACAGCCTTCTGAAAAGGTTATGCTGTTTTTACATTCCCAGCAGTGTAGGAGGGCTCCTAGTCTACATATCCTTCCTTGCCAACACTTATTATTGTCTTTTCATTTCTAGCCATTCTAGGGGGTGTGAAGGGGTAGCTCATTGTGGTTATGATTTGCATTTCCCTGATGACTAATGATGTCAAGTGTCTTTTCATGATCTTATTGGCTGTTTGTAAATCTTCTTTGGAGAAATGTCTATTCTGATCCTTTGCCCATTTGTTTTTTCTTTTGAGACAGAGTCTTTCCCTGTTGCCCAGGCTGGAGTGCAGTGGTGTGATCTTGGCTCACTGCAACCTCCACCTCCCGGGTTCAAGCAATTCTCCTGCCTTAGCCTCCTCAGTAGCTGGGATCACAGGTGTGCACCACCAGGCCCAGCTGATTTTTGTAATTTTAGTAGAGATGGGGTTTCACCATGTTGGCCAGGCTGGTCTCGAACTCCCGACCTCAGGTGACCCACCCACCTTAGCCTCCCAAAGTGCTGGGATTACAGGTGTGAGCCACTGTGCCTGGCCTAGCCCCTTTGCCTACTTTTAAATTGGGTTGTCTTTTTATTATTAAATTGTATGAGTTCTGTATTCTAGATACAATTTCTTGATCAGATATATGATTTGCAAATATTTTCTCCCATTAAATGTGTTATCTTTTCACTTTCTTGATGTTTCATTTGAAGCACATTTTATTTTATTAATTTTATTTATTTTTTTCACATTGATTGTACTTTATGTTTTGCAGGAGGTAAGGACTTTCTGCTTAAAATATTTAAAATTTACATGTGTATACAAACATACACATGTTCTCCCACCCGTGGGCAAGGGCGAGATGACTCTGAATAGAGGATGGAGGAAGAGGAGAGGGTGTAGACAGAGGGTCCTTGACCCCTACAGGGGTAGCGGGATAAGGAACAGAGTGGGGCAGAAGGTGGGTTATTAAGAAGCATCTTGCAGGCGGGGCGCGGCGACTTACGCCTGTAATCCCAGCACTTTGAGAGGCCGAGGCGGGCGGATCACAAGGTCAGGAGATCGAGACCATCCTGGCTAACACGGTGAAACCCCGTCTCTACTAAAAAAAAAAAAAAATTAGCCGGGCGTGGAGGCAGGCACCTGTAGTCCCAGCTACTTGGGAGGCTGAGGCAGGGGAATGGCATGAACCCGGGAAGCAGAGCTTGCAGTGAGCTGAGATTGTGCCACCGCACTCCAGCCTGGGTGACAAGAGCGAGACTCTGTCTCAAAAAAAAAAAAAAAAGAAGTATCTTGCTTACTGACATGAAGCCATGTGCCCAACGAGAGCACAGATGAGGCCTCATTGGTGTAGAGGAGGCCCGTGGAGGGCGGGCACACGGTGCCCAATTAGCCAGCCAAGGCCAACGCCCCAGGGGTAGGGCGGAAGTGGGGTGGCATGCACAGGGCACCCAGCCCAGGCCTCTGCTGTCCCTACCTCCCTTCCTCCCCACCCTCCGAGAGAAAAGACAGTTTGGGCCTCAGCCTGAGATTGTTTTGGCCATTTTGCATTTCCATAAGGATTTTAGGATCAGCTTGTCAGTTTTGCACAAAAGCCTGCTGAGATTCTCGTCGGAATTACATTGAATCTGTAGCTCACTTTGCAGAGTAATGTCATCTTAACAATATTAAGTCTCCTGATCTGTGAACGTGGAAAGTTTTCTATTCATTTAGATCTTTAATTTCTTTCAATAGTGTTTTGTAATTTCAGTGTACAAGTCTTGTTCTTTTGTTTAGTCTCCATTATTTTTATGTCTAGTTTCTTCTTTTTCCCAGGTTTTTCATTTGCTAGAATGTATTTGTTGCCAGTTTTTCCAGGAAGGGGTCGTGGGTATTATATTTTCAGTCCTTGTGTATATTAAAATGTGTTTATTTTTCTTTCATATTTTAGTGGTGATATGCCTTTTTCCTCTCAGAACGTTTTAGACCTGTATCTGTTGTAATCTAGCATTATTTTGAAGTGAATTTTGCTGACAGCAACCTGATTTCTTTTTTCTTTCTCGATTTAAAGTCTTTGTCCTTCAAAATTTTCACCAGGAAGTCTTTAGGGGTGTATGTTTGTGTGTGTTTTCTTTATTCTTGCTTGATACATGGTAAGGCTTTGATTTGAATATTTAATGCTTCCTTTATTTTAAGAGGATTCTATTCTTAGGTTCCATTAATTCTTTCCTTCTCCCTACTCCTGACACTCATTTTAGATGTGCATGGGCACGCCTGGAGGAGCCTGCCCTCTTGTCTCCTTGGCCCTGTAGCTGGACAGGCCGCAGGCCTCTTCACTTAGAGTGTCAGGGCCCCAGCCCTCCCAGAGACTCCTGGCGCTCTACTGCATCTCAGCAGGCCCTACTTCTGCCCCTCAGGACCACAGCCCTGCTTCCCCTCATCGTCTTGCGTTCCCTCAGTCTCGTCTCTGGCCTTTTGGGCCATGGTGGCCCTCCCGTCAAAGGGTCTTCAGAATTTGTCTCCTTTCATCTCTCACAGGCTGGCACCCAAGCCACCCCCTTCTCTCCTGATGACTGTGAGATGCCTGGATGTTGCCCGGGCTCCGATGGTTCTTTCCGCTCCTGCCCTGGCCCCGACGCCCTCCTGATGCTCCCTTACGCTGCCTGCCCAGCCCCCCGCCTCCCTCACACCTCCTCACACCGCTCAGGTGCACTCTGCCGCAGCCCCGTGCTCCTGCCCTCTGCCTGGAGGACCTTCCCCGAGGCGCTCAGAAGCTGCCTTCCCGGGACTCGCTCCCTGTCCCACACACCTCACAGGGGCCGCACCCCCGCGGCACTGCCTGCCCCATCTTTTTTTCCTCCTCGGCACTCACTGTTCCCTGGTGAGTGATCTCGCTCAGCATCTCTTGCTGACACCTGAAACAGGCCCATCCTGTGGTCAGCACCCACTGGGTTGCCCGTCGCTCCTTCAGCTGTGTGCCGACACCCACGTAGCAACAGGTGTTGTGTCCAGCGACAGGATTTTCAGTGACTCGCAGTGTTTCTTTCTTTTGTGAATGTATCTTTTTCTGTTACACTTTGACTATCATTGACTGTAGTAGCACCTTATGTCTGTCAGTCTTGCTCAACTCTGATTAATCTCAGAGTCAATGTTGAAAACATATCTAAGAGAGATAGCTTTTCTTTATATTTTCTAGTTTTCTGGCTTCTTAGTTCATTCTCTTGGCCAGGGCTTCTGGTCCTTGGTTGAGAAGTTGGGGTGACGTGGATGTTCTCCAGGGCACCTGCCCTGAGGCCTCTGGGGCCCTCTCTCCAGCCCAGGTTATGGCTCCCTCAGCTCCACCTGGCTTCTCCATCACACTCATCTGTCCACCTTACAGGATGGGCAGGAATGACGCTGCGTTTCTGGTCAGCTGCTGACCCCCTTCTCTGCTTCCTTGTGCTGCAGGCGTTTATGACTATGTTTCTTCTTTCATGTCCCTGAGACTTAGGGGAGGCAAATGCAGAGGATGTGTCTGCCACGTGGACTGATGGTGCCCCCTGGTGTGATGGGGTGCTTGAGGACCGGGTGCCCCCTGGTGTGATGGGATGCTTGAGGACCGGGTGGCCCCTGGTGTAATGGGGTGCTTGAGGACCGGGTGGCCCCTGGTGTAATGGGATGCTTGAGGACCGGGTGCCCCCTGGTGTAATGGGATGCTTGAGGACCGGGTGCCCCTGGTGTAATGGGATGCTTGAGGACTGGCTCCAGCCATTTCCACCCTCTGTCTTCCTCACAGGTGGTGGTGAAGTTTATTAAGAAGGAGAAGGTCTTGGAGGATTGTTGGATTGAGGATCCCAAACTTGGGAAAGTTACTTTAGAGATTGCAATTCTATCCAGGGTGGAGCATGCCAATATCATCAAGGTAGGTGATGATTTCCTCTTTAGAGATACCCTAACTTGGCTCATGTTAAATGTGTTAAGTTTGTTGGCTTGAAGATGTTTTGGCAGAGTTGGACTTGGCTTTGTCTCCTCCTAGGTATTGGATGTATTTGAAAACCAAGGGTTCTTCCAGCTCGTGATGGAGAAGCACGGCTCCGGCCTAGACCTCTTCGCTTTCATCGACCGCCACCCCAAGCTGGATGAGCCCCTGGCGAGCTACATCTTCCGACAAGTGAGAGCAGGCCAGAGCCGTGCTGGGGCGAACGCAGCCTGGGTGCCTGGGTCTGGTGGCTGCAAAGATCAGTGATCCATACTCGGTTCTCTCTCTGAGGTGGACTTAGGCTTCTGTGTGGGGATTTCATGGAGTACGATATATATTTTGAGTAGAAAATTCTATGATTGAAGTAGAGAAAGTGAGATTGGGATGAGAAATTCTATGATTGAAGTAGAGAAAGTGAGGATGAGGCCAGATACAGTCCTGGAATGATTGGGGAAGTATGTTTAATGGTTAAGGTTTATTTACATACATAAAATATCCACCACAATCACAAAAATTAACCAAAAGGGTTAGGATGCAGTCAAAGAGTGTCTCAAAGGCATGTGTGTGGCACAGCGGCCTGCAGGCTGTAAGTTCTCACTAAATGGTGGCTGTTCAGTTAACTAACCAGCAAAATTGAGATCCTGACATTCTCATTTTACAGTATTTGTCTTGATCTGTTTTGTGTCTAATTACGTACTGAATTTTGCCCATTATTTTTTCGGAATGGGAGTGTGATGATCAAAAGAGGAAGGTATCGTAGCAGAGGGAGTCCGGAGGAAGAAACGGTAACTCGGGTTGGGTTTTAAGGGGAAGGTGGTGGTTCCATCCAGTCCTGCTCCCAGCTCCCCCGAAAGAATTGGAGAAATACCAGCAAAGGGCTGTGTAGACAACTCACATTTGCTCCTGGATTGTTTGCTGGGGATGATTCGGTGTCTAATGACGGCTTCCATGAATCAACATTTCTTCCTCAAAGCTACACACTGTCAGGGGTTGTTGGGTTTCCGAAGTTTAGTTTCTCAGGCTCCTACTTGTAAGTTTCAGATATTATGGTTCTGCCGAAAAAGGGTCACCTCTCTCCCTTTTCCTGTGTTGGAAGATGACCTCCTGCCTTTAATTTGTGGCAAAGACTCGTTTCTGAAACTTTACAGCAAATAGAGTATCTGTATGAAGTAACGTTGAGGGTCACTTGTTAAAAGCTCCTTTCTGACAGTTGTTTATTCTGGGGCTAGTGAGACACATAATTGTGGTGTTCTATATTCTAACATTTTTGCCAAAAGAATCTCTACCCCTTTTGTAAATATATAGACATAAATGTTATTATATGTAAATAATAGAGTCACAATTTTATAAAGCATATGATCGTATGTCAGTGTATGTAGGAATCATGCCCGTTCTCAGGGCATTGCCTGTCAGCTCCAGATTCATCAGGGCCTGCTCAGCAGCGGGGCGGGGGAGCTGGGCCTGGGAACAGCCCTGGCTTGGTTCAGGCAGCTCCAGGGCAGTACAGCCGGTCCAGGGCATGGAGGCATCTGCAGGAAGAGCAGCTTTCTTCAAGTTGCTCTTTGTCCCTTTGTGGTTAATCTCTCAGTATTAGTTAATAAATCTTAATGAAACTTTCCATGTTCAAGTTCATGTGTGGTTTGTGTCTCCTGACTGGATCCTGACTGATTTGTATATATCTACATAAATATGTAAGTATGTATGCATGCATGCTTGTATATGTATATTTATGTGTGTACAAGTATATGTTGTGTGTATAGGTATGCACATGTGTATATGCAGCTGTGTATATATGTGCACATGTATATATCTAAATGTGTATGTATATATAAATATGCAGGCATGTGTATATAAATATGCAGGTATGTATACATTTGTGTATATGTGTATAAATATACATGTTTATTAAATGTAAGTTAATTAATTGGGTTTAGTTAACCTGTGATTAACTATTGCTTCTGATTTGAAAGATACTCATTTGCAAATATAAAATTGTCTCGAAAGATCAACATGATACATCCATGAAATCACTAAGCTGATTGGTACAGTGACAGTCAGACGTTTAACTCATCCTACTTGAACGAAACTGAAAGGCCGATTTTGCTAGCCTCCGTTATTGGAGAGGCAGAGTGGGCAGGCAGTGGTGCGCTGCAGCGGCACCTTCGCGGGAACGAAGCCCATTTCCAGCGTACCCGCTTTAAGTCTGCATCACTGAGCAGCCACACATTTGGGGCAGAGATGGCTGATACGCCATGCTGCTCTCTGAGACGCCGCTGAGGCTGTGCTCCCAGCTCTGCCCCAGATCGCTGCCTGAACTCTGGGCAAGTCACTTTCCTTCCCTGTGAGCTGAGGTTGTCGACTTGGTGCTTTCTCTCAGGCACTTCCTACTTAACACCAAACCTGCACCCATTCACTTGCCCGCCGTGAGTGTCTTTGAGCTGTGGCTTTGTGGCCTGTCTTTCCTCCTGAAATAGGCATGGTGTGCGTTGAGGGGCACATGTCTGCTGGGAAGGTTTTCTCAGCAGCATACAGAACCCACGAGTCTCGTGTTGATGTTGCTACCTTGCTGGCTAACGTGGCCAGCCCCAGTGAGCACGCCTCCTGGAGCGGCTTTGTTTCCTGTTTGCTTTCAGTCATATCTTCCGCGTTCAAAAATCTTTCCTGTCCCCAGTTCATTATGAGTCGGAGGTTTATTTTTTCTTTTTGTTTGTTTTTTTTCTTTTTTGGTTCCAGTTTATTTTAAAGGCGTATTTTAGTTGAACTGCTTTTTTAAAAAGCCCCCTCTGGCCTCCTGATTCCAGCTAGTGTCGGCGGTGGGATACCTGCGTTTGAAGGACATCATTCACCGCGACATCAAGGACGAGAACATTGTGATCGCCGAGGACTTCACAATCAAGCTGATAGACTTTGGCTCGGCCGCCTACTTGGAAAGGGGAAAATTATTTTATACTTTCTGTGGAACCATCGAGTACTGTGCACCGGAAGTTCTCATGGGGAATCCGTACGTATGCTGCTGCGGTGCAGCCTGTCCTCACGTCCTCTGTCAGGACCCCGAGGCCGGCTTGATTTTGGGTGGGAAAATGGCTTCCTTCGCGCCTCTTTGTGATGAGAGCGTTGAGTGATCAGGGCGATGTGCTGAAAAGTAAGTGGGCAGGCAGGCAAGGTCATATTGGGCAAAGGCACTGGGCGATGGATTTAGGATTAATTGTTTTATTTTCTCAGCTTTTATTTGCTCGGAGTTTCATCTAATAAAAAGCCAAGAAAAATACTGAAGAGTCCCCCAAAATGACACTCTTCAAACAAGTGAAGAGGATGCTTTTTAGTTCGGTTTATTTATTTTGATGACAGGAATAATATCTATTTCAATAAAATACCGCGGGGCTGACCACACAAGGAATCAGGCACTGGAAAAAGTCCCGAGGCAGAGGGTTCGTGCTGAAGGCGGAGCCCCTGGCTGGAGGGGCTGTCGCTGCCCAGCCGGATTCCACATCGCTGGAGTGGGCCAGCGGAGCCTCTGCTCTACTGTGGGGAGAAGCGGCGCCCTGGGGTGTGTGGCTGAGTTTGCAGCTCTGCAGTCAGGGGATTCTGTGAGTTGGGGGCTGGCCTGGGCAGGGCCTCCTCTTGGGGAACTTAAGAGAGGAAAGCAAGACGGAAAGGAAGATTGTTGTTCATTTGTAGGGCCTGAGTGGAGGCTGTCTGCTGACGGTGCTTTCTGCTGCACATGCCTGATCACTGTCTCATCTGCATGTAAACCAAGTGTGGCTTTATGTGTATGAAATAGACTTTATTAAATCAGAAACAGACAACAGGTATTTTCTGCTAGCACCTCCACGTGTTTTAGAGAGGTGTGGTTGGAACTCGGTGTGGTTGGAATGCTTCTCTAGGTGAGTTCATGGTTGGAGGGTCGGATGATCACGGCACTGCTTGGACCCTCCCCGCTTGCTGCTGCAGCGCTCTGCTGCACTACCCATATCTGCTCCATGCGGTTCTCTAGGAGGGAAACTGATGCTGCCCTCACAGGACAGGCGCACGGGGTCCCTCACAGACCTGCTTGGAGCTGCACCTGACCTGGCGGCCTGAGGTCAGAGCGTTTGCTTGCAGTTGCCACGCGAGCTCCATGCCATGCCTCGGGCTCTCGGGAGAGCCTCAGCATCTGACAGAGGAGTGGCCTGGGCACTGGATCCCAGTGTCTGCTTAGGCCATGTTTCATCAGTTAGGAGGTGCAGGTTCCAGGCTGCGCAGCCTGAGTCCTCAGAGCCCAGCAGCCTTGGCCTGCGCCAGCCTCTCCACGCCAGGCAGCATTGAGCTCTTCTGGGCCAGGATGCCCTGCGTGCAGAGTGTGGAGGAAGTGTAAATGGGCTCTTCCCTGCTAGAACCTCCATGCATCTTCAGAGCCACCAAACGGCATGAAATATTGAAAGGAGTTGGTCTAAGAAGGGACTTGGAGTTTCCCTTCAGATCTAGTTTGGTTGCCCTGGAGCCTGGTGGGCACTGGTGGGCTCTGCCTCCCTTGCAGTGGCTGTCGTGTCCTCTGTGCGGGAGGGAACTGCCTGTCCCTTGTCCACTGACCCACGATGCATGCTGCATGGCTTGTCACCCCTTCCTGCACCCAGGCCATGAAGCTTGGGGAGGGTGTAGGGGGGATCCAACCTGGGTGAGAGCTCAGTGCTGCTTGACCACCTTGCCCTTACCTCCCAGAGCTGTGGCTCCTACCCTCTTCCTGAGCACCTGCCCTGCCTCCTGGCCCCTCATTTCTGGCTGTGAGCAGTGTGCTGCTCCTGGGCCTGCTGGGCTGCAGGCCTCTTCTCGGGAGCTCCTTCCTCCCTCCTGCGTCCTCTCCCCATCTCCCTGGGTGAAAGGGTTTCTGAGTTCTGATTCTCAATCCCATCCTCAGGGACCTGGCTTCTGTCTTGTCATCTTCATCTCCGTCTACTCCACGGTCAGCAGACTGTGGCCTTAGGTCCCCATCCCCCTTCCTGAGGCCCTGGCAGCCGCCATTTTGCTTTCTTCTCTATGAATCTGACTACTCTAGGGACCGCCTATATGTGGAATCATACAGCATCTGCCTTTTGGTGACTGGCTTATTTCACTTAGCATAAAGTCCTCAAGGTCGATCCATGTTGTGGCCTGTGCCAGCATCTTCCTTTTCGAGGCTGAATTTGATTGCGTTTTCTGGATGTGCTGTACTTACTCATTCATCTGTCAGTGGACATTTGGGTTGCTTCTACCTTTGCTTTCATCTGTATGTTGTT
>NW_012122043.1:1024058-1029702 GCF_000951035.1 Colobus angolensis palliatus
GAATCTGATTTTCTTGCTGTAGCCCCTACAGCTCTCATCCGTCCCCTCAGTTTCCCTGTGGTCTGTGCTAGCGACCCCACCACCCCCCGACTCAACCTGGTGGCCTGGCTCTTACCCACGCTGCCGCTCTGGCCTCTGTGATCTGCCGTCTTGAGCCCTCCCCTCCCCGCCCAGCCCCTCATCTCTGAGTCCAGCCCAGGGCTCTGTCCGTGCCGCTCTTCTCATTGCTGTGGTTTTCTCTTGGCTCCCTTGTCTAATTCCAGTTCTGGGAAGAGGCTGCTGCTTCCCAGACCTCTTCTGGGGACAGACCCCCAGCTGCAGACCCGGAGGTGCATGGCCTTGGCCAGTGCAGGGGCAGGGCCGTGGGTGCAGGTGACCTGGCTCCGGAGTGTGCTTGGCAGTACCTTCACCTCACCAAGCCTTGCTCTTCTTCTGTGTAAAATGAAGGTAATATTTATCTTGCTAGGTTGTTGTGAGGATTTGGGTTAAGCCATGTAAAATGCTGGTACAGCGTTGGCATCTCTAGGTACCCAATAAATGGTGGCGTGGATGAGGATGTTTACGGCGATAGGAAATAACAATAGTCCTTTGGGTGTCTCCTCCCTGAAGCTTGCTCCTCCAGTCGGCCCATTGTGTGAACAGCCGCCTTCACCACATCCTTCTTGTTTGCTTTCATCCTTCGGTATTTCTGCCTGTTCAGTCTCGTCCTGCAGCACCCTTCACATCGTCGCCACAGTGATCTTCCTAAAGGGCACGTGTGTCAGTGGTCACACCAAGCTGAACATGCCCGATCACGTCTGAAGGGCACGTGACCCTGTTCTGAAGTGGCCTGCGGTCCTGTGGCCCTCAGCAAAGCCAATGGATGTGTACTCTGCTTCCTCCAGGAAGCCCTCCCCCACCTCTGGTGGACACGTCTTGTGGTTGGTGTCCACAAGGAAGTTCCTGATGAGCCTCGGAGCTGCCCAAGGGCCTCTCCCCTCCTGGCACATGGCCTGGTGGCTGGCCTGGGGCAGAAGTGCATGGAAATGGAGGGCGTGTTGGAGGGGTGGAGTGACCCTCCTGGGAAACTGCTGCCTGGCCTGTGTGCCAGTCGGGAAGGGCCGTGGTGCTTCCCACGGGCGGGCTTGGCAAGCCCGTGCTGAACACCGTGGCGTCCTGATGCCTCCTCCTCCTCACAGCTACAGGGGGCCGGAGCTGGAGATGTGGTCTCTGGGAGTCACTCTGTACACGCTGGTCTTTGAGGAGAACCCCTTCTGTGAGCTGGAGGAGACCGTGGAGGCTGCCATACACCCGCCATACCTGGTGTCCAAAGGTGAGCACGAGCCGCAAGTGGTAGACAGACGACACTGTCCTTAGAGACCAGCCACAGTTTTTTTCCCATTTCCTCACTCCTCAGAGTATCTCTCTCCATATCAATAGTCTCATTTGTTTCTTTTCTATTCACCAAATAATTTGCATATGACTTTAAACATCTTGATAATTTCGGTTTTTTGTTTTTTGGTTTTTTTGAGACAGAGTCTCGCTCTCTGTCGCCCAGGCTGGAATGCAGTGGCCCGATCTCAGCTCACTGCAAGCTCCGCCTCCCGGGTTCACACCATTCTCCTGCCTCAGCCTCCCGAGTAGCTGGGACTACAGGCGCCCGCCACTGCGCCTGACTAATTTTTTGTCTTTTTAGTAGAGATGGGGTTTCACTGTGTTAGCCAGGATGGTCTGCATCTCCTGACCTCATGATCCGCTCTCCTCAGCCTCCCACAGTGCTGGGATTACGGGCGTGAGCCACTGTGCCCGGCCGATAATTTAGTTTTTTTGAATGTTCCCCTTTGGATCTTAGAGGCCCTTTTGTGAGAAACACACTTGCAGTCAGGACAGTGAGGCTCCAATGGCCCTGCTGAGTTGGTGCCTACATGGTTAAAGGAACTGGGGCCTGAATCCAGATGCAAGGCTGGGGGCTCCTCTCAGCTTGTGCCGGCGTCCCCTCGCCTGTCATGTTAACCCTGTGTTATTCACAGCATAGCTAGAGCCCCTGAGAACAGACCAGTTAGGAACCTCTGCACTGCCTGATTTTGGTTGAGTGAGATGGCATCTTGAACTCCAAGCTTTCATGTCAGAGGCAATGAGTGTTTCCTGCAGCTTCTCTCCAAGCACAGCTGGGCCCTGCACTAGAGGTCCCTGGGCCTCCTGCCCAGCCAGAGGCTCTGCGGCGAGTGGTGGGCACCCAGGAATCTGAGATGTTCTCCACTTCATCCCAGTCTGGATCTACCATCTGTGTTCTTTGTGTCCCCAGAACTCATGAGCCTTGTGTCTGGGCTGCTGCAGCCAGTCCCTGAGAAGCGCACCACCTTGGAGAAGCTGGTGACAGACCCGTGGGTAACGCAGCCTGTGAATCTTGCTGACTACACGTGGGAAGAGGTGTGTCAAGTAAACAAGCCAGGTGAGGCTTCTCCGCATCCCACACCCTGTGTGACTTTGCTTGGAATAACGAGGTCCCCAGGCTGCCTTCCTAGCTCAAAAGGAGGAAAAGGAGGCTCTCTCCCCCATGCTGCCTTGGACACAAATGTCAGGGCCTATAGCTGACCTGTCACCTGTGAGAGGGAGTTCGATTGTGTCCAGAGGCGTCTGGACACCACTGGGGTTCAGGGTGTGGCTTTGGGCCTTGGAGGGTGGGCAAGTGCCATGGGAGCTTCTGGCGTAAGGGGTCAGAACCCTCAAAGATGGTTTGAGGAGTGCAGCTGGTGATGGTCTGATTGGGCCGAAGGGGAGGATGAGGCCACAGATGCTGAGTGTGATTCTCTAGCAGCCTGGGGGGCCCAGGGCTCTTCAGACAAGGCTCTGGCCACAGAGCCACAGAGGCAATACTGCTGCTCAGAGCATTTGGACCAAGCTGCTGTTGATGGCCCTGGGCTTAGATCCCCACCTTGGCAGGATCTGTACTTCCGGGACATTGCCATTTGGATTTCTGAGGGCCCCACCTGTAAGCTTTTGTTCTAGGACTTCTTGAGGTGAGAAGCAAAGTATTTTAGAACCTTAAGATGTTAGTACGTGATACAGTTACCTTCTTCTTTCTTCAGAAAGTGGAGTTATGTCCGCTGCAAGTCTGGAGATGGGGAACAGGAGCCCGAGTGAAGTGGCCCAGGCGCAGGAGCTTTGTGGGGGGCCCGTTCCAGGCAAGGCTCCTAACGGCCAAGGCTGTTTGCATCCTGGGGATCCCCGTGTGCTGACCAGCTAACCACTAGCTTCTTGCTGCTTTTCTCCACTTGGTTTGGAAAATCATACAGTTTTCAGCTCCATCTGTTTGGAGAAAATACATTCTCAAGCATCCCCAGTTCACCTTCTAAAAACTCATGTCCAGGTTTGATAAACGCCAGAACAGAAGACAGTGATGCTGTATTATTTTAGGCTTATTACATAGATTTGGAATTCACTTTTTCCATGACCTAGAAAAAAACATTCCAGTGTTCAACTGTTTTATATTATTAAAGGACTTTCAATTTGTGAGCTTCTGAAGGCATGAGTTTCCTCTTTCTCCTTTTGTAGATGTGTGTGTTTTGTTTCCTCTGACTTGGCATATGCTCATCTGAGCGATGGATGTGACGGATATGTGAAATTTGTAGAACTGGTTAGTCAAATGGCCAGACTATTTCATTAATGTATTTCCTCAAACGCTTTTCAAATTAAAGCACCTTTGTTAGTAAACAGTTATCCTGACTTTGATGTTGTGAACTGTTCCCGTGTGCTAAATGTGAGAAATGCTTGATTTCCTCATTTTTCCATTTGTGCACCCCACTTGCCACAGCTGGAGAAAAGTCTAGCCTTGGCCATTCTGGGGTTCCGTTTACAAGCAGGCCCTGCCAGGGGTGGGTCTAGGGCTCTGAAGCTTACTCCCATCTGGTTAGACTGGGGAAGGTGGTGTTCTCAGGGACCTCCCTTCTGTCTGGGCTCTGTAGCAAGACTCTGCTGTCAACATGTGACTGGCTCACTGCCAGCAGTCCCCAAACATCCCATGGCTAGCCAGCTCCCACCTCTGTCCACGTGAGGGGTTGGTTTCCTGGCCCAGCCCCCACCTCTGGTCTATGTGAGGGGCTCCAGCCCTGTCTGTTCCTTAGGGCTGCTCAGGTCCCAGGGTGTTTCTCAGATACTCAACTGGCTGCTTCCCTCTCTTAGGCTCCAATCCATCCCCCCTCAGACAGACTTGGCTAGGTCAAATACTTACAATTGTTTTATTTCATGTCTGGATTAGAGGAGGGCATAGCTAGAGGTGAGAGCAGAACCTTTCATTTTTTTTTTTTTCCCCTGCTGAGACAGTAGGAAAAAACCCAAAACCTAAACCCCCACGCTTTTCCCACATGTCATCACTTGCAGGCTGTTTTTCCACATTCTGAGACTCCTGCCCAGAACCCTCTGGAAGCTGCCTGAGGGCCAGGCTGCCTCCAGTGTGGTTCTGAGCTATTTCTAGTGGTTATTTAGGAGGCACTCAATTGTTATAGGATGATCAGAGCAGAGTTAATTTTAGTACCATCTAGTAGGATATGGGATATTGCCATCCCTTTCTTCAGAAAGTGTTGCCTGAGCCTCACTGCCACCACAAGTGACTGAAGGAGTTGGTAGGGAGTTGTGGCAGGAGGATCCTTCTCTACCAGGGACATTAAAGGTACAAGGGTTTTAGAGGTGTGTAGTAAAGTCAGTGATATTTACTCTTCAGAATTCAAATGAGTTTTCTGATGTTTTAAGAACTCTACTTTGCAGTGTTTATGATGCTTATAACACAGAGGATGTTATAGAATGGTGTGTATTTATTTATTTAGAGACAGTCTCACACTGTCACCCGGGCTGGAGTGCAATGGTGTGATCTCGGCCCACTGCAACCTCCGCTTACCAGGTTCAAGCAATTCTCCTGCCTCAGCCTCCCGAGTAGCTGGGATTACAGGTGCCCACCACCATGCCTGGCTAATTTTTTGTATTTTTAGTAGAGATGAAGTTTCACCATGTTGGCCAGGCTGGTCTCAAACTCCTGACCGTGTGATCCGCCCACTGTGGCCTCCCAAAGTGTTGGGATTACAGGCGTGAGCCACCGCGCTTGGCCAGATTGGTGTTTTCAGAGAGGTGTTTAATGGGTTGAGAATGCGAAGTCCCAGCTTTCCAAGAACCGTTATTTCTTTATAAGAAACAACAATTAAAGCTCATCTGACTTGATGGCAGTGGAAGGTCTGGTATTTTGCAAATGTTCTTTGCAGAAAGAACCCAGAGAGGAAAGTTCTGAGGCTGACAATTTTTCCACTCCATTTTTTTTTTTTTAAGATGGAGTCTCACTCTGTCACCCAGGCTGGAGTGCAATGGTGCAATCTCGGCTCACTGCAACCTCTGTCCCCTGGGTTCAAGCAATTCTCCTGCCTCAGCCTCCCAAGTAGCTGGGATTACAAGTGTGCATTACCACGTTACCCGGCTAATTTTTGTATTTTTAGTAGAGACAGGATTTCACTGTGTTGGCCAGGCTGGTCTCGAACTCCTGACCTCAAGTCATCCACCCATCTCAGCCTCTTAAAGCGCTAGGATTACAAGCATGAGCCACTGTGCCCAGCCCACTGCATATTTTTAAAGTATGGCTCAAAAGAGCAAAGTTTTCACACAAGACTGAAGATGATGTCAA
>NW_012122043.1:1030549-1056170 GCF_000951035.1 Colobus angolensis palliatus
GAGTGAGCTGGGACTACAGGTGCCTGCCACCATGCCTGGCTAATTTTTGTATTTTTAGTAGAGACGGGGTTTCACCATGTTGATCAAGCTGGTCTTAAAACCCCTGACCTTGGGTGATCTGCCCACCTTGGCCTCCCAGTGCTGGGATTACAGGCGTGAGCCACCGCACCTGGCCTCACGTCAATTTTTCATAGTAATCCCTGTGTCCCAGCTGTCATTTTATTTCTAGAGCTAGATAACCTGTTACAGGTTCTTTGATTCTTTCCAGGGAGTTGGCGTGGCTCATGGGATTTTCTTAGGCTTTTGGTGTAGCAGTAACACAATTTATTGTGAGATGTTGACAGCTAAGTATTTTGAGAAGAAAATTACAGTGTAATAACAAAAGCAGGCCAGGCCGGGCGCGGTGGCTCAAGCCTGTAATCCCAGCACTTTGGGAGGCCGAGACGGGCGGATCACGAGGTCAGGAGATCGAGACCATCCTGGCTAACACGGTGAAACCCCGTCTCTACTAAAAAATAAAAAAATAAAAACTAGCCGGGTGAAGCGGCGGGCGCCTGTAGTCCCAGCTACTCGGGAGGCTGAGGCAGGAGAATGGCATAAACCCGGGAGGCGGAGCTTGCAGTGAGCTGAGATCCGGCCACTGCACTCCAGCGCGGGCGACAGAGCGAGACTCCCTCTCAAAAAAAAAAAAAAAAAAAAAAAAAAAAAAACAAAAGCAACCAATTTTTTTTCTTTTTCCGAGACAAGGTCTTGCTCTGTTACACAGGCTGGAGTGCAGTGGTGCAATCACAGCTCACTGCAGCCTCAACCTCGTGGACTCAAGTGATCCTCCCACCTCAGGCTCCTGAGTAGCTGGGACTACAGGTGCAGGCCACCGCTCCCGGCTAGTTTTTGTTTTTTGTAGAGACAGGGTTTTCCTATGTTGCTCAGGTTGGTCTTGAACTCCTGAGCCCAGGCGATCCTCCTACCTCAGCCTCTCAGAGTGCTGGGATTACAGGCGTGGGCCACTGCACCCTGCCAAAGAAACCAATTCTTTAGTTCTACACAGATTGGAACCTTCCTTTTCTTTGATATAATCCTTTTGTCAAAAGATAGTTTTACAGAAACAGTTTAGCACCCAACCCCGTGCCTGGCGCAGAGCAGATATGTAAATGTGTACCCATGCAAGAATCAAATCCTTTATGTCAGTCCAGAATGAAGTGGATAAAACAAGAAATGCTTATAAATTAAGGCTTTGGTGGCAGGATTTAGGCAGCTGAGAAAGCACACCTTTTTATTCTTCACAAGTATCACCTTTTGAAAGATGCCTACGCTCTTATCCTCAAACATGTCGAGAGAGGAAACTTAAGAATGAATACACATTGGGCTGTAACTTTACTGTATTTCACCCTAACAGGGAACCAGACCTCTAAGTTGGGAAGGCTCTTGCTTATAAAGGGAAATGTGCCATAATTCCTGTCATTTCACTTGGGTCTTTTAAAAACGGCAAATTCTCATCTTCCACTGGCTGAGAGTAAAAAAGAAATAAAAGCGGTAAAGACTTCTTTTTGTGCGTAGGTGGCCCCGCTGTTCACGCTGAATACAGATTTTTACACAACGAAACCTTAAATATCTCTATCTGGAACGGAATCCATTTTTCCTGCCTCGGGGAGGCTTTCTGCGCTCTCGGGTGAAGTTCCTGAAGCTCTACCTGTATCTACCTGTCCTCTTGAGAGGAATTCTCGGGTCATCTGAAACACGAGTATGGGCCAGGACGACCCATTCGTTCACCCAGCCCAGAGCTCTGCGAAGCGGGACACGGGCAGTGCAACGGGAACGACCGGACGCCGACGCCCCGGAGGACTGAGGCCGCGGCAGAGACGGCGGGGCGGTGACGGGGGCGACTCCGGCCTCCCGGCTTTGCGGAGGGGCGGCCCCGGGACACCTGAGCCCCGCGGGGTCGTGAGGGCTCAGCACAGGTACGGGCCGGAATCATGATCCACCAGCACCGCGCTGGTGCTGGGAACTGCGGTGGTGACGGACCGGGGGCCGGAAGTGAAGGACCGGGGAGGACGGCTGCTTCCGGCGCGGTAGCTGTCGCCATCTCCTCCGCGCCATGGCTGCGTTCGGCCGTCAGGTGAGGTCATACTGGGCGCGGGGGCTTCTCCAGGTGGCAGACGGGCGGGCAGCGACGCAGAGGAACCGCGGCCCCCGGGTGTTTCACGGCCAGGTCGTGGAGCCCTTCTGGAGGTCCATGCAAGATTACCTGGTTTTGGCATCCTGGACCCGTGGCTCTGCTCAATTTTTGTGGGGTATAGAGTTGACTTTTTTTTTTTTTTCTGAGACAGAGTCTCACTCTGTCGCCAGGCTTGAGTGCAGTGGCGCGATCTCGGCTCACTGCGGCCTCCGCTTCCTGGGTTCAAGCAATTCTGCTTCAGCCGAGTAGCTGGGATTACAGGCGCCCACCACCACGCCCGGCTAATTTTTGTATTTTTAGTAGAGACGGCGTTTCACCGTGTTGGCCAGGCTGGTCTCTAACGCCTGGCCTCAGGTGATCCACCCGCCTCGAACTCCCAAAGTGCTGGGATTGCAGGCGTGAGCCGCCGCGCCCGGCCTGAGTTGACTCTTGAACAAGAGTTTGAACTTCACAAGGAGGGTAACGTGTATTTACTATTCATTAAGAGGAAGCGGAATCCGCATAAAGGTCTTTAGGCTCGAGCCCAGCGACTGCCCGGTGTTCCTGGCGGAGGGAGCATCTGGACAGGAGAGGCTGGAGAGCAGCCAGGACTTGGGCTTGGCAGGCTGGCCCCGGGGCGACAGTCGATGACGCTGGAGAAGGGGTTGGGACCGATGTGAAGGGTTTAGAGCAGGGGTTCCCCAACCCTCCATACCGGTCCCCGGCCTATTAGGAGCCAGGCTGCACAGTAGGAGGTGAGCGGCGAGTGAGCCAGCCAAACTTCCTCTGCATTTACAGCCGCTCCCCTCGCTGGCATTGCAGCCTGAGCTCCGCCTCCCGTCAGACCAGCCGCCTTAGACTGTCACTGGAGCGCGAACCCTATTGTGAACTGCGCCTTTGAGGGATCTAGGTTGCTGCTCCTTATGAGAATCTAATGCCCGATGATCTGTCACTCATTGTTTCCCATCACCCCCAGATGGGACCTTCTGGTTGTAGGAAAACAAGTTCAGGGCTCCCAGTGATTCTACACTATGGGGAGTTGTATAATTATTTCATTTTACATTACAACGTGAAAATAATAGAAATAAAGTGTACAACAACTGTAATGTGCTTGAATCATCCTGAAACCCCTCAGCAGTCTGTGGAAAAACTGTCTTCCCTGAAGGCAGTCCCTGGTGCCAGAAAGGTTGAAGACTGCTGGCTTAGAGTGCCTGGATGATTTGTGCGTAGTTTATTAAGCACCATCCTGAACAGCTGAAGACTTTTGAGTCAACTGGGATTGTGTATGCAAGTTGATTAACTACTGTGACCCTTGAACAACACAGGAGTTAGGGGCACCCGACCGCCCCGACACCAGTTGAAAATCAGTGTATAACGTTTGACTTCTCTAAAACTCAACTACTAGTAGCCTACTCATGACTGGAAGTCTTACCGACAACATAATCAGTCCGTTAACACATATCTTGTATATCTATTGCACTCTGTATTCTTAAAATAAGCTAAAGAAAATGTTATTAAGAAAATCATAAGGGCAAAACCCCGTCTCTACAAAAAATACAAAAATTAGCAGGGTGTAGTGTGCGCCTGTAGTCCCAGCTACTCAGAAGGCTGAGGTGGGAGGATCACCTCAGCCTGGGGAGGTCAAGGCTGCAGTGAGCCATGATTGCACCACTACACTCCAGCCTAGGCAACAGAGTGAGACCCTATCTCAAAAAACAAACAAAAATCCTAAGAGAAAAGGTATTTACTATTCATTAAGAGGAAGTAGATCCTCATAAGGTCTTTAGGCTGAAGTGGAGGTGGAGGAGAGGTTGGCCTTGGTGTCTCAAGGGTGGCAGAGGTGGAAGAAAATCCACATATAAGTGGATCCGAGCAGTTCAAACCCTTGTTCAAGGGCCAACTCTGTATCCCACAAGATTGTTCCCGTGGAATTAATTTAAGAACATGAATCTGGAAAGCAGTCTGAGTCCAGTCTTTTCTGGTACACATGACCAGGTGACCTGGTTCTTCCCTTTCCTCCATGTCCCTGCTTCCATCCTTAAAGCCGCAAAAGCTAACAATATTATACCTGCTTGACTCCCATCTCTGTGACCTTGAAGTACCCTGTTCTCTCTATGTGAGCTTCCTTCTCAGTAGGCTTCAGTTCAGATATGATTTTGCAGATTGCTTTAAAAACTGTATGTTTGTGTGGAACCAAGGCAGTAAGTACTCTGGCTCAAAAGTCTTGTGGTGTCCATTATACTGGAATAGTGAGGAATTAATTGTCTTTTGGTCCCGTGTCTTATAGGTCCTTGATTGGCACCGCCTGATCCCCCTCACCTGGGCCTGGATGGCTAGGCAGACTCCTCATCTTGGAGAACAGAGAAGGATGACAGCTTCCTTGTTGCGCAAACTGACTACAGCCTCCAATGGAGGGGTCATTGAGGAGTTATCTTGTGTTAGATCCAATAACTATGTGCAGGAACCAGAGTGCAGGAAGGATCGTGTTCAGTGCCTCCTTGAGAAGGAATGGACTCCTGTGGAACAAGGGTCCTCGGAGCTAGAGAGGGTCATCAGTTCCCTCCTGGACATGGGTTTCAGCAATGCCCATATTAATGAATTGCTCAGTGTACAACCAGGGGCCAGTGCTCAACAGTTGCTGGACATCATTTCAGAATTTATCCTCTTGGGTCTGAATCCAGAGCCTGTGTATGTGGTTTTGAAGAAAAGTCCCCAGTTATTGAAACTGCCTATTAGGCAAATGAGGAAGCGCTCCAGTTACCTGCGAAAGCTTGGGCTTGGAGAAGGTACAAGATGATGCAGATTTTGGTTGGGTGCGGTGGCTCATGCCTGTAATCCCAGCTCTTTGGGAGGCTGAGGCAGGCAGATCACTTGAGGTCAGGGGTTCAAGATCAGCTTGGCCAACATAGCGAAACCCTGACTCAACTAAAAATTAACTGGGCGTGGTGGCACATGCCTGTAATTCCAGCTACTTGGGAGGCTGAGGCATGAGAATCGCTTGAATCCAGGAGGTAGAGGTTGCAGTGAACTGAGATGGCACCACTGCACTGCAGCCTGGGTGACAGCAAGACTCTCTGTCTCAGAAAAAAAAAAATGTTATATAATGTGAGAGGAGCCAGAGTTGGGGAAAGAACAGCCTAAGGTGAGATGGATTAGGGAAGCTTTCTGAATATGTCAGTGTTCCTGGAGAGGAATGTATAATTTGGCTTGGAGGTGAGGAGTAGGAGTGGCCTTCTGTGCAGAATACATTTCGAGAGGGAAGGAGGAGTTAAGACTAGAAGGAAAAATTGAGTGCCAGGGCAGAGACTCTTGTCTGCCTTGTTCACTGTGGGGTCTTCAGCACCCACTGCTGTGGTGGGCACATGGTATGTGTTCAGTGGGTTGATGCTGATATGTGATGTTGATAAATATATGTACATACAACATTTGATGTTTAAATCAACATGAAATGGTCTTAGTGCTCTGTCTCTGTGATGTGATGTCAAACCAACATCTCTTGTAAAGACAGATTCCAGCCGAGGGTTTAGATTTACTGTGGAACATGAGAGAGCTTGCCACGTTCCTGGGAAACTGGTGTAGTAGCCTTCCCTTCCTCTTACCCTTCACTCTTGCCTCCAACAATATTCACATCTCAAGGATGCTCAGAGCTCCTTCAATCTCTTTAAGGGCCTTCTGGAGGAGTTGGGGGTCTCCAAGGACCCTTACCCACTTTGACCAGAGGAGTTACACTATTATTTCTTTGCATTATTGACTCTTCCTGGTAAGATTTTTTTTTTTTGAGGCAGGGTGGAAGGTTTAGGACCCACCATTTCACAGCATCTCTACAGGCCTCTTTCTCTAGAAGATAAGAAAAAGGTAGCCTTGTATATTTTTCTTAACAGATTCTCTCTTACAGTGTCATCTAAAAGTCTAAACTTAATACATTATGTGCAGTGGTTATTAATTAGCAAACTCAGTACAGCCTTAAGAGATGAAGATAAACCTAAACTCCTGAAATTCCTCACACATTTGATAATCGCTAACTCAAATGTTAGGAAAATTTTAATTAACAGTTTAAGTAGTTGACTTTAAGTTTCCAATTACTGAATTTTGCTCAGCTATCCCTAGGAAGGCCTGGAATAGTCCCCGTTTACACCGTTAGTGCAGTTTTAATGGGGCCTCTTTCACTCAAGGCGCCCTGGCTGGGAGAAGATACATGGTGACGCTGGTAACCAGGACGCCAGCATTGGTGCTGTGTGTCCTCATGATTACTATTATTGTTATTACTGTTAGGATGGTGATGAAACTCCTTTTCATTGAGTTCAGCTTGAGAATGTTAGTTGTGAATGCTTCGGTGACTATTTTATTATAGTCACCCGTACTGGGGGGAGGAAACTGCTCTCCCATGTCACTCTCTGATCTTTCCAGTAAATGCCTGGGAAATTATTTTCCAAGCGAGCAGGGCAAGAGGAGACCCAAATACAAAGTTGGCACCTTTCAGGGGGGAGGCCAGAATAAAGCAGGAACATAGGGAGGCAAGGCTGGTGGGTCTGAGGAGTGTCAGAAAGTCAGTGGGGAGATGTATCATTTCCATGGTGCTTCTGGGAAGTTAGATCTGAAATTGCCGCTTGCTCTGTGGAAGGAGAGGATCCTTGTTTGTTTTTAAATGTAGACTTAAATTTGGTGCAGCTCGCTCCTTGGGTTTCTGGAGTATCCTGAAATTATGTGCTTGCCTTTTTTGAATGTTCTGCAGGGAAATTAAAGAGGGTGCTTTACTGTTGCCCTGAAATTTTCACCATGCGTCAGCAGGACATTAATGACACTGTCAGGCTTCTGAAGGAGAAGTGCCTTTTCACGGTACAGCAAGTTACCAAGATTTTGCACAGTTGCCCCTCTGTTCTTCGAGAGGACCTGGGTCAGCTGGAATACAAGTTTCAGGTGAGAATGACTGATAGCTTTAGCGTAGTTTCAGGTGAGGATGACTGATAAGCGTGATTAGTGTAGTAACAGCAAGTTTGTCAGGTTTTTCAAATGTAGTAAGGCTCAGTTATATGGATAAGAAGCCTCAGACACCTCATATTTGAGTGGAGGAAGTGAAAGACTAGATTCTCTGCATACATCAGCCAAAGAAAATTTGGTTCTGGTTCTTTAATTTATTACAGATCAAACCTATTCTTCAACTTTTCTGCCATTAATAATGAATGATCCAGTCCTATTCTGAGAGTCTAAGTGGGGACTCTGAAATAGCTAATTTTAAAATAACCTTCCTGTCCTCTGAATTTATTTTGCATGTTGATTTTGAAAATGTAATTTTAACAGTTGTCCAACTTTTTAGTAACAATTATTACAACTTACGTGGAATTTCTAGATGTTTTCTGAATGTTTTGCCTAGTCTTTCCATATTCATTCTTTTCCTTCCCCGTTTAAAGAAAAATACCACCTCTTCCTCCTGCCCCTTCTCCCTCCTGCCCCTTCTCCCTCTTGCCCCTTTATTTCCTGCTCCATGTTTCTCAGGATGAATTTGGAAGTGTTTTGAAACTGCCCTCTGTCACACAAATGTCAGTATCCTAGAGTGGGTATTCTGCTGTCACCAATTAGGCAATTATTTTTGAGTCCTTTTGTACAACTTAAGTTTATATGGTTTATAGAATGATGGGTTTCAAGACTCTGTATCTGGGACTCCTAAGTGTGTTTGCGTCTTCCAGTATGCATACTTCAGGATGGGAATTAAGCATCCAGACATTGTAAAGAGTGAGTACTTGCAGTATTCACTGACCAAGATTAAGCAGAGACACATCTACCTGGAGCGACTGGGACGGTACCAAACCCCTGATAAGAAGGGGCAGACACAGATCCCGAACCCATTGCTCAAGGACATTTTCAGAGTTTCAGAAGCCGAGTTTTTGGCCAGGACAGCCTGTTCTTCTGTTGAGGAGTTTGAGGTTTTTAAGAAGCTCCTGGCTCGGGAGGAGGAGTCTGACAGCAGCACATCTGATGACGAAAGGGCAAGTCTGGATGAAGATGAGGATGAAGATGATGAGGAGGACGATGAGGCGGAGGATGATGAGGAGGATGAGGACGACGAGGAGGAGGAACAGCTATGATGGAAAGCCTAGAGCAAGGGCCCAGAGGTATCATGGAAGCTTTTCATTCTCTTAAAGCTTTTGGGTCCTTTACTTGAATCTTCTCAAGTTATTTTTTATTCTAAAACTGGTCTCTTGATGAAAAAAATTATAAGTCACCTGAGAGGCAGACAGATCAAACCAAACAGGAAATGCATGTTTGATCTGTTGTCAGGTGTCTGTGGGGAGGGCCCTGTCCCATCCTGAATAAAATACTTACTTTGAGCTATTCAAATCAAGGGCACTCAATACATCAACATTTGGCTTTCTTTTTTTCTCTTTTGAATATGTTGGTGATAATTCCGTGACAGTTGGAAGATGGGGTTCGTTCTTCTGGTTCAGGAATCACTTTATATTTCCTTCTAGTGATAAAAATAAAATTACGAGAAGGCAGTGTGAGGTTTTAGTACATCATAGCACTTTATTTTGTGAAAACATGTAGCAGGTTTTCCACAAAAATACTTGTTTTTAATCCAAAAGTATATTGCTTCATAATGGCATTGGTGTACAGCAGAATAAAAGGAAGTTGATTCGTGATGTATTGGTTAATTTTGCAGGCTTCCTAAGGCCAGCAAAACATTGTGGCAGTTTTCTTTATCTTTGTGAAGAACAGGCCCTTCCTGTTTGGGGAGGTTGGCTTTTATGTCAGCTCTTGGCCAGTGGTCACTTCCAGGCCTGGTGTCTCCGGCCCTGTAGTCTGTAGTGCCAGACTGTGCTGGCCTGGAGAGTGCTGGGGAGGGTGGAGGCCAGGGAATGGTTCCATACAGTTATCTCCCCTGCCCTGGTTACAGACGGCTTCGAGAACCAGAGAAGAGCACAGGGTCATGGAGCAGGTGGGCTGAAGCCAGGGTCACAGGGAGCTCTCCATGACCCCCCAAGTTGGGTGTGGGGTGGGACGTGTCACCTTAGGGAACTCAGTGAGTCCGAAGAACAATTTGAAGTGTTGAGAACAGAGAAGAGAAATTTGATGTAAGCCAGGGGTGATCCCTGAGGTAGAGGCCTGTCTGATGCCATGAGCTCTAAGAGGGTCCTGGAGGATTGGTACATCCAGAACATTCCAGTTAGCCCCTCCTTAGGGGAAACTGGCATAGGATTGATGCAGAGAGCATTTTTGATGATGGGACCAAAATTCAAGTCTCCTTGGTAGCATTCTAGGATCAACTAGATTCTAGGATCTGGTAGATTCTAGTGGGTAGAGGCCAGGGATGTTATAAAACATCCTAACATCCTACAGTGCACAGGACGGCCCCGCGAGAGAATGATCCGGCCGAAAATGTCAGTGCTGAGCCTGAGAAACTCACCTAAGGCCTGGTCCAATAAAGTAATGTGACTGTTCACTCGTGACAACTTCAGGTGGTAAATGGACTTAGGATAGGATTATTTTATTTAAAAGAAACATAAGGAGCTGGTTTTTCAGCAGGGTTCCTTTCCCCTGTGCACTGGAATACCCCTGGTAGGTGTGAGCTGCATGCGATTGTGGGGATTCGGCACACTGAAGTCTGGGTGCTTTTGTTTTCTCCAGCAGCCTTGTCTTAGAGCGTGACTGCGAAGAAAAAGACTTGTTTTGCAAAAGAAAATCAGCTTGGTGACTCCCTCCACATCGCCACTGAGTCAGACGGCAGTGGCAGTCGTCGTTTGCCAGTGGAAGGAGTTCCTGCGAAGGGCAGGTGCAGGAGGTGAGCTGACACCTGAGGGGGGCCTTGCCTGTGGGGTTCTCCACTGGAGGACTGGGCAGAGCAAAGATTCCCTTACTTGTACCTGGCAGCCCACATGCAATGGGGAAAAGGGAGAGTTTGTCTTGATTGCCTTGCTTGGCCATAGGCAAAACTGTCTGGAAATGAGACATTTCACTGTGCCAGTGTTTTCATTTTCTCTTCCATGTGGCATCCCGGTCACGGCCACTCTCCCTAGAACCTAGGCTGCTGTTCTTGTGCCCAATCAGAGGACTAAGTAGAATCCTCTATCTGCACTTGGTTAGATGATCAGTCCATCCCAGTTTCATTAGCAAATGGGTAATTCAGCAACTCATGATTGCTTCTTTCATTTTGATACAGAAATAAATCTTTATGCTCCTGACAGTTTTCTGATTCTGTTATTACTAATGTCCTTGGGTGGACTTTGAGTCAAGGAAGCCATTTGAGTTTTTAAAAGAAGCCGCGTGGGAAACGCTGTGGTGGCCTCTTTGGAATGTTTCAAGAACGAACTGTAATTCCTGAGCACCAGGAAGTCTTTTTACTAGATATTTAATGTGTAAAACATCCCAGCAGACGAGTCCTGTGACAGCACAGCCCCAAGCTTGGGACTCAGGAGCCAGTTCTCGTTGACACAAAGGCTTCTAAGCTAACACGGGAGCATACTGGCACTTGCTGTGTGGCTGAGGGGCTTGAGGTCCTAGTAGGGAGTAGAAAGTTTCCTAGTAGATTCACCTACTTTTCCAGTGCTATCACTCGATCTTAGCGTCTGCTAGTAATGCTGTAGCTTACGTGGACAGACAATGACGGGTCCCAGGGCGGCAGGAAGTCGGCAGTACGTGTTTGTGAACGTGGTTTTCTCTCAGTTCACCCAGTGACCCTTCACTGAGCTGAAGACCCTTCACCGAGCTCCACCTTCTGCTCTCAAGAAGGTCTGGAGACTGGGGAGCAGTTCGGGAGTGAAGGTGAGACTTCTCGAATTGCCTGTTCCTTCTTTCTGAAAATGACAAATTGCAGAATACACAGACACATGCACATGAAATTTTAATAAGGATAAAAAGCCTAAAATATACTCTAACTCTTCAAAAAACATTTTTATAAAAGATGAAAAGAAGGAGGCCCTCTTTGTGGCTGGAATGCTGGCTCTGCAGAGTCAGGGCGATGCGGCAGGGCGCTGGCTTTCCAGCTGGGTCAGCCATCATGAGGCTCAACGTGAGAGGAGGTGGGATTGGCTGCTCTGGTTGAAACATTCACAGGGGAAGACAGCTGCTGCGAAGCATGGTGGGAAGCAGATGTGGTGAGGTGCCTCACTGTTCTGCTTCTGAAGATGGGGATGTCTAAGATCGTCTTTACTACCTGATAGCCTAAAACAGTATTACTCGAGTCATGGACTAAAAGGAACCTTAAACATTGTCCAGCCCAGCCCGGGTGTCTGTCTCTGTTGCACTGAGACTTGTAAGGCGTCCTTGCTGCTTCGTGGCAGTGTGCCTTAGCTTTCCAAGTAGGGGTCTGGATAGCTTTTTCCATGAAAATTCAGGGGTCTTTGATGCCCTTGTGACTTGTCATTCAGGGATGGCTTCCACTGTTTAAGGCTGAAGCCTAGGTGATCTCATAGAACAGGGTTCACCAAATATGGCCCATGGGCCAATTTGGCCCCACCTGTTGTTGTAAATAAGTTTTTATTGGAACATTGCCACAGCCATTCAATTCCATGCCCGTGGCTGTGTCTGCGCTGTAGCCACAGGGACCTCTGGTCTGCAGAGCTGAAAATATTTACTGTCTGACCCTTTCCAGAGAAAGGCTGCCAGCCCCGCTGTTGTCTGAAAGAGTCTGAACTCCACCTTAGTGTTACCATTTCCTCTTCTGAATCGTCCTAGTCCGTAGGATGGCTTGTCGACCTGCACGAGCATCGTAAATACACTGGAGGACCAGAGCAGGGGCGGCTGTGTCTGCAGCCCGGCTTTCCTTCCAGCATCACCTGGTCTCTGCCCTTCGGCCCCTGCCCCCATCTCTGTTTTGGAAGTGGTCCGTCACGGTTCCTTCTCAATTTATTAGGCCTCGAAGGCAGAATTTTTTCTCTGGCTTTGGAGTGTAAGAACAGGTTTCCGAATACTGCAGAAGCATGGCTGACAGCCTCACTGATCCCGGGGAATGGCCAGCTGTCATCCTATCGGCAGAGGCACAGACCACACCTTCGGGAACAGCAGCCTGGGTGAGGGCACAGGCTGCTTAATGCATCGCAGGACTCATAGGTGACTGGTCCCAGAGGGGACTCTCAGGGCGGGCTGGTGTGTGCACAGGCCTGGCGAGGCCTGAGGAGAGGTCCCAGAGGGGACTGACTCCAGCGAGGACCTTTTCTCTCAGGGTGTCCTTTTTCATCCAGTTTTTAGACCTCATCTTCCTGGGTTTTAGAAACTCGTGAGGTTGGTGGAGTGTAACAAGAACGTCTTAAATCCTTTGAAGAAAAAACAAAGTGAAACATGAGGAGAATGGTAGGCATTCCCGCTCCTCTTCAAATGGGCTGCATCCTGTTTCTCTCAGTGGCCCTCAGGGCCTCTGTCATCCAGAAGCCCCTGCGTTCTTAGAGCACCAGGATTCTACCGTACGGCAGTGCACACGGGGAGGGGCAGCCTCCACTGACTACATCCCCATCTTTAGGAACAGGTGGGCTCAGCATTACAACTGTTAAATGGGAAATCAACAGGCTGTTCCTCTGCCCTGCCCTCCTCCTTCCAGTAATGACTCGGTCTTTTCTCCAAGGGCACGGCTGCGTCAGGTTGCTCTGGGTTGAAATGAATTCTTATGTTGTTCTTGGGTAGGTGTCTGGGTGCGTGTGTGTCTGTTTCCTGCTTTTTTGTGTGTTTTCTCCATTATTTCAAGAATAGGTGTTCTATAAGCCAGTATTTGATCATTAGTTGGGGGTTTCTGATTTGTTTTTATGGGAGTGGATGTGCTAGGCAAGCTTTTAAAAAGATACATTAATATTTCAGGTGACTTACCACCATATAAATATCTCAAACCCAAATTATGTTTGTGGATTCTTAACCCTAGTACAGTCAGGCACCGTGTGGTGAAGGACCGCAGGACAGTGGTCCCATGAGATTACAGTGGAGCTGGGGTCACAGCCATGGCACAAAATTCTTTTTTTTTTTTGAGACACAGGGTCTTGCTCAGTTGCCCAGGCTGTAGTGTAGTGGCACAATCTCAGCCCACTGCAATCTCTGCCTTCTGGGTTCAAGTGATTTTCCTGCCTCAGCCTCTTGAGTAGCTGGGATTACAGGTGCCCACAACCATGCCTAATTTTTGTATTTTTAGTAGAGACGGGGTTTCATCATGTTGGCCAGGCTGGTCTCAAACTCCTGACCTCAAGTGATCCGCTGGCCTTGGCCTCCCAAAGTGCTAGAAGAATTCTTTATGTGTTTGTGGTGATGCTGGTGTATACAAACCTACTGCACTGCCCTGTGTATAGAAGTCTAGCACATACGATTATGTACCGTACATAATACTTGATCATAATTTGTGATGTTACTGGTTTACGTATTTACTATACCCTTCATTATGATTTTAGAGCGTACTCCTTCTACCTATAAAAAAAAGTTGGCCAGGCGCGGTGGCTCACGCCTGTAATCCCAGCACTTTGGGAGGTCGAGGCGGGCGGATCACGAGGTCAGGAGATCAAGACCATCCTGGCTGACAAACGGTGAAACCCCCATCTCTACTAAATACAAAAAATCAGCTGGGTGTGGTGGTGGGTGCCTGTAGTCCCAGCTACTCAGGAGGCTGAGCCAAGAGAATGGCGTGAACCCGGGAGGTCAGCTTGCAGTGAGCCGAGATAGCACCACTGTACTCCAGCCTGGGTGACAGAGCGAGATTCCATCTCAAAAAAAAAAAAGTTAACTGTAAAATGGCCTCAGGCAGGTCCTTCAGGAGGTATCCAGAAGAAGGCGTCATTGTCACAGGAGGCGACAGCTCCATGTGTGTTACTGGGACACGATGTGGAAGTGGAGGAAGGTGACATGGATGATCCTGACCCTGTGCAGGCCTACGCCAATGTGTGTGTTTGTGTCTTAGTTTTTAACAAAAGTTAAAAAAGTAAAAAATTAAAATTTTTAAGAGCAGAATAGGCCGGGCACGGTGGCTCAAGCCTGTAATCCCAGCACTTTGGGAGGCCGAGACGGGCAGATCACGAGGTCAGGAGATCGAGACCATCCTGGCTAACACGGTGAAACTCCGTCTGTACTAAAAAAATACAAAAAAACTAGCCGGGCGCGGTGGCGGCGCCTGTAGTCCCAGCTACTCCGGAGGCTGAGGCAGGAGAATGGCGTGAACCCGGGTGGCGGAGCTTGCAGTGAGCTGAGATCCGGCCACTGCACTCCAGCCTGGGCGACAGAGCAAGACTCCGTCTCAAAAAAGAAAAGAACAGAATAAAGCACTTAGAACAAGGATGGAAAACAGTTTTGAACATCTGTACAGTGTGACTGTATTTTAGGCTGTTATTACAAACAGTTAAAAAGTAAAAATTAAAAATGTATAAAGTAAAGTTACAGTACGCTAAGGTTAATTTCTTATTGAAGAACTAATTTGTTATTGCGCAACTGCCAGTCCTGCACATTCCAATGATGGTAAGTGCCCGGCACAGGTGAGCCATTTTTTATCTTTCATACCATATTTTTACCGTAGGTTTTCTGTGTTGAGATACACACACACTTGGACTGTGTTACAGCTGCCTACAGTACTCAGTAACACGCTGTGGTGTGTAACCCGGCAGCACAGGCTCTGCCACAGAGCCTAGGTGCGCGGACGCGGCGCCATCTAAGTTTGTTCTAAGTACGCGCTGTGACGGTCACCTAGATGACATCGCCTCACAAAGCAGTTCTCAGAATGCATCTCCATTGTTAGGTGATGCTGGGCTGTAGTAAATTGCTTACAAGCCTGGAGTGTGTTTAGTGTGTGTGTCTTTGGAGGGTGAGGTGGGAGCAGGAAGTGATTCCTTTGAGTCAACAGGAAGTGAACGCTGCCAGCCGCTCTCTTACGGAGAGACTTTCCACATCCGAAGAGGCAGATGCACGCGCTCTGTCATGGCCAACTCAGAGCTCAAGTTCCGGCCATCTGTGGACTCCGGCCCAGGCCTTCCCCCCAGGTGGCGTGGACACTCTTCCTTTGGTGTGTGAGCCTTTACCTGAAAAGCTCTTTTGCTTCTGTTTGTTTTTAAAGGTTTCCGAATCACATTGCTCCTTATTTTTTTAGGCATATAACAAAACATAGACCTGTTTTGAAGTGGCTTGTTGCCCAAGGGTGCCTCACTCTCATCTGTCACCAGGAAGAGGAACTGTGAAGGCTCATTTAAGGGGCGGGAGTAGCAAAGCTGTCCTAGGCCAACCAGAAATTCATCTTTCATGCGTAGTGACATGTTGATAAGAAACTGTAGTCAGTGTGAAACTGATAACAGGTTGTAGAAGGCTTTTCTATGGCCTATCCCAGTCTTCTGCAAACCATTGTGAAGATACCAGTGTTGCTGAAGATGCAGCAGCAGGAGGCAGGGGCAGGATGCGGGTTTGGTTGCCAAAAGAGTTTGGGAAATGCTAGCTTAATCAAAAAAAGAGAGAAAGTTTCTTTCATTTCAGGATTTATGAACACCTATGAGTCTAGTGTCAGCGATGAGTTTCCTAGTGACAGACAGTCTTTGAGACTTTCTAAATATTAAGTGATCAAGGCCCCTGCCCCATTTTTAGTTCTGACAGAATGCCATTCACAAGCTCTGGGAGGCACTGTCTTAGCTCTGTCCTGGAACCCCCGGAATTTCTCAGCAGCCCAGGCCCTCCCACTGCCTGTGGCCCCTCCTCCCAGGTGCCAGGTGGTCTTCCAGCCTCTCTAAGTGCCCACCCTCCTGCCTCTTCCTCCCACTGCAGCTGATCGAGGGGTTTCTTGGCCACATTTCCCTTGAGAAAGAGTGAGATTTGCCCCTATCCACAGAGAGCCTCATTTCCACCTGAAGATGTATTTGTCGGTGGCTAGAGCAGGTTCATGTCTTTTTCCCCTTGGGAAATTCTGAAACCTTCCTGCCCAGGAGTCTGTAACACAGCAGCACAGGACCGAGCTTCCTTTAGCAGTCTTAGTAAGCAGGCAGCGGCACTCTGAGAGCCCCAGGGCTGGGCACTCGCCCCCCACTTCCCAGCAGCTCTGTGGTAGTGGTGCGGGAGCAGCAGGGACGTACCTTAAGATTTCTCCAGTGTCTGACTCTTACTTTGTTTCCTGAAATAATCAGAGAAAAGTTGTTTAATGAAAAAAAGACTGTACTTTGAATCCTACAGCTACCTCAGTCCAGGATGCCTGCTGAAATCCTGTCTTTAGCTCACATACATTCCAGGGTGGGGGATACCATGAGTCCAGACACCGCTGTGGAGATTAGCATTTTAGTTTGTGTGCACCGGCCTGGCTTGAGGCAGTAGTTTGGGAGTGACAAAGCTAGAAACCTGGCTGGATGTGAGTCAGAGAGAGAGAGAAGGACGGACGTGGGAGAAAGCAAGCAAAAGCTACCCCAGGGAAGAGCTGGGAGACGGGCGCAGGCTGAGCAGCACAGCTGGTGAGCTGCAGGCTGCGGCCTCGCCCTGACACTTGGTAATGCCAAACAAATACGTGTGGCTACTCATTGGTCTATGAGGACGGTGACAGGTTTCGACTCTGTGGTTTCTAAAGCATATAATATTCTCAGGTACTTCTTTCAGTAAACCCCAAACAGGAGTAATTCTTGTAACTACCTTGAACCCTTTGGGGGAAGAACCTGGGTGTGAGTGAATAAAAAGTAAGCAGCGACACACTATGTTGGCCATTAAATTCTCGGGGCTGTCAGTTACACCCTGTGCTTCCCAATTGTAGCACCATGTTTTGTGTGAATATGCATAACCAGAGTGACTCCCAGCACCCACCGTGTGACCTCCCCCCAGCACCCAGCATGCCCGGCTGGGCCCCTCTGTGGACGCTCACATACACATATGTGGACATACAGTTTCGTAGCAGAACATGGCTGGCCAGGGGCTGCCTATCCCGGTGAGCAGACCGCCTGGCTCCGCCCACAGGCCTGCAGCATCCCATAGCACTGCCGCCCTTGCCCCATCACCCCGTGGGCTCCATGCAGGACACGGCATGGGCCTGCTCCCCGGAGGCACCTGTTTGGGGTCTTCTTGAGGCTTGTGCTTTCACAGCTCTCTTTGAAGCAGATGTCTTGGTGCACTCTGTAGACTCTTTTATACCTGTTGTCACAAGAAAGCTTTGTAAAACCAGACAGTGAAGCAAAATGTTGCCAACTGCTTAACCTAGGCTATGTGAACCCACAGGTAACCCTGAAGGTGTCTGAGGGAAAAGCTGCTGTTTTCTGAATGAAACGTTACCTCCTATTGATGTATTAAGATGTTTAACATAAATGTCATGTGATTTGTAACAAATTTATTGAGGTACAATAATATACATAAAATAAACCCATTTTAATGTGCATTCTGATGAGCGCTGACAAAGTATATGGTACTAAAAATAAACTGTGAAATTTCAAAGACATGTCAGTGCTAGAGGCAGGCCACTTGGCCTGAGGCCTGGGGAAGGTATGACCTCACTTTTCTAGTTTTCTGGGTATTTCACAGAGACGTCTGAGAAGTGTTGGGGATTGGGGATTCAGGATTCCGATGCAGGCATTATAGAACGGGAGACCTGATTTCATCTCCTGCCTCTTCCATTTATTCATCAGGCTACTTCAAGCAAGTCCCTTGAAGTGTTAAGTCTCAGTTGCAGGTAAAATGGGACCTACTCATACCATCTCTCTTACAAGTTTGTAGATAATAATGGATGGGAAGCTGTTTTGTCTTTTGTTAAAGTCCTCAAATGTCAGAGCTGTTTAAAAGGGAGATCCAAGGAGTTCAGCAGGCAAAGCTCCAACTCATATGCTAAGTCTCATAGAACCTTTAGGATCTAAAACCTGTGGTAAGACTTCCATTTCTGGACATGAAAGAGTAACAGAATCTGGAATTAACCTCCCAGTGTGAACAACCAGAGAACTGGACAAAATGTAGTAAAAAATAATCCAAAATTAGGCAGGAAAAAGGGAAAAAGTAACAGAAAGCAGATGGGAAAAACAGAAAACAAATAGTAATATGGCAGTTTAAATCCAACCACGCCGGTCATGATGTGGAAGGTGACGTCAATTGTCTAAATACTCCAATAAAAACCAGACTGTCAGACTAGATACCAAGCAAGACCCACCTCTATGTTAAATGCAAGGAAGTCACTTGAAATATGCAGATAGGTTGAAAGTGAAAGGATAGAATGCTTTCAGGAAGGGAAGGGTCTTCTTGTTGGATACTTGGTGGTCACCAGCAGGCACTGGTGTAACTAAGCACAGCGGGAAGACGGTAGATACTGTGGGTTCGGACGGCCACTGCACAGAATCCAAATGCAGTGGACTGTCAATACGGCTTCCCAAATCTCAACACAGATTAGCATCTCATATGTGTTCCTGCTGCATATTCCACCTGGCTTCACGTCCAAGCGCCAATGAAGCTTGGATGACCCTTGCCTGTTTACATCCCATTGGGTCATCCCAATGGGTCATCCCAATGACCCTTGCCTGTTTACATCCCATTCTCTGCGGAACATCCAGAGTAGTGTAATCGAACATGTCACTCCTCTGCTCAGAACCCTTTGGTAGTTCCCCATCTCATGACGGATAAACACCAGGTCCTTCTGTGGGTCTCCATGGCCCTGGAGGTTCCCTGTCCCTCACCTCTCCCCACTCTCCACTTCTCCCCCGACATGCCAGGGACACTCCTGACTCGGGGCCTTGGTAACTGGTCCTCTGGCTGTCTGGAACGTCCTTCCCTCAGATGTCCCTCCTCCATGTCTGTTCCGCATCACCCTCTCCAGGAGGCTTCCCTCTCGTCTCCAGGAGGGTGAGCACCCTCTTGCTGCACCAGCCCCTGCCCATCCCCGCAGGCTCTCCCAGTCTCATCCTGTCATCTCGTCCTTTTTCCCTTTGCACTCACCACCTGCCACACCACACACTCACTGCTATTGTCTGTCCCCTCATCTGCAATGAACGGGTCCTGAAGGCAGGGCTTTGGTCTGCTCTGTTCCTGATGTGTGCTGAGTATCTAGAACAGTGCCCAGCTCACAGCAGGTGTTCAGTAAGTTATCTGTTGACTAAACTGATTGCGTGACCCACAGACTCAGAGTGTTAGCAAGAAAGGTTCTAAGAGACGGGCTGGGCAGCTCTCCCTCCACAGCCTGTCTCGGAGATGGGGGGCCTGAGGCCACATCATGAGTTAATGGCAGAACTGGGGCTGGCATTCTCATGAGCTGTTTGTTTTTCCAGGGGGCTCTGAGGAAGAGAAGAGAGGAAGGTCACTTCAGTTGGCCCTGCCATCCAGCGGGGAATGGGCTGATGTGTGGGAAGGAAGGCCTGGGGGCCTGGGGGCTGGAGGCCTGGGTGGGTGATGTGTGGGAAGGAAGGCCTGGGGCACTGGGGGCCAGGGGCCTGGGTTCTTCTCAGCCCCTGCTCCTGAGCTGCATGGACTTGGGGCAGTTATTTGTTTTTTCTGCCTCAGCTGCCTAATGTGTGACATGGAGGGAATCAGTGGTCAAAGCAAGTCCCTTCTGTGACTGCAGCTGTCGTCCCTCCTCAGGGCTAGGTGAGTGGCTTTGAGAAAGCACTTTGAGGAGTCAAGAACACACTACAGGCCAGGCGCGGTGGCTCACGCCTGGAATCCCAGCACTTTGGGAGGCCGAGGGGGGCGGATCATGAGGTCAGGAGATCGAGACCATCCTGGCTAACACGGTGAAACCCCGTCTCTACTAAAAATAAAAAAATTAGCTGGGTGTGGTGGCGGCGCCTGTAGTACCAGCTACTCAGGAGGCTGAGCCAGGAGAATGGCATGAACCCGGGAGGCAGAGCTTGCAGTGAGCCGAGATCACACCACTGCACTCCAGCCTGGGCGACAGAGCAAGACTCCGTCTCAAACAAAAACAAAACAAAAACAAAACAAAACAAAACAAACACACGACAAATGTGGTAAGGCGGAGGACAGAAACCAACTTACGCATGGAAATCAACTTACACATGGTGACAGACGCCTCCCTCCCAGACTGGAAAGGACTTTGTCTCGGAGAACAGCCTTGTGCAGGGACGGGACACCTTTATACAGGCTGCAACAAAGAAGGGCAGTGGCTCGCCAGGGGCTCCTGACACACTCCTCTTGCCCCTCCGAGAGGCCCTGCCCGAAGAGAGGGCCCGGGGGTCTGTAGCGAAACCCCTTAGGCTTCCTCTAAGGCCAGGGGAGAGGGCTCGGGGGTCTGCAGCTGGCTTCCTCTAAGGCCGGGGCAGGTCGGTATTGTGGAGGTGGGGAGTCCCTTCTCCGGACACCTGCTCTGGCTGGGTCAGGGAGCCCTCCGCAGCTGAGCCTCGCATGCTGTGGCTGTTCTGACCCCTGTGACGGGCAGCACCTCCCATCCTGGTGCTTGGGGCGGCAGCGCAGCCCCCGGGGGCTCAGGGGTCAGCCCCGTGCACCAGGCTCCCTGTCTGGCACCTCATGGTTTGGAGGCTCCCGTGGCAAACCCAGCTGTAGCCCAGCAGTCCTAGGCCGAGGCACAGGCTGTGTTGTAAGGGGCGCCCTGAGGCCAAGCCCTGACTTACCGAGCTCGCAGCGTCTGCCTTTGAACCCTGGCCCGCAGTCACAGCTGTGGGCGTCCGCGCCCGGCACACAGGTGCCTCCGTTCTGACAGAGGTTTTCTGAACAGTTCCCAGGGACATCTGGAAACAGAGGTCACGAGAGGTTAGTCACTGGGACCCCAGGTCAGGCCTGCCTCATGGACATGTTGCTGTCCCTTCCTCGATGACCTGACCTGATGCAGGGTGGCCGTGCACTCCTCCGTGGCGTGCTGGGTGGCCTCCCAAACGCCTCTGGGCCCTAGAGCGCGGTCCCAGCTCAGGTGTTGAGAGAGAGCAGAGGTGAGGAGACAGGCCGCAGCGTGCCTGGCCCTGACCTCAGTACTGGAAGGAAGGAAGATGAACGAGGAGGAGGAGGAAGACAGGGAGGGAGGAGCGGGGCCTTCAGTGCTGAGCCTCCACTGGCCTGTGGCCCCTCCCCAACCCCGACCCTTGCTGGCTTTGCCGCTGAACAGGGTTTCTGCTGCTTGGATCCTGAGGCCCCTCCTGGTACTCTAATGGGACCCTCTGTGCAGACCTGCCCCCCGTCCCCAGCAGCGGCCTCGCCACACTGGCCACAGGAGCTGGGCAGTCCGGCCTCGCCACACTGGCCACGAAAGCTGGGCAGTCCGCAGTGACGCAGGAAGGGGTCAGCCTGGCCTTTCACCCTTAGTGTTCACTCTGTCCTTATTTTTCTCCTTATTATTATTTTTTAGCTTTGTCAAGATTCCTGTTCTAATTTTTAACTTAACATTGAAAAACACAAAAGAGTAAGAATTGTGCCCACCCCACCATGTCGAACAGTGAGGCCCGGCCTCCCCCGCCCATCCAATCCAGCATCCCACCCCATGCGACGCTCCTCTTCTACTCTTCACAGGCCTCCCCGTGTGCATGTCCCACGCATGCGGCCGCCCCAGGCCTTGCTGCCCCCGCCGGTTCCGAGTCCTGGGTTTCTCCCGCTGGCTGCTCCTCCTTCCTTGCTGGGTTCACTTTGGGTTTTCTTTCTCTGCCCCCGTCCTCTGGGACTTTCCTTGTCTTTTTGCTTTTTTTGTTTGTTTTTGTTTTTGAGAGTCTTGCTCTGTCGCCCACGCTGGAGTGCAGTGGCACGATCTCTGCTCATTGCAACCTCCGCCTCCCGGGTTCGAGTAATTCTCCTGCCTCAGACTCCTGAGTGGCTGGGGTTACAGGTGCCCGCCACCACGCCTTGCTAATTTTTGTATTTTTAGTAGAGATGGGGTTTCAGCATGCTGGCCAGGCTGGTCTCAAACTCCTGACCTCAGGTAATCCACCCACCCTGGCCTCCCAAAGTGCTGGGATTACTGGCGTGAGCCATCACGCCTGGCCATCTTTTTGCCTTTCTTGATATGGTTAAAATGAGTTTTGGGGCTTTAAAAAATCCCTTTATTATGAAAATGTTCAAACCCACAACATATAAGCATGAAGAGCACCATGCCCTCAACTTCAGCACTGATCAAAACTGGCCAGTCCTGCTTCATCTATTTGTATCTGTCTGTCGTCCCCTTTCTCACAGGTATCACTTCTCCTGTGAACATGTCAGCAGGATCTAATACTTTACGTAACCACAAATTATTATTATTAGAAATTAGCAGTCATTCCTCAATACCATAAGAAATCCCAGGTCATGTTCGAATTTTCCTGGTCGTCTTAAAAATGTCCTGATTTTGGGTCTAACCTGATGAGGGCTCTTGGGGCCTGCACATTGCCTTGTGTGATGCACCTGAAGTCTCCTTCAACCTCCCGCTTTATTCACAGAAAAGACAAGGTCATCTGTCCTGTAGAGTCCCCGCCTGGATGTGACTTACTGCTCACTTGTTCCCACCCCCGTGTTTCCTGTAAACTCTAATTAGAGAGAGGTGCTTGATAGGGTTTAGGTTCCGATGGTCTCTGCAGGGCTGCTTCTCAGGGATGCATGTGCACCCCCAGCCAGCCCAGGCAGCCTGTGACGTGTCCAAGTCCCGCTGGAGTGACATGAGGACTGGTCACTGGTCCAGTGTTGGCAGCTTGACCAACCCAGAATAAAGTCCCCATCGGCCTTGCACCTGATGGCTCGAGCAAGACATCAAGATCCCTGATCCAAGGGCTGTCCTCTCACAGGCCTGCGTCTGACCCTGTCGCTCCTGCCCTCACCAGCTGGAGAGTGGTCTGTGAAGACAGGCTTTCCCTCACCTACCCCGTGGTCAGCCTGGACTGTGGTCCACCCCAGGCACAGCAGTGTGCAGGCGCTATCCTACTCCTTTACTTGTGTGCCTGCAGACTGAGTCGGTCCTCACCAAGCTCGAGAGTTGCCCACTAGGGTTGCTTTTTTTTTTTGAGCGTCATGATGAACACAGAGATACTGGTATATTTCATGGGCTTCCGGGCATTGCTGTCAGTCATTTTCCTGATGCTCGATTTATCCTGTCTTTGGACAGCGGGAGCCCTTCAGGTTGGCTCCCCGCCCTCAGGACACGGTCTGCTGTTTTGAAAGCTTGCTTGCGTTTTACACAGCATGTCCTGGGCTTATTCTGTCCACATCCTGCTGCAGTCTTGGAATCACCCATTTCTCCAGAGATCACTGGTTTCTTGGCGAGAATGAGATCTAGAGTCCACAGCCTGGGCACTCACACTGTTCCCTATTATGGGATGTCACAGCTTCAGGCCTTTTGATGAACAGAACTAGAAAATTAGATTTCTTTAAAAAATAAACATGTTATGAGTTCATACTAATATTTCCATGTCAAATTAACAGAGTCAAAAGACAAACAAGATTTTATTTATTTATTTTGAGATAGAGTCTTGCTCTGTTGCCCAGGCTGGAGTGCAGTAGCACGATGTTGGCTCACTGCAACCTCCGCCTCCTGGGTTCAAGCAATTCGCCCACCTCAGCCTCCCAAGTAGCTGGGATTACAGGCACCCGCCACCACGCCTGGCTAATTTTTGTATTTTTAGTAGAGACGGGGTTTCACCGTGTTGTCCAGGCTGGCCTCAAACTCCTGACCTCAAGTCATCCGCCCGTCTCGGCCTCCCAAAGTGCCAGATTACAGACGTGAGCCACTGTACCCGGCCAAAACAAACAAGATTTTTAACTTCTTTCATTTTGTATTTTTAATTCTTTACACTGAAAATCTTGGTAGCGTTAACGATTATTTTCTTTATCCTGCCATATACATGTAATCATTTCAAAATAACGATACAAGTATTACTACTAACATTAAGATCACTGAGTATAGCCTAAAATTTCTTGGCAATGCTTTTTATCTTTAGACCATATTCCACTAGGGGTGAATAGACTACTCTTATTAAAATCGCTTGCAACGATATTTTTTTCCTGTGTGGTTATACCATCAACATGATAGCGAGGTTTACTTATTTCAGTATGTTTTCAATTTTTAGTGTTGCCTTTTCTTTTTAATGTTTTTAAAAACTTTTTTTTGGTTCTAAAGTCAAAACTACAAAACAAGGTTCATTCAGAGAAGCCTAGCCGATCTCCAGTCCCACTATGCGGTTCTTTCCCTCCTCCTTTAGTGAACCATCTTATTAGTTTCATTTCTTTATTAAAATGAGGACAAAATTTGTATTTTCCTTCTCCATTTTCCTACACAAAAGATAACATACTGAAAACATTATTCTGCACATTACTTTTTTTTTTTTTTGAGAGTCTTACCCTGTTGCCCAGGCTGGAGTGCGGTGGTGTGATCTCGGCTCACTGCAGCCTGCGCCTCCTGGGTTCAAGCAATTCTCCTGCCTCAGCCTCCTGAGTAGCTGGGATTACAGCTGCCCGCCACCTCGCCTGGCTAATTTTTGTATTTTTAGTAGAGACAGGGTTTCCCTATGTTGGCCAGGCTGGTCTCGAACTCCTGATCTCAAGTGATCCACCTGCCTTAGCCACCCAAAGTGCTGGGATTACAGGCATGAGCCACTGCGCCTGGCCTGCACGTAACTTTTTTAAACCAGCTTTTTTGAGATATAATTCATGTAACACAAAATTCACCCAAAGTGTACAATTTATTGTTTTTAAGCATATTCCTAGATACAGTTATCCATCAGCACAATTTTAAAACATTTTCATGACCTCAGAAAGAAACCTTGTACCCTTTGGCTGTTACTGCCTTCCCCATCCCCTCCACCCTCCCATCTAAGCAACCACTAATGTACTTTCTGTCACTAGAGATCTCCCTCTTCTGGACTTTCGTATGAATGGAATCATAGCACATAGAGTTTTTTGTGTCTGGCTTCCTCCACTTAGCATAATGTTTTCAAGATTCATGCATGTTGTGGCATGCAGCAGTACTTCCTTCCTTGTTTTATGGTTGAATCATGTTCCACTGAGTGGATATACCACGTTTTGCTTATCCTTTCTTTCCTTTTTTTTCTTGAGATGGAGTCTAGTTCTGTCTCCCAGGCTGGAGTGCAGTGGCATGATCTTGGCTCAGTGCAACCTCTGACTCCCAGTTCAAGCGATTCTCCTGCCTCAGCCTCCCGAGTAGATGGGATTACAGGTGTCCGCCACCATGCCCAGCTAATTTTTGTATTTTTAGTAGAGATGAGGTTTCACTGTGTTGGCCAGACTGGTCTCGAAGTCCTGACCTGGTGATCTGCCCACCTCGGCCTCCCAAAGTGCTGGGAATACAGGCGTGAGCCACCACGCCTGGCCATTTATCCTTTCATTAGTTGATTGACACTTTGGTGGTTTCCACTTTCTGGCTTTTGTGCTATGCTGCTATGAACATTTGTGTACAAGACCTCGTGTGGACATCGGTTTTCATTTCTCTTGGGTATATACCTAGGAGTGGAATTACTGGGACATATGGTAACTATTGGTTTAATCCTTTAAGGAATTGCCAGACTGTTTGTTTTTTTCTTCCCCAAAACCAGCTGCACATGTCACAGTCCCACCAGCAGTGTAGACAGTCTCTCCACGTCCTCACCAATGCTTATTATTATCTGACTTTTTTTTTTTTTTTTTGAGACGGAGTCTCGCTCTGCC
>NW_012122043.1:1060600-1062765 GCF_000951035.1 Colobus angolensis palliatus
GAGTTCCTTATTTTAGATTCAGGTCTCTTATCAGGTATGATTTGCCCATGTTTTCATTGAGTTGTCTTTTTATTGTTCAGTTGTCAGAGCTCTTTATTTTGGATACAGGTGTGATTTGAACGTTTCCTTCACTCGCAGGCTGTCATGTCACTTCCTTGATGGCATCCTTTGAGGCACAGAAGTTTTAAGTTTTGATGAAGAGCAGTTTATATCCAGATTTTTGTTGTTGCTTATACTGTTATTGTTAAGCCCAAGGACCCCTATGACCCCAGGTCATGAAGATTTACTCCTGTGTTTCCTTCTAAGAGTTTTGGTTTTAGCTCCTAACATTTAGGTTGTTGGTCAATTTGTGTTAATTTGTGTTATGAGGTATATGGTGTGAGGGGTCCGGCCTCATTCTTTTGCATGTGGATATCCAGCTGTCCCAGCACTATTTGCTACAAAGACTATTCTTTCCACATTGAATGGTCTCGGTCCCCTTGTCGAAGTCAGTTGGCCACCGATGTGTGGTTTATTTCTGGACTCTCAATTGTTTTTCTTTTCTTCTTTTTTTTTTTTTTTTCCCAAGACTCTCACTTGTTTTTCTTTTCTTCTTTTTTTTTTTTTTTTTGAGATGGAGTCTCGAGTCTCGCTCTGTCACCCAGGCTGGAGTGCAGTGGTGCGATCTTGGCTCACTGCAACCTTCACCTCCTGGGTTCACGCCATTCTCCTGCCTCAGCCTCCTGTGTAGCTGGGACTACAGGCGCCCGCCACCACGCCTGGTTAATTTTTTGTATTTTTAGTAGAGACGGGGTTTCACTGTGGTCTCAATCTCTTGACCTCGTGATCTACCCGTCTTGGCCTCCCAAAGTGCTGAGATTACAGGTGTGAGCCACCGCGCACGGCCCTGGACTCTCAATTCTTTTCCATGGATCTAAATGCCTATCCTTAATCCATTACCACACTGACTCCATTACCATTGCTTTGTAGCAACTTCCGACATTAGGAGGTGCGAATCCTCCTACTTTTTTCCTCTTTTTCAGAATTGTTTTGTTATTCTGGGTCCCTTGCAATTCTACATGAATTTTAGACAGGGTACACAACTGTCCAGGGACATCTTAACAGCAACCCTACAGAATATGGCTGTGTGCAGGGGTGTTCAGAATCCACAGGTAGTATTATCAGTGCTTACCTGCCATGTGTGGGACAGCTGTGGCTACAGAGACTGTGACAGACACTTGCGCCATTCTTGGGCTGCTGGGCCCTATGCCTGCAGCTCATGCAGCCACAGGATGGGAGGTCACCAGAGAGCTGCCACCGCAGCCTTGTCCCGTGCAGACATCACCACTAAATCCTGGGTTTATGGTCACACACTCACACATAAATAAAAACAGAGAGAGAAGGCTGCTTCGAATGGGTTGGGGAACAGGGATGTGGCTGCACCCTGAGGATAAATTACAGAGCAAAGCAGCTTACGCTCTGCCCTTGCCTGGTATCATATGGGGAAGGCAACTGCCTGTCTTTCTGGGTGGCGGCCACCCAAACCACTGGTGCAGCTATCTAGGGGGATAAAGCCAAGCTAGTCCAACAGCCCTGCTGGGGCGAGAAGTTGGGGAAAACAGGAATAATCTGACTAGTTTCAGCACCCACTCCTTTGCTTCTGCCCCTCCAAACCTCTAGGATGACCAGCTACAATCTCGAGAACCTGCCTCCTCTCCATGAGATTCTCCCTCGGGCTTGAGGTGCAGCCCTGACTTGGATAATTGCTTGGTGAGGAAACACCAATCAGGAGTGTTAACTGTGCTTTAGGGGATACATGGGACTCCCTGGAGAATCCTCCTTTTCTTGAGAAAAATAAAGTCTAACAGCTTCCAGGGAGAATGAGATTATCCTACCAGGAAATTACAGTTAACAATGGTGACAGTGATACTGGACACAGATGACAATGGACTAATATTTGAAGAAGTGAACAAGAAGGGGATTCAAACCCAGAATTTTAGATCTATCCAAACTGTCCTTCAGATGTGAGGGCTAACAAGAATGTTCACAGGCACACAGGGCCTCAGAGGTTTGGTCAAGTGCTTTGTGGAACTTGACAAGCTGATCCTAAACTTTCATAGGCAAGCAAAGGACTGACAACAGGTGAGACGCTCTTAACGGTCAAGTTGGGAGGACTCCGGGCCCCA
>NW_012122043.1:1063725-1068610 GCF_000951035.1 Colobus angolensis palliatus
AAATAAATAAATAAATAAATAAATAAAGTAGTTGCTATTGGCTCAAAGAAGGTAAAACAACAGAACAGAGGAGTGAACCCAGAAATGGACCCATGCATACGTGAACACCAGACTGACAGCACAGCTGGCACTGCAGAGCTGTGGGGAGATAACGAGTCTGCATAAGAAAAAGAACTAGCTGCTACTTTATACAAAAATCAGGTGAGTTGTAGGTCTGGGTTTTAATTTACTTTTATATGTTTGAGAAAGGGTCTTGTTCTGCCACCCAGGCTGGAGTGCAGTGGCGTGATCACAGCTCACTGAAACCTCTGCCTCCCAGGTTCAAGCAATTCTTATGCTTCAACCACCTGAGTAGCTGGGATTACAGGCATGTGCCACCACACCCGGCTAATTTTTGTATTTTTAGTAGAAACAGGTTTCGCCATGTTGGCCAGGCTAGTCTCAAACTCCTTCCTGGCCTCAAGTGATTCGTCTGCTTAGGCCTCCCAAAGTGCTGGGATTACAGGTGTGAGCAGGTCTGAGTTTTAAAAGGCAAACAATTAACCTTTAAAAGGATATGATTATATATATAGAAAACCCCAAAGAATGGATGACAAGAACAGGAGAGTTTGGCAAGATGGTTGGCTATAAGGTCAATATCCAAAGGTCAAATAAATATCTATACTCCAGTAATAAATAATCAGGAAAAGTAATTATTTGGCTGGGCGCGGTGGCTCAAGCCTGTAATCCCAGCACTTTGGGAGGCCGAGACGGGCGGATCACGAGGTCAGGAGATCGAGACCATCCTGGCTAACACGGTGAAACCCCGTCTCTACTAAAAAAATACAAAAAACTAGCCGGGCGAGGTGGCGGGCACCTGTAATCCCAGCTACTCAGGAGGCTGAGGCAGGAGAATGGTGTAAACCCGGGAGGGCGGAGCTTGCAGTGAGCTGAGATCCGGCCACTGCACTCCAGCCTGGGCGACAGAGCGAGACTCTGTCTCAAAAAAAAAAAAAAAAAAAAATCAGGAAAAGTAATTTTTTAAAGTGTATACCACCATAAAACTATATAGAAAACAAAAAAAAAAAAAAAAAAAATCAGGAAAAGTAATTTTTTAAAGTGTATACCACCATAAAACTATATAGTACACTATATAGTATCAAACTATATAATAGTATCAAACTATAAAATACCTAGGAATAAATCTGAATTCCATATAAAACTTTACTGAAAGATATTCAGTCATAGTGTCATATATGGAGAGAAATCCCATGTCCATGGATACAGACTTACTATCCTTAAGATGTCAGTTTTCACAAAAATGGTCAATGGATTCAATGCACACTCAGTCATTATCTCAAAGGCCTTTTCCATTGAGTGTGACTGGAAGATTTGAAGGTGTATATGTGGAAGAAAAAAGGGCAAGAGTAGCAATGATACTTCTGAAGATGAAGAGTAAAGAACAGGAACTTTCCCAATCAGTTCCAGGACTTAGCAAGTTAGAGTGAACACAGGGCAGTATTGGCATAGATGTATCAAATTGACACAGCCAGAATTCTACTTTTATATGTGCAATTTTGATACTGACAGAGGGGGAAAAAGAGACTTTTTAGCATGAAGAGATGAAAAATCCAGTTTACCCATATGCATAAAAATGAAATTGCAGCCCAGTTTCTCTCACACAGACAGTCTACTTCAGATAGATTAATGACTTACGTGTCGAAAGCAAAACTTTAAATCTTTGAGAAAAAAATATACATGAATAACCTTCTAACTTTGGTGTGGGGAAGGATATTTTTTAAAGAAGGCCCCCAAGTTGTTAACCACTAATGCTCGATAAATTTGATGATGAACTTTTCTCTATTAAGAAATACCACCAAGAATAGGGAAGGACAAGCCAGAGGCTGAAAGAAGATAACTGCAGAACACAGAACTGACAAAGGATCAGTATCAAAACATATAAGAATTTTGACAAATGACTAAGAAGGGTACAAATAACCCAACAAAAAGTCAAAAGGCATGACCAGGCATTTCACAGAAGCGAAGAGTACAAATAACCCAACAAAAAGTCAAAAGGTGTGATCAGGCATTTCACACAAGCAAACACCTTTGGTGGATGCCCATGAAGACAGGCTCAGTCACATCAGTGCTCAGGAGGTGCAAACCCAGATCCCAGGGGTTGCGTCACACCCGTTCTGCCTGCAGGATCTGCAAACCTGGCAAAACCTAGTTCTAGAGAGGCTGGATTCACTGCTTATCTTCATCACTGCTGGAGGGAGAGCAGACTGCTATCGCCTCTTAGAAAATGACTTCATGTTCTCGTGTAATTCGGGCGTTCACACATCCTCATCCTAGATCCGGCATTTCCACTCTCACACACGTACTGGAAAACCTGTACAGGAACATCCACTGCAGCACCGCTCATACCAAACACAACCTACATGTTCTCTGCACAGAGCGGGGAGTAAAGCCAGTCAATTCACTCAGTGGTCTCTGTGCTCAACAGTGGGTGTGAACAAGCCACAGCCGCCCAGACCGCATGGGCCAACCTCCGTCCGAGAATGCGGAGTGAAAACACAGGTCTAACGATCACACACGGCAAGATAATTATCTCGCAAAGAAAACTCACTTATTGTTCTGCCACACATATATGTCCGACGAAATCACTCTCCCCACCTTCCACTCTGAAGAAAACAAAGGAATTCTAAGCACAAAGTTCAGGATCAGGGTTAACTGAGGGAGAGAACAGAGAGTATGAGGGCAAAAAAGATAGACGGTGTTGTTCACATTCAAGTGTATAGGTCCGGTTCTTGATTTAAAGCCATTATTCAAAGACTAATTAAATAAAAGGTAGCTAGTGTGAGAGTGCAACATGAACCAAAGATCATGACTAGCTTTGCGCATCGAGGGGCCATTAAAGATTCGACTTTTCATGTTATCACTTAAGATCATTTTGCACCCACCAGGGCGTGAGCATCTCATGTCGGCAAACACCACGTGAGTGTAGTGACCTTGGGGCAAGCCTGGGGGTCATCTTGAATCTCTCCTGCCGAAGAGACCCAGGAGAGTAACACGTGCCCCTCTAAGTTCTGAGTTCTAGGAAATGAACACCTGCTATTTAAAGGGTCTGACACAATGCGAACCATCTGATAAAAGGTTTGTGTTAGTTCCCTTAAAGGTCCACACCGTAATTAAGAGAATCCTTCACTCACTGCGTCAGATGCACAAGCCAGTCCTCCTGGTGCTCACAGGGACGAGCAGCGAGTCCAGACCTCATATGGTGAGGGGGGGATGTGAACTTAGGGTTCAGCGAAACTGCCACTGGCAAACGCACCCTCTGGCACTGCAGGTGCCCTTGATGTGTACAGATGTCCTTGAGAAGTGGAGGGCAAGGCCTTGCTGCTGAGACCACGCTCAGTAGCTCACACCTTTACCAAGTACTAGGCCTTCTTTGGGGTTGGGTTGACGGGTGATCCCAATCTGAGTCTGTGGTGTGACTCAGGGGAGAACAGGTCACCAGGTGCTAGGAGAGCTGTCCGTAGAGGACACAGCCCCCAAGGATTAAAACCTAGAGAAAGGCCGAGTCTGACTCAGGGTGAGGAACACACATGCATTAGTGCTGCCCAAAGGGGAGCTGCCTCGTGAGCTTCCGGGAACTCTTACTGCAGGTGCTGAGCAGATGCTCGGCGCCCCGCAGGGACGTGCTGGCCTCAATTCTCACGAGGCAGAGCCCTGGACTAGGAGACAGTTCAGGTCCTGCATAACCTGAGTGTCCACAGGGCCCAGCTGGTCCTCGAGCTGGGGCTCGCCCAGTGGCTGCTCCCTTCCCCCCCTGACTCCGCCTGCTCCTCTTCGGAGAAGCGAGGGGTGTGGGGCCCAGAGGCAGGGGCTGGGGTGGGCTCTGTTGCATGTGGAGGCGAAGGAGGGGAGGGGAGGGGAAGAAGCGGCAAAGCCAGTCTCTCCAGCTCAGACCCTGGGTGGTTTGGGTGGGTCCTCCCCGCTGGCCTGTTCCCGTCGATGGGGTCCCACTGCTTGGGTGGTAGCTTCCCCCCATCTTCCCACACTGGGGTGCCTGGTGCTCAGCCTCCCCTCAGGTCCCTCACCGTGGATAGTCCCTCCTGCCTGCAGCCTCTAAGGCCCCTGAGAGCAGTGAGTCCCAAAGTCCCCACCAGCGCTGCCAACTTACTCCTGAGGTCCTTGTTGCCGTGTTCAGGGAGCTGGAGGGCCAGGCTGACCTGCTTGGGGGCTTCCTCGGTGTGCTCGAGCTGCGCTGAGGCTGTGGGTTCTAGGAGAAGCCAGGCGGTGACCACATGGTGCAGCTGCTTTGCACCCGGATGGTCCTGGGGCCACCCTTTTGAGTGCTTCTATACCTTAGGGAGCACGGATGTCCCTGGTGGGGACCAGGCTCCCTGCGTGGCCCGGCGCCTGTCGGCCCCAGCACTGCCTCCCCTGAAGGGCTGGCCCTTGCGCTCCTGCTGACCCTCTGGAGGGGCTGGGCTTTCCACGTGCAGGGCCCCTCAGAGCTGCTTCAGGGGCAGCCACCAGTGAGCTGCCGAGAGGCTCCATCCTCAGGGCTGATGCGGTTGCTTTCTTCTTAGGGTCAAATTCTGCATTCCTCTCCTTCCACCCCCTGCTTCTTGGAGGGCTACAGCACCCCCTGCTCTCTCTGATCTGCCCTCAACCTCTGCTGACCTTCCTCATGCCCTTGCCCCCAACTGCATCACTTCCATGCAGGGTTCTCAACCGCACCGTGGGCATTTGATATCTGCTTCCATACCTGTAAGTACAACAGCCCCACTCTGTGCTCCACATCTCACCTGCCCATCACTGGGCATCCCGGCCCCACTCTTACTCCACATCCCACCACTGGGCATCCCGGCCCCGCTCTTACTCCACATCCCACCAC
>NW_012122043.1:1069190-1097786 GCF_000951035.1 Colobus angolensis palliatus
CCCCGCTCTGTACTCCACATCTCACCACTGGGCATCCCGGCCCCCGCTCTTACTCCACATCCCATCACTGGGCATCCTGGCCCTGCTCTGTGCTCCAGATCTCACCTGCCCACCACTGGGCATCCCGGGCAGCTGCCTGCCCTCTCCCCAGACACCCTGCCGGGGGCTCTCTCCCCTGCTCACCAGGCAGCAGCGACCCCAGGGCTCTGGTTCCTCCTTGCCACTCTCCCTGCTGCGTTCCCCTCCCTCCCCTGCCTGGGGAGTTTTGCTCAGAACCTGTTCATTAAACTGGTGACTCAGCTCTGCTGGGGGATTCCAGGAGGATGAGCCTTCCAGGTGAGAGGCAAGGGCCAGAGAGGTGCCCTCCAGGGCAGGGTGGTGCCTGCCTCACTCCTGCCAGCACGTCTCAGGGCTTCTGTGTCATAATCGCAGGCAGATTACCGGAGCAGCCCTCATCCAGTAAAGCGGGTGGGAAGGGGCCAAGGCACCTGGGCCCCCCATTGGCCTTGCTGCCGCCGGGAAGACCTTGCCAGGACAGTGGCGGAGGATTTGCTGGACCACACTCCGAGTGGCAGGTTAGACCCTCATGGCCTCCTGCCCATGGCTTACTAAAACAAAGCTCAGAGCCCTACTTTGGCAAACAAAGCTGCTATAATGTCTCAGACCTGATTCTAAAATGTTTATCTTCTCTTGCGTGCCCTGCCAGCAGCCTGTGCCTCCAGCCCACACACTGACGTGAGGCCCTCACGAGCCGCCCCTCCCGCCATGGAGATGCATGCGTCCCTGGCTGGAGACTGCGCTGGGCAGTGGGGGCGGGCTCATCATGTAGGGGACAGGGGCTGGTGACAGTGGCAGTGAGGACGAGGGTTGGCCCCTGAGGTGGGTGGGGAGGCCCCGGCACTCACGTGATCTCACGGTGGCTGCTTTGCTGGGTGAGCTGCCGAACCTGGCGCTCACTCTTCCTCTGCCGTCCACAAGCTCCGAGAACCTGCGGAGAGGGTGGAAGGGTCACCGCAGCCCGAGGGCCGCCTCGGGCAATGGGGCCGACAGGTGGGGCATGTACCTGGGGGGCTGGGTGGGGGTCTCGGGGGCGCTGTGGTCATTCAGCAGGCGCAGCTCCGGCAGGCGTGCCGGGGGCGGTCTGTTCCTGAGCACCCGAGGGTGCTGTCCTCCCTGGTGCCAGCGTCTGTCAGCGCCATCCCTGGGGGCTGCAGAGCAGGCAGGAGGAAGGGGCTGGTCTGGGGCTGCCCTCTGCTCCTGTCCCTGCCCCTGTGGCATGGGAGGTGCCCCTCACACTCAGCTGTGCTTGGAGAAGGGAAGGGGGGTGTGTGAGCGAGCTGTGGTCATCCAAGGTGTTTGCGGCTTCCCCAGATGCCCTGGGCTCCCTTCCAGCCCACCCGCCATATCCCTTCTGAGGAGGAGCCACGCACGGCCGCGACAAAGGCATGCACTGCCTGGGAGCCGTGAGGCAGGGGCTGAGTGTAGGCCCTGCCCCTGTCACTCAAAAGGGGCTGGGCCTTCCAGCTAGGACTCAGGTCCCAGGCTGCCCTGGAGACACACTTGTTCTCCCCAGTTGGCCTCCGGATGGGACACTCCAGCTGGGAGTCCCCACCCCAGCATGTGCCCTGAGAGTGAGGGCGCAACCTGTCACCCTAACAGTGTCCTTCAGCCTCCTAGGCTGGGTCCTCCTTCCCTGTGAGCCCCCTCCCCTCTCACACTGAGGCCGGCTCACGGAGGTCCCAGCCTGCCCCTTCCACGTGGCTGGTGGGCTTGGCCCCAAGCTGGTGGGGGTGGCAGGACTGGGTCTGAGAACTCGCCAAGCTCATGCACTTCGTGTCCCCAGCACAGCCTCACGGGTTGGGGAGGAGCCTGGGGTCGGAGCCCCCTTTTCCCTGGGGAGCCGCCCCCTGCTCTGCTCTGTCCGGCCATGGCTACTCCTCCCTGCTTGTTTCCGTCTCTTTCTTCTCTCTCTGTTCCGCTCCTGCATTTTCCCACAGCTCCTTCTGTGAACTTGGAAGACCTAAGTGGGGCATTCAGGACCCTGGTGGAGCCTGGAAGGGCCACCTCTGCACTTGGGAGCAGACCCGAGCCCTTCGGAGCCTCTGTCCCCACTCCGAGTGGCTGTGCCTCTGCGCCCCAGCATTCCTGCTCCTTGCAGGCCCCTGCCCGTGGCCTCCTGGCCCTTTGTTTGTGTCCAGCGGCCCCTCATGGGTCAGGCCTGGGCTGCCAGGCCACTTCCGGGGGCTTCCTCCTCGCTGCCACCCTCCTCGCTGCCACCCTCGGCACCCGTTTTCAGGTGACGCTCAGCCTGTCTGGGATCTACGGGGGGGGTCCGGCACAAGTTGAGGCTCCATGTGCTTATTATTCCAGTTGTAGGTGCCACCCGCCCGTGAGTCCTTCCTTTCCTCGTGGGTTTCATACACAGACTCCTCCCCTGCTACCACGGTCCTGTTTCTAGGCTGTCCGCCTGGCATCCCAGGCCCTGCAGGGCCAGGTCAGTCCTGAACAGGGTGGAGGGCTGGCAAACACTGCCCCCACCCACCCGCAGGGCCTGCGGCACTCACAGGTGATGATGTAGAGGTGGGCGGGCTCGCTGTGCAGTGGCCCGAGCTCCGTGCCCTGCACGGCCGTCACAGAGAGCTGGTACCGCCGTCCCGGCAGCAGGTCACGCACTGTGTAGGATACCAGCTTCCCACTGGGCACGTAGCGGCTCTTGGTGCTCTGGCTGGTGGTCACATTGATGACGTAAGCCTCCAGCAAGCTGCCTGGAGTCGGGGCATCCCAGACCACGTGGGCAGAGGTGGCTGTGACTCGGGCGGCGGTCAGGTTTGCTGGAGGCAGGGGCCCTGGACGAGGCAGGAGCAGGGAGAGGTGAGGGGGTGCCCACGGGGTCTTCTGGTGAGACCACAGCTTGAGAACCTGACGGGGGCTGCCGCAGCCTTGCTGGAAGCCAGGTTCTTTATTATGGAGAATGGTACAGCACTGAGGCGGGGTGTGGGCTAGCACGCACGGCAGCATCTCCCAACCAAGAGGCCTGCAGGCCCCCGATGCCACCCTCCCCTCGGGTTAGGATTCACCCTGCGAAGCCCCCAGGCCGTGTCCCGTCAGCTGGCGCCCTCCCTGCAGCACTGTCAGTTCCCCTGAGCCTGGCTGCGCAGAGCCCTGGGCAGACTCCCCTACCCCACCAGCCTTTCTTGTGCCTCCCCAGGCGGGCAGCATCTGAGGGCGCAGGTGGGCAGGGGCCTGCTCAAGCCTCTGTTCCTCACGGAGGGAGCTGCAGCCTCGCCTCTTCCCAGTTCACCATCCCTCCCCTGTGTGCTGAATGTGCTCTCGCCCCTCCCATGCACTGGGGAGGGGTTGTGGGCCAAGTGACACCAGGAGCTTAGCTAGAGGGGGCTGGTTGCAAGGTGCAAAGGCCTTGGACAGGGTGAGTATCCCTGGCCCAGTGAGTTCCTCTGACCCTCTGGTCAGTGTCCAGTAGGAACTTCATGCTGAGGAGCTACCAAGAGCCTTTAGAGATGGAGACTGCCCTGGACAGCTGTCCCAGCACAAGGGCCCAGCCCAGCCTAATGGCTCCTGCCCAGTGGCCCCTGCTCAATGGCCCCAGCGGAATAGACGTCTGGGAGGCCAGGGCTGGGTTTCTGGTGTTGTGGACACTTTGGAGAGGACTAGGGGAGGCTGGAAGGAAGCCAGAGCTTCTAGAAGACAGCCTTTCATGTGCCAGGGGCCGCGCCGCTCTACTCACGGGTCCACACATGTGTTGGCGCGGTGGCCAGGCTCTCCGTGGGGTGCTCCTCTCCCCTGAGCCCACTGAGGGTGGTCAGCTGGATGGTGTACCTCCTCCCAGGCAGCAGAGCCCTGTGGGCAGGAGGTGACGAAGAGAGAACAGGGACGTCTGGGACCTGTGTGTGACTCAGCTGCCAGACCGCAGCTCCCCCAGTCAGGAGGTGACCGGGGGGAGGTCGTCCTGCTGCTGGTGGCCCAGGCGACCTCCACGAGGGGCACACTCGCGGCCCTCAGAGCTGTGTGCTCCTAGGGTGGGAAGCCAGCCCGTACATAGTCTGGGAAGCGCAGGAGGATCAGGTGCGCCTGGGGCCGCTACAGTATTGTCAGAGGGCCGGTGTTCAGATGGGAGAGGCCAGAGAAGGGGGAGGTGGTCGCTGTGCAGGGACGGGGGACAGGCAGGCCCAATACCCCTCAGCACAGGTGAGTTGATGTAAATTCTCAGGAACCCGCAGGGTAACATGAGACCAATGCTGCCCCAGCCCCAGGAAGCTGCTGGCTGGAGTCTCCCTTCCCACCCGCTCTCCGGTCTTCCCCGGCACCCCTGCCTGTGCTGAGCACGAATCGGAAGCTTTCTCTCTGGCTGGTGACCAAATCACAGGGGTCCACGGTGGGACTCCTGGGAGAGCTCGGGGCTGTTACCATCGCCCCTCGCTGGCCGCTGCTCTCTGAGGGGCCAAGTCCCTCATGATCTGTGTGGAAGGTGTGCTCCCAGGTTTTCAGAGCTTTTCCTGCTCTTTTTGGACACTTTAAAACACTACAAAGGTGTATCCTCTCTTGGCAGCTCTGATGAGGTGAGGCAGGAGTGAGGCCTCCAGGGTCAGAGGCTGGTTCACCTGAGACCTTTGCCTCCGCCTGGGTGAGGAGCGGCAGGTGCACAGTCCACACATGGAGAATATGCCCGAGACCTGGGCCCCGTGTCCCCGAGCCCCCACCCCTGCCCTCTCCCGAGCCCCATGCTCTGGGTGTCCCCTCTCACCCAAAGGTGAACCTGTCCACACTCCTTTCCACATCAGTGGCCTGGTCTCTGAGGGCCTCAGGGTGGCGGATGGACACGCGGACCCCACTGACGGTGGCATGGTGGATCCTGTGCAGGGCCCAGCGCACTGAGATGGTGCTGGCCGTCACATTGGTGACCTCGAAGCCTTCCACAGGGCGGGGTCCTAGGGGGAATGGGCTACTTAGCAGGTGCTGGCCCCTCCTTCCTCCTGGGGGAGGACAGGGGCTCAAGATGAGACCAGGCCTGGGAGGGTGCTGGGGCCACAGAGAGGTCCTGGAGAGGGTGTCCCGTCAGCTCCTCAGGGGACTCGGGCTGAGTGGGACGTCCAGGCTCTGGCCTCCAGGGCTGATGGCTGCAGAGCCCGCTGTGGACCATCCCGCTTTACCAGAGGCGGGGGTCTTAACCTCCATTTAGATGTGGCGGTGACATGGCAGGGGATGGGCCGGAGTCCCTCTGGACATGAGTGACCCGGACCTCCCCTCTTTTCTGTGCCAGTCGACTATTTTGGTCTAACAGCACACATCCGGGCCTGGTCTGGGTAACAGCGTCCGAGGAGGACGGACGCACAGAGCTCCCGGCGACTGCAGGGCAGGGGCCACTTGTGAGCTTAGCTTCCCGCCCGGCCGGTCTCCTCCAAAGCTCCAGTGCCACTGCTGATGCGCCAGGCAGAGCCCAGAGGGCAGCGCTTGGCTCCCGGCAACTCAGCACCCCAGTCTGTGAACAGTGGTCCCTTCCACCCACCATGGCTGGCTGGAGCCCCCACTCTGCAGCGGGCAGGGCGGGCTCCGTCTTCACTCTAGATACCTTCTGAGGGCAGCCTCACAGGTGCTTCTTCCTAAAACAGCCCAGGTGAGCCACCCCTACTCAGTCCCTGGAAGCCCTGTTGACACCTGCTCAGTGCCGCCCGCACGTGCATCCAGGCTCCCCACTGGCTGAGGTGTGCTCTGTGTCCTTGCTGTGTCGGGAATTCCAGCCCCTTGGTGGTCAACTCCTGCAGGACAGGCCCCTGTGGGCCCCTGGGTGGGCTCGAGCTGCCCTGAGTGCCTCCGCCTGTCCCGCAATGCCCTTGGCATTGGTCTCAAGCTGGGGCCCAGGTGTGGCCAGGAGGCCTTCCTCCCGTGAGAGCCGCCGAGCTCCTCTCTGCCTTCCCGCCATGCTACCCGCAGGTTTCACCAAACTCACATGGCCGCCCCGCAGGGCCCTGCCAGGTGCTCAGGCCTCGCTGAATCCCCGGCCACCCACCCACCCATCACGCCACTTTGCAGCAGTCCGTGCTCTGAGCACCTTTTCCTCTTTCCTCTCAAGCTGGGGCCCAGGTGTGGCCAGGAGGCCTCCCTCCCGTGAGAGCCGCCGAGCTCCTCTCTGCCTGCCCGCCATGCTACCCGCAGGTTTCACCAAACTCACATGGCCGCCCCGCAGGGCCCTGCCAGGTGCTCAGGCCTCGCTGAATCCCCGGCCACCCACCCACCCATCACGCCACTTTGCAGCAGTCCGTGCTCTGAGCACCTTTTCCTCTTTCCTCGAGCCTCTAGCACCCCTCCCCCATTCTTGTTCCTGTGTCTGAAAGCCACAGGTGTGCTGGGTGAGACTCCCATGGCCCCATGGCCCTGCACCCCACCTTGGTTCCTGCCCAGCCTGTACCAAGATCCCCTGTGCTCTAGCTGATGTGCCTGGGCTCAGTGGAGGACCAGCCTCTGCCTTCTACCAGCCCTGCCCCTGTCTGTCCACGGCCGTGTTCTGGGGCTCCCTTCTCCTCCCCAGAATCCCTCCCAGCAGCACACAAGCCAGCTAAGCCCTGACGCCCTCCCTAGAGCGCTCAGCATCTCCTGCTCCCCGACGTGGCAACAGCCCCCCAGGCTGTGCACAACCCCGGCCTCCCCTGCGCTCTCGGCGGCTCAGGCTCTCAGGGGGCTCCTCCCTAGGACTCCTCTTCAGGGGGTCACATCTGGTCACAGCTTTCGGTGCCAGCTCCAGGTGGAGGCTCTGGGTCTGTCCTTCCATCTAGGGCCTGCCCCATGGCTCTTCCGGATGAGCCACAGATGCCTCTTCTTAGCACATCCCAGTGCCCACATATCCCTGTAAGCAGGTGCCCCTCAAACTCTCCCCAGGCCTTTAGAGCACCCCAGAGTCCCAGCCCATCCAAGCCCGCCCCCGCAGCCCCTGTCTCCCGCACTGGCTCCTTCCAGGGACCTTTTTGGGAAGCCCCCATTCCTCCCCAGTCCCACTTCCTAGCGCCACGCCTGGGGGTTGTGCTGCCCCCACTCTTGGCTCTATTCTATGCGCCCCGATCCCACGCTTGTATCTTGTGGACCCGAGGCCACTCCCGACCAGCTCTGTCTCCCCAGTGCTCTGTCTGCAGCAAGGCGGTGCCTCCAGCCCCCAGCTCAGCTGTCCTGCTGCTGGGACAACTAGGGAGGTAGACGGCACGACAGCTGCCCTGCAGGTGCCCGGGGCCAGCGCTGCCCTTGAGGGGCAGGGGCTGGGCAGGGACGGCCAGGCTTGGGGATACTCACGCGTGCGGGCCAGCAGCACGGCAGGCCTGCTGATGTCATTCTTGTTGTTAGTGTTGCGCTTGACTGAGAAGACGGAGATGTTGTAGGCCCTGCCGGCCGCCAGGGCCCGCAGCTGGTGCGAGGAGCGGGTCCTGTCCACAAAGTCCGTGCGGCGGTAGGAGCCATCGGAAGAGACGTAGGTGACCGCGTAGCCATCAAGCATCTGCCTGGCGGCTGGGCCATCGGGCGGGTTCCAGGAAATGGAGACCCCACTCTCCTCCACTCTCTCCATCTTGAGGGCCGTCGGTGGGAAGAGCTCTTCAGGGTTTGGATCAAAACAAGGAGAGAGGACTGGTCAGCTGTCAACCATGCACGCGGCTCCCATTGGCGGCTCAGCCGGGTCCGGCTCCTGGGCCTAACACAGCCATCGCTGGCAGAGTCCTTCTTTGTCCCCGGCCACGTAGCTCCAGGAGGGTCACACTTTTGCATGTGTGACAGTGTTTCAAGCCCACCAGGGATTTTATCCCTTCCCTGTTCCTCAGGGAGGGGCTGGGCAAGCAGCGGCCAGATGCTCTGCCCTTGGGGACCGTTGGGCCCTCTGGGGTGAGGGGACCCCCTCATGGCTCCCTCACTAGAGGCGCCCTCGCCACCCACCTTTGGCACAGTCCTTGCCCGTGTAGCCCACTTTGCAGGTGCAGCTGTGGGAGCCGTTGCTGGCCAGGCAGTAGCCACGGCCCCCACAGGGGCTGGAGAAGCAGGGGTCACTCGCTGAGGGAAGAAAAAGCAGCAGTGTGTGTTGGGGTATGGCCAGGGGCCCCCGCTTGTTCCTGGGGCACTGGGTCCCTCCTGTGTGGGTGTGGAAGGGAGGGGGGCACAGGACAGCTACTGCCTCCCTTCGGTTCTGTCACCTCCACTGCCCTGCGGGGCCCAACCCAGCAGCCCCTCCACCCTCCACAGCTGAGTGCCGTCGGCCGGACTGGCTGAGGGGAGGAGACATTGGACCAGGACAGGCCAGGTCACCACCCCAGGGACAGTCCTGCTTGAGGAGGGGAGGTCAGTGGTCAGGGAGGCCTCATCAGGAGGTATCCCACTGGGGGCTGATTAGGGAGAATGTTCCAGAGAGAAACACAGCGACGGGCCGGACCTGGGCGTGCAGTGAGCTTGGCCTGTCCGAGGGCAGCAGGGCCTGTGTGTGACGTGAGGCCCCACTTCGGGTGTGCCCTTGGCTGAAGAGCGGTGTCGGGGGGTGGGGGGAGCACAGGAGATGGGGATGTTTAGAAGGCACTGTCATGGGACCGAGGGAGACAGGCGGAGGGCCGCTGGCCTGCGGCCTGAGACGGGGCCTTCCCAGGCGGCGGGCAGAGCGCGGGGAGCAGGCGGGCCTGCCGCCCTACCTGTCTCGCAGTGGTAGCCGAAGAAGCCCTCTGGGCAGACGCACAGGTAGGCCCCGCCGCCACTCTCACACCGGCCTCCGTGCTGGCAGGGGCTGGAGTCGCAGGCGTCCACCTCTGGAGAACACCCAGAGAGTGGGCCCAAGCCGCAAGGGGGGAGTCTGGGGGAGGGAGGAGAGGACAGCGGGAAGAAGGGAAAGGAGGAGTCTAGGGGCAGAGGCCAGGAGAGAGGGGCAGTGGGCAGGTCCCTCCCCTCAGCCCTCCCCAGCACCCTCACCTCCACCCCTCCCTCCCAAGGTGGCCGCAGCCCTGGGGGTCCCTCTCCCCAGGTGGTCTGCCCAGCAGGGAATGTGGGGATGCTCCACCTCCTCTCTGATCTTCCAGAGGCCCAGGCTCTGCATGTGGGGCCCACTGGAGGGAGCCCCTACCTGTCTCACAGTGGACTCCGACGAAGCCTGCAGGGCACTGGCAGACATAGGCGCCCGGGAGGTTCCTGCAGGAGCCTCCATTTCTGCAGAGGTGAGCTCGGCACTCATCCCTCTCTGCACAGAGAAGGGGTGTCAAGGGTGTTGCTGGCTTAGGTCCGAGGCGCCTACATGCCCCAGGATTCTGGGCATTCCCGGGGGCTTTGGTCACCCCTTCCCCAACTGGGAGTAACTACTCGGGACATGTGCGTTTTCTTCCATCAGCCCCACACCCGCCCCTCCTCGGGAGGCATGCCAGCTCCACTGCCTGCTGGCAAAGCCCCACCTCCAGGCCATGCCTTCCTCCAGGCCACTCTGCAATGGAAGGCTCCCCAAGGCCACGACTGGGCACGGCTCCCTGGGCCCTGCCCTCCCTGGAGCCCGCGTTTCTTTCTCAGGCTTAAGAGCCCTAGCAAGGTACAAGGGTGTGCAGGGCTCACGGGGCAGGCCTCCCCTCCCTCCGCTGGCTGGCAGCACCGACCAGGCGTCAGAGGCTGTGACCTGCCCTCGGCCACACCCACCTTCTCTGCGCCCTGAGCCCAGGCCAGCACTTCTCAGCTGGGCTCTCAGTCTCCCCTGGGGAGGTGCAGGAAAGGATGTTGGTAATTCTTTGTCTTGGATGTCAGAGCTGGCAGGGGCCCGAGAGAGTATGCAGTGGCCACCCCAGCCGTCCAGAGACCTCTCCGGGGGTCCCACTGCCTCAGGCACGTGGCCAGTGTGCTGGAGCTGCCACCCCAGCAGGGCCAGGGCCCCTCTTACCCAGCTCACAGTGGGCGCCCTCGTAGCCTGTGCTGCAGAGGCACAGGTACCCAGCGACATGGTCCTGGCAAGAGCCCCCATGCAGGCACGGCTGAGACCGGCACTCATCAATTTCTGAGAGGAGAGAGTCCAAGAGTAAAGCAATGTGGCCACAATTAAGCCAAATTAAGATGCACATAAACTAGTTCTGAGGGGCCAGAGAGAATTCGATGATACGTCATCAGTGCTCGGAAAGGCCAGAGACCAGGGCTGGGTATCCTTGGAGTCGAGGCAGGGCAGTGGGCCTGGGGCTCAGTGACTGGCTGTGCCTATGAAGTGACAGGGCAGGCTCACAACCAGCCCAGGGCTCACGGAAGACACTGTGGGACTTAATTCCAGTGGTTCAGGCCCACAGGACAAAGGCGTCGGGGGTTTGGCAGAAAATGTCTCATGTCCCATCTTGCCATTTCAATGTATAATAGTCACCTATGAAACCAGAACCTCTGGGACCAGTCTTAGTTCTAAAAGATTCACCACAGGTTTCTTTTAAAGTGGGAGTTGTGCTCCTGAACTTAAATGTTTATTTTTTTAAAGTTTAATTTCATGCTTAAAAAGTAAATAAACAGTAATGACTTAGTGACATCTGGGACTAGCATCCACCCTGGCAGCCAGAATGGTGAATGGGATCATCTGACCATGCACCCTCCTCTTCCCTTGTGATAGATATTTCTGGGTTTATCATTTCCTTTTTTTTTTTTATTTTTTTGAGACGGAGTCTCGCTCTGTCGCCCAGGCTGGAGTGCAGTGGCCGGATCTCAGCTCACTGTAAGCTCCACCTCCTGGGTTTACGCCATTCTCCTGCCTCAGCCTCCCAAGTAGCTGGGACTACAGGCGCCCGCCACCTCGCCAGGCTAGTTTTCTTGTATTTTTTAGTAGAGATGGGGTTTCACCGTGTTAGCCAGGATGGTCTTGATCTCCTGACCTCGTGATCTGCCCATCTCGGCCTCCCAAAGTGCTGGGATTACAGGCTTGAGCCACCGCGCCCGGCTCCTTGTCTTTTAAAAATTAGGTTTTCTGGCAGTAAAATAATTAAAATTAGCTTAAAAAGTTTTATAAATTGCCTAAACAATAATGAATGTGTTTTTGTTGTTTAGGAACTTTATTCATAGTACATCATGATATATATTGTCTTCTCTCAGGATTATATGCAGAAGAGAACTCCACATGGCAGCTCACTGTGGTTCATAGATTTTCACTACTGAGTAACATTCCACAGTGTGGTTACATCATACTTCACCCATTCTCATTGGCTGGGTCTTTGAGTTGGTTCTAGACTTTTTTCCTTTTTTTTTTTTTTTTTTTTGAGACCGAGTTTCACTCTTGTTGCCCAGGCTGGAGTGCAGTGGCATGATTGTGACTCACCACAACCTCCGCCTCCCGGGTTCAAGCGATTCTCCTGTCTCAGCTTCCCAAGTAGCTGGGACTACAGGTGCCCGCCGCCACGCCCGGCTAATTTTTGTATTTTCAGTCGAGACGGGGTTTCACTATGTTGGCCAGGCTGGTCTCGAACTCCTGACTTTATTAGGCTTTTCAAAGAACTAATTTTGGCTTGTCCTTTCTTTTGTATCTTTGGTCTCTACTTCATTAATTATAGCTTTTACCTTTATTCCTCTTTCCTTCTACTTTTTTCAGTATCATTTGGTATTTTTCTTCCTAACTTCTGAAGTCAGGCATTTAATTAATCAAGTTTGAAATTTTTTCTTTGCTAACATTGGTATTAATGTCAGTTTCCCTGGCTAATTTTTAAAATTTTTTGTAGAGATGAGGTCTCCCTATGTTGCCCTTGCTGGTCTTGAACTCCTGTGTTAGTCTGTCTGCTGCAATTCTGCTTCCAGTCATACATATTTTCTGGACTTTTATTATTGTTTTTTGAGACAATCATACTTTTCAGGTGTCTTGATATCCTGGCTGGTTGCTCATATTCTCTGAGGATATCGGCTTTTCGTCTGGCAACATATAGGAGGGGAAGTAGCACTGGGAGGGGGGTCGTCTCCAAGACAGTCAGGAGCTCACCCTGGGGCTTAAAGCCCAGAAGGAAAGGAGGGATGCTTGAAGCCAGGTGTTCCCAGAACCCTTCACCTGAGTGAGGCCACGCAGGTTGGCCTGGGCTTTGCGGGGCATGTGGGGGACAGTGATGTGCTTATGTGCCCCACTCAAATCTGGGTGCTGTCACTCACTGTTCCGAAGCTTGTTTTAAAATCCTTACTTCATAAAAACTAGCTCACATCACACAGACTTTCTGATGGACAGTTTGGACGACTCTGGTGTAATGTGATGCACCTGTAGGGTGTTAATGGCCCTACTTCTCCAGGGGCTTCGGTCAGGGGGGCCCTGTCTCTAGGCTGTGCACCCCCAGCTCCCAAGCCAGACCAGGGCGGGACCTCAGTAGCAATGCACTCCTCAAATGGCTGCAGGGGGAAGGGGGATCTTGTTTTGATTCCACAAGTCTTCAAGGGGCCAGGAGTAGGAGGTGGGTCCTGAACCTGTATCTGGCTCTTTAGGACTCAGCCCCTGGGCTACCTCTTGGCCTCAGCTACTGCATCTGCAGAGTGGGTATTTGGGTGTTTGACCCCCTGCTCTGGGCTGCTCTGAGGACAGGGAAGCCCTTAGTGAATGGCCCAGAGCAAAGGTGACTGTGATCATCACCTCTGTCGCCCCACAGGCCATATTCACAGACAGGAGACTGAGGGGAGAAGGGGCAGGACCAGGTCAGAGCTGGGCATCCTTGCGTGGGCCTGCAGCCTCTGTGCTCCTCCACCTGGCCAGGGTGAGGAGGGTGTGGGCCCCACCTGCCCCACCCCAAGGGCCCGCAAAATCACCCAGGCACTGGGGAGGCTCACTCCAGACACCATGTGGCTGACAGACCCGGATGCGGCTGGGGGCGCTCAGGCTGTAGCCGCGGTCACATGCGTATAGGGCCACCGCACCCAGCCGCGTGCCGTTGAAGCGCAGTGTGGCGTGCTTCACCTCCTCTGGGGGGCCGCAGTCCACCTCTGCAAGACACAGCAGCCTGTCTCGCACAGTCCTGTGCCTTCCCGGCCCCTCCCCACCGCTCTGCCCTCTGCCCAACCTGGCTGCAGGGCCCAGAGACATCCTGCTCCCACACTGCCCTTCGCCAGGGAAAGGTGCCTCGACTTCTGGGGCCTGGCTGCTGTGATACGTGTTTCCTTCTTCCCATTCCTGCCCTGCCCAGCTCTGTAGGGATTAGCAAGAAATCCCATGCTCCCCACTTGGCCCCCGGCCCTCTCACCTGCCTGGCACCGGCGTCCCATGTACCCTGCTTGGCAGTGGCAGAAGAAATCCGTGCCTCGGTCCTCACAGGTGCCCCCATTTACACATGGGCTCCGGAAGCAGGGGGAGGGGGCTGCCAGAATGCAGGAGGGTCCTGGCCACTATGTCTTCCCTGAAGGCTCGGGACTGCATGGGGCATCCTGCCTCCTGCGCCCAGCTCCACCTCCTGCGCCTCCAGGGCCTGGACCAGCCCTGCCCACGGGCCTGTTTTCACATCTGCAGAGAGGGTTCACCCCCGGCCGCCCTGGTCTGGCCTCCCACCCACCTTACCTATCTCGCAGTGTCGCCCGGAGAAGCCTGGGGGACAGTCACATTTGTATTTGCCAATGTAGTGGAAGCAGGTGCCGCCGTTGTGACAGGGGCCAGAGGCGCATGAGTCTGGCTTCCCTGGAAGCAGAAGCCAGGTCAAGGGTCGCAGCCCACCACCCCTCCCAGGTTCCCCAACATCCCAGAGCTGGGGCCTCTTCATGAGAAGCAGACCCACAGCTGGCAGGGAGGGTGCGTCAGGGGCCCCAGCTCAGGGCTAGCCCGTCGTCCCTGCCCTCCCCCCTGCTCCTGGGGGCCGCACCGATCTCACAGTGCCTCCCAGTGAAGCGGTAGGGGCAGCTGCAGTGGTACTCGCCGCCTGCCTCCTTGCACGTGCCCCCGTTCCGGCAGGGCCCGGAGCTGCATAGGTGTGGCCGGGCTGTGTAGAAGGACAGAGAGGCAGATGAACGGGGCCAGGCTGCTGGCTCCACAGAGCCACTATACCCTCCTGGCATCTTCTCAGTCCTCTGGTGCTGGTGGGGTCTGGCAGGCCGGGCCTGCTTCTTGACTGAGCCCTGGGGCCTGGCTGCAGAGGGAACCAAGCAGGTCCACACCCATGGGGGAGACTGCGGTGGGGCTGGCAGGCCAGAGACCCCGACTCAGCCTCAGGCGGGCCCTTTGCTCGCCTGTCCTCTTCTCTGCCCAGGCTCCGGCAATGGCTGGGCCCTCCCTGTGGAGAACCGGCCCCACCACTGCTGCAGGTGCAGCACTCCCTTCCCCTGCACACAGGTATTCCCTGACAGGAAGTGGCTGAGTCTCATCCGCCATGACGCCAGCGTCCCCAGCAGTCAATCTGGATTTCTGTGTGTTCCGTACCTGCATTGGCATTGCCACATTTTCTCTGGGTCCTAACAGCTCCTGGGCTCCCACAGGGCTCAGACGCCAAACATGTATTTAAAGGCATGTGCTAAACCAGCACATCTATCCTGCCACCTTGCCAATCACCCTGTCAAAGGGCCAGCGAGGAACTCTGAATCCTTGGACACCTGGGTTCTGAGCGGCAGGAGGGGCCTGCCCCACTGTGCTCGCTTCTCTCCCGCCAACGCTTACCCCCAGGGGCCTCCCACGCTGCACGTCCAAGCTCTGGCTGCCCCACCCCTGAGGACAGCCATCCCTGTCCCTTCTGTACTCCCTTTGGGGTCAGAGGTGTCCACATGGGTGGCCCGTGTGCTCACAGAAGCTGGGACCCTGGGGGAGGGCTGTGCAGTTCCCGGGGTGGGCACAGAACCGCTGGGGCAGGGACACTGGGTACTGGCAGTCTGGCCTAGTGAGGAGATGTCGGCTTTGGTAGGACACGCCTTGCGTGCAGTGGACGTCATGCCACTGGCAGGTGTGGGCTGGAGGAGGGCCAGAGTCAGCTCTGGGCAGGGCCCACGCAGGGCCTCAGGGTGGTCCTAGGAGTGTGTTGAGAGAGAGAGAGACCTTGTCAGAGCTTGCAAAGAACCAAGCAGTTGGGGTCTTCTCTTTGGAAACTGTTCTACCTCTGCTGCAGGGATTTTTGGGAGCCACGGGGTCCAGGGCTCAGACTTCAGGGTCTTTCCCTCAGGGACAAGAAACAGAGCAGGGGAGGGGCCATGGGAGGCTCCACACCAGTCCAGGCTATGGGGGTGCCTGGGGCTGAGCCCCCGGAGACGGTGCCAGGCCACTCTGGGGTCAGGCAGCCCCCTCTGGGCACTGAGATGCCAAACAGGTCTGGGGGTCACTGATGGGAGTCCTGACTGTTGCTTCAAACTGCATCGAAGGGACAGTCCTGGGTGGGGCCTGGCGGGGACAGCTACGCCTGCAATGTGCTTGCGGAAGGACACTTCTACTCTCAAGCGGCTAAATGTAATAAAATTCGACACTGTCCATGCTGAATTAGATTGAGCAAAATCCTAAGGAAATTTTTAAAATAAAATTGAATATAATGATTATAAAACCTGTTTGGAAAAACGCTGAGAAGGCAATGAAGCCTATCTTGAGAAGAGCAAGGTAAGGACCAGCAGGCCTGGCACTGGCGCAGATCAGAACCGTCCCAACAGTGAGGTGCTCGCCTCCAAACACACAGAACAGCGCAGCACATCAGGCAAGGCTCTAGAGGTCAGCAATTCGCGAAACAGAGACAGAGACAGACCGCAGAAGCGGAACCGCGGCCCGCGGGCGCTCTCCAGGGTGCTGACGCCGGCGCCCCTGCCCGCCATACCTTTCTCGCAGTGCTTGCCGTGGAAACCGCGCGGGCACTCGCAGATGTAGGAGTCGTCATGGGCATCGCAGGAGCCTCCGTTGAAGCAGGGGTCCGAGTCGCAGGGTGATGGCAGGGCTGGGGGCGGGGGGCAGAGGGTGGTCCTGGAGCTTATGCCGCATCCGTGCAGGCGGCAAGAGGCTGGCGGGGCATCTTGCCTGCCAGGGTTACCCTGACATCCTGTCTGGAACCAAGGCCACTTAAAATACACTCTGTGGGCATCTTGGTTCCTCAGAGTGGGCTCTAAGGCCCGTCCCTGGAATTTCTCTTTTTCTCAATTTTAGTAGAACTCACCCTTCCGTCTTTTACGAGGTAGGGCTGAGCTGTGATACAGAAATGCCTTCCTGTCATCACTGCCAGCATCATACCATTATTCTATATAATTATACATGATGCAAGCGATTAACCATCTGTACACTAACAAACATATAGTAGTGACACATTTAATTAATGTGCCTAATTATGTATGCATTAAATATTTTAATAGCTTGTGTTGGTGCTTAGGGAAGATACCACACGGTGCTTGTACACTTGCGGAAGTGCTTTTCCACCTGTGAGCTTACTCCACTGGGGCGGAGGAGATGTCTAGCCCCATATTACAGGAAGGCTATTGAGAGAGGCTCCCCCAGGTGCCAGCTCTCCTGAGAGTCAGAAAGGAAGCAGGGATTCTGGCCTGCGCCTGCCTCACCCACCACTTTCTCCCTGGCTTCTGTTCGGGCCCCCAGCCCAGCAGGCTCATCCCTGAGCTACTCACAGTGGCTGGCATTGTGGTCGGTGTGGCAGACGCAGAGGTAGCTCCCACCGTGCTCCATGCAGTAGCCGCCGTCTGGGCACTGTGTGTTCATGTTGCAGGGCATGGCTGTGATTTCTGGAGAGAAAGGAGGAAACCCCATCCCATATCGCGCATGTCTTCTGGCAGACCTCGAGTCCTTGTCAAGGATGGGGCTTCCCAAGACCCAGGGGCCCCAACAGGTTCAGGCACTCTTGTGGCCAGGCCCTCCTGGGGTCAGGGTAGAACCAATGGTTGGCAGTCCGGATCTGCGGACCCCAGCCCAAGCCACCATTCATTTCCCGGTTATGAGGATGCTCAGGGACAGGGCAGGAAGGGTGTCCTCAGCACCTACCAAATTCACAGAGAAGCCCAAAGAATCCTGGGGGGCACTGGCAGAGGGTGGTGTTGGCGCCCAGGCATCTGCCTCCGTTACGGCACTCACAGTCATCGGGGACTCCTGCCACGAAGAGAGGGAGGAGCCTCCCATGTGGGGGCGTAGAAAGATGGCACCCTCGCTCCAGACCCCGCCCTGCTCCTGACCAGCTTCCCATACAAACTGCAGTGTATGCACACTCACACGTTTCTTCTCGGCATGTTTCCCACATGCACCCACAGGAGGGCCCTCCCTGGGTCTCCTGCCCCAGCCCTAAAACGGCAGCCCTTGCAGCCCAGACGCACTCTGCCTGCAGTCCAGGCCCATGAAGCCTTCGGGGCACTCGCACACGTAGCCCTGGTCCGCATCCACACAGGTGCCCCCATTGTGGCAAGGGGCCGAGAGGCAGGCGTCGGGCACTGGGTGGTCTCCTGCAAGAAAAACAGCGGTCACCAGCGGCCACGCAGGGAGTGTGGGGAGAGTGGTCTCCCCGCCCAGCTCCAATGGCACATTTGGGTTTTCACCTCTGTTCTCATTCCCAAGTGGAACTGAAGCCAGAAGCTTATTTCTGGAAATAGATTTGTAGCCGCGCTGCACCGCGTGGAGCTCAGCATCTCCCAGCTCCTTCCTTGGACAGAACAAGACGCACCAGAGAAGCCACCCAGGATTGGACAGAACAAGAAGCACCAGAGAAGCCACCCAGGATTGGACAGAACAAGAAGCACCAGAGAAGCCACCCAGGATTGGACAGAACAAGAAGCACTGGAGAAGATTTCCTGTGGACACGTTCTATGAACCACTGAGAGGGGAGTGCCGAAATCTCCACCAATAATTATGAACCTGTTTCTCCTTGCAGTTCAGTCAGCTTTTGCTTCATGTGAATAGGTGTTAATAGGTACAAGTATATCTAGAGTTAACGTCTTCTGGATGAATTGACCCCTTTATCATTATAAAAGATCCCTCTTAATTCCCAGCAGTATTCCCTATTCTAAAGTTTAATTTATTTGATATTAATATAGCCACTACAGCAGCATTATCCTGATTAGTGTTTACCTAATATTATTATTATATTATTATTTTGAGACAGATTCTCGCTTTCTTGCCAGGCTGGAGTGCAGTGGCACAATCTCGGCTCACTGCAACCTCCAACTCCCAGGTTCAAGCAATTCTCCTGCCTCAGCCTCCCAAGTAGCTGGGATTACAAGCACGCGCTACCACACCCAGCCAATGTTTGTATTTTCCGTAGAGACGGGGTTTCACCATGTTGACCAGGATGGTCTTTGTCTCCTGACCTCATGATCTGCCCGCCTTGGCCTCTCAAAGTGCTGGGATTACAGGGGTGAACCCCCACGCCAGCTACTTTTTGGTTTTTAAAAGATGTTCAGTTTCTTTATATGCTTTCAAAATGTGTCTCTGTAAATTAGTATACAGTAAAATTGACTTTTATTCACCACACCTCTATGAATTTTAACACATATATAGATTGGTTTAACCCCTACCACAATCAGGATGCAAGACATTCCATCTCCCTAAAAGACTTCTTTGGTCTATCTCTTCAGAGTCGCAGAGCTCCTGTTACCCCTCAGTCCCTGGCAACTACTGATTTGTTCATCACTATAGTTTTGTTTTAGGAAGAATGCCATTTATGGAACCATACAGGATATAATCTTTGAGACTGGCTTCTTTCAGCATAATTCCTCTGAGATCCATCTAAGTTGTTGCATGTATCTATAATTGATTCTTTTTATGACTGAGTAGTATTTCACTGTACAGAGGTTCCACAATTTGTCTATCCATTCACCCAGAGAAGGGTATTTGGGTTTTGGAGTTTGGTGATTATAAATAGAAATAATATAACCATTTGTATATGGATTTGTGTGTGAACATAAGTTTTCATCTCTTTAGAGTTAACACCAAGGAGTGGGATTGCTGGGTCATATTATAAGTATATACTTAACCTTACAAAAAAACCTGCCAAACTGTTTTCAGAGTGGCTGAACCATTTTGCATTTCCACTAAAAATGTGTGAGAGTTCCAGTTGCTCTGTATTTACACCAGGTCAGTATTTTTTTTTAGACATTCTACTGGGTTTGTTGTGATTTCTTGTAGTGGCTTTTATTTGCATTTCACTAATGGCTGATATTAATGACAAGAATATTTTTCCATCCATTTATTCACCTCCATATATATATCTTTTGTGGCCAAGTGTTCGTTCAAGTCTTTTGTCCATTTTAAAAATTGGGTTGTTTTCTCGCAGTTGAGATTTGAGAATTCTTGATGTATTCTGATCACAAGTCCTTTGTTGGGTATGAGTTTTGCCAATGTTTTCTCCTGGACTGTAGCTTGTTTTTTTTTATTCTTTTAACCGTGTCTTTCACAAAGCAAAAGTTTTAAATTTTGATGAAGTCTAATTTATCTGTTTTTTTTTTTTTTAAATGAATCATGCTTTTGCTGTCTTATCATCTAAGAATACTTTGCTTAAGACCAGGTCATAAAGATTTTTTTTTTTTTTTGTCTATGTTTTCTTCTAAAAATATTATAGTTTTATGTTTTTCCATTTAGGTCTATGATCCATTTTGGGTTAATCATTGTATAAGGTGTGAGGTTTAAGTTGAGGTTATATATATATATGGATATATGGATATCTAATTGTTTCAATCCCATTTGTTGAAAAGATTATCCTTTCTCCATTGGATTTAAATCATTTTAAAAAATTAATTGGCCATATTTGTTTGGGTTTAATTCTGAATTTCCTCTCCTGTTTCACTGATCCATGTGTCAGTTCCTTTGCCAATATCACACTGAATTGATCACTGTGGCTTTACAGTAAATCTTAATACTCAGTAGTGTGATTCCTCAAAATTTATTCTTCATCAAAACTGTCTTGGTTTTCTAAATTCTTTTTCTTTCCATACAAATTTTAGAAGCAGTTGGTCTACATTCACAAAATATTCTGCTGAGACCTCTGTTGGAATCATGTTAAATCTGTAAATCAATTTAGAGAGCACTGCCATATTTACTATGTTGAGTCTTCTAATCCATGAACATGGTATGTCTCTCCATTTACTTGATCTTGATTTCTTTCATTAGCACTTTGTAGTTTTTCAGCATACAAATTCTCTAATGTTTTATTAGATTTATACTAAAGTCTTTCAACTTTAGAGGTTTATTGACAATACCATTATAAATTGTATTGTCAAATTATAAATGGTATTGTCAATAAAATTTTAGATCAGATTACATAGATTCTGCCAACTTGGGGGAGCTCAGGAGTTCATAAATAACTTCATGGAGTTGCTGTCCCAAGATTCACCCTCCACAGTTTCCCCAGTACTTTCCAGTTTTCTGGGGCTACCTTTTTCAGTCCTCTGGCACAAAAGTTGGGGCTTTTATTTCCTTACCATGCCACTTTTATAATGATGGCATTTGTGGCTGGGACCAAGTAATGGGATGACAGAGAAAGGGAAAAACAACAGAAAAGGGAAAAACAATACCCAACCCCTTTGAAACCACAGCACCTCCAACTGGAGAGGAAGGTTTCTTCCCTCACAGTTTAAAGACACTTGAGGACTCCCCAACTTCTGCACTGTCAGCCCTGCTTCTTAAGCTGGACTAGAGGGCTTCTCCTGGAGCACTCTTTTTGTCCATGTGGATGCTCACTTCTGGTTCTGAGGTGGCTTTGAGTCCAGGCTGGGGGGATACCGAAGCAAAAAACAAACAATGGTAAACTCACCACTGGTTTGGTGGCACTTCAAAGCTTGGTCTTCTTCCCCAATCCACCTGCTACTACTGACTTTTCAGAGTCCTCTGATAGCTACTCCATGCATTCTGTCCAGGACTGTAGCTGTATTCAGTGGGGGAGAGACAGGGGTAGACTGTGCTTACTCTATCTTTCTCAGAACAGAAACCCATTCTATTACTTTACAATTATCTGTGTCTTTATACTTAGAGTGGGTTCTTGTGATAGCATATAGTTGGGTATTGCTTTTCACTTCAATTTGTATGTTTACTCATTTTAATTTTAATGTAACTACCAATATGACTAGATTGAACCTATCATCTTGCTTTTGGTTTTCACTTGTCCCACTTCTTTTTTTCTTCTCTTCCTGCCTTCTGGATTGAGTATTTTTAGGATTCAATTTCTATCTCCACAATTGGTTTATTGGCTATAATTCTTTATTATTATTTTTCGCTTGTTGTTTTGGGTTTACAATGTGTATCTTTTACTTACACAGCCTACCTTCAAACAACATTACACCACTTTATATAATATAGGGACCTTACAATATTATACTTCCATTTCTTCCTTTTACATTGGAGTTGGTAAACTATAACCCACAGACCAAATTTTACCTGCCATCAATTTTTTAAAGTACAGTTTTATTGGAACACAGCCATACCTATTCATTTATGTATTGTCTATGGCTGGCTGCTTTCACATTACAATGGTAGAGTTGAATTGTGATAGAGACCATACGGCTCACAAAGCCAAAAGTATTTACTACCTGGCCCTTTACAGAAAAAGTTTGCACACCTCGGTTTATGTTATTGGAGTCATCTATTTTATTTCTGCATATGTTATAAGCTTTATTATTTTATTTTAAAAATTATCTTTAAAGGGATTAAAAAGTCTTCAACCTACATATTTATCATTTTTAACAATCTTCATTCTTTTGCATAGATCCAGATTTTCCCTTGGTACCAGTTTTTTTTTCTTCTGTCTAAATAATTTCGTTTAACATTTTGTAATGTTTTTCGTTGTTGTAATGTAATTTCGTTTAACATTCTTGTAATGCAGGTATGCTGGTGATGAATGCTCTTCATTTTTGTTTGTGTAAAAAAGTCTTTCTTTCAGCTTAACTTTTGAAATGTAGTTTTGCTGGTAATACACTATAGTACATTGATGGTTTTTTCTTTCAGTACTTTAAAGGTGTTACTCCAGTGTCTCCTGGTTTGTATTGTTGTTGATGAGAAGTCTGTTGTCATTCTTGTTTCTCTGTATGTAATGTGGCTTTTTCCTCTGGCTGTTTTTGAGATTTTTCATCATTAGTTTTCAGCAATTTGATTATGATTTGACTTTGTGTGGTTTTCTTCATGCTATTCTTGGAAACGTGGGTTTTAGTTTTCATCAAATTTGGAAAGTGTTTGGGTATTATTTCTTCACATACTTTTCCTGTAACACTCCTTTCCACACCCATCTCCATCCTCCTTCGCAGATTCCAGATACGTGGATCCTATTACCCTAATACCATTCTGCATGCTGCTGAAGATCTCTTCTTTTTCTTTTAGTCTTATTCTCTGTGATGCATCTTGAATTGTTCTGTTTCACTCTTCAGGTTCATTGATCTTTCCTTCTGCAATATCTAACCTGCTGCAAATACTATTCAGTGTATTTTAAAAACTCAGATATATTTTTCATCTCTGCAAGTTTTTAAAAATACCTTCTACTTCTTATTAGGTTTTTTCCCTCTCAACAATCTTGATTATAGGAGCATATTCATAATAGATAATTACGCAGTTGTATCTGCTAGTTCTATCACTGCCTGTTTCTATTGATCTATTTTTCTCCTGGCTGTTTGAGTTATATTTTACTTCTTTGTAGACCTCATAATTTTTGACTGGGTATTTTGGAGTTCTGGATTCTGTCACATTACTGATGTTAAAAAGTATAGGATTTCATTCTGGCACACGGCTAAATGACTTAGGATCAGTTTAATCCTTTTAAGCTTTAAGATTTGTTAGGGCAGGTCGACATTAGTCTTATTTCAGCATTGCTAAAGTGACACCCCACTGAGGACTCTACACAATAGATTACCAGCCCTGTTTGAGCTCCAGGAACTGTCTGACTTACTGCTTTCTAGTGGTTCTTTCCCCAGCCTTGCGGATTTCATCCTGAGCCCAATAATACTGAGCCAAAATTCAGGGAGGTCTCCTCTTGATCTCATGCTCCCTCCTGCCTCAGGAGCACCATCCTGTTGCCACTGAACTAGGATCTTCATCTCCTCAATTCAGAGGGACTGCTGGACTCTCAGTTCCTTCTCCCAGCGCAGTGGCCTGGAAACTGCCCCAGGCAGAATCTGGGGCAATTGTAGGGCTCACCTCATTTGATTCCTTTTTCTCAGGGATGACAGGCTTGTGCTGTCTGTTGTCCAATGGCTGAACAAGGCGTTTCACAGATTTTGTCTGTTTTTCTAGGTGATGACAGTGAGCGGGAAATTCCAAGAGCAGTTAATTCTTGTTGGCTAGAAGCAGAAGACTAGAAACTCTTTTTTATAGTCTCCAATTTGTGGCCAACTTCCTGTCAGACCTGATTAGACTGTCAGCATCTGCGCCTTGTAATACAGTCAATCAGCCCTTACATTAGCACAAGTGTCAGTCTGTTCTTTCTTCTGTTTTTTATTTTTATTTTTCTGAGACAGAGTCTCCACTCATTCAGTCGCCCAGGCTGGAGTGTATTGGTGTGATCTCAGCTCACTGCAACCTCTGCCTCCTGCTAGGTTCAAGCAATTCTCCAGCCTCAACCTCCCGAGTAGCTGGGATTACAGGCGTGCACCACCATGTCTAGCTAACTTTTGTATTTTTAGTACAGATGTGGCTTCACCATGTTGGCCAGGCTGGTCTTGAACTCCTGACCTCAAGTGATCCGCCCGCCTCGGCCTCCCAGAGTGCCCAAAGTGCTGGGATTACAGGCGTGAGCCGCCGCACCCAGCCCGTCTGTTTCTTATTACTCACGTCTACTTGCATTATTCTTCTGTACGAAACAGGGTTTATTTGCAAAAATCTTTTGAAACCCCTTGTTTCCTGACATGAATTTAGGGAAATACACTGATATTTAGATAACAATCTGGGCAAAGTGAGCTGTGACACAGAACAGTGACTTTAAAGCAGCCAAATAGGTGAGGCTGCCTCCTCCTACTCCTGCCCTGCAGAGCACCGCCCCTCCCCTGAGGACACACCCTGGCCTCCCATGCCCTCGGCAAAGACTGACGGAGGGCTCACGACCCTCTGTGTCTTACGGGTAAAAGAGAATTCCCTCCTTAATGTTTTAAATAAAAATAACCTGAATAGTTTGTCTTTATCATCTCCCTGGAGAGAAGCAGCACCTGCTGCGTCCATAGAGTTCGGCACAGCGGGTGAGCCTCTGGAGGCGGGTGCAACACTCAGACACGAAAGCCGTTTTTATACTGTGGGCTGTAATCTCCAGTTGGCCTTTTAATTCCTCTAACAAGTCACAACTAGCAGTTAAACAATACAAAATAGAATAGAAAATAGTGAAAGGCCAGTTTTCTTTCTGATTCCCGTTACTTTCCCTTGTGTGATGAGGGTTCTAGAGTAGGAAAGGAAGATGTTAAAAAGCCAAGAGTCACCCAGGCTGGAAGAGGAGCCTTGGGAACTTTGTCATCCCTCCCGGCACTTCACAGATGGAAATCGAGGCCCAGAGAGGGGAGGGGCTGCTCAGCCTCACACAGCACCTTGGAGGCAGCATCCATCTTTTGCTTCCTGTGTTCCCTGCAGTTGGTGGCTGAGGATCCAGGCGGAGCGGGAAGCGCTGGGGAGTGGGAAGGGGGCAGAGGCATCCCCCACCCCAGAGGCAGGTGTGAGGTGAGTCAGATGGTGAGGCAGGAAGGGGAAAGTGGCTATGGTGGTATTCACGGCCCAAGGCCACCACCAGCCATGGCGGGCTCCAGGCACTTGGCCAGTTACCTGTCTCACAGTGAAGTCCCTTGAAGGGCTCTGCACACAAGCAGGTGTAATTCCCCACTAGGTCAACACAAGAGCCTCCATTCAGGCAGGGGTCAGGGCTGCAGTCGTCCACATCTGAGGGGCAGCAGAGGTGGGGGCTTTGCTTGAGCCAGGCCACGACCACCCTGTGCCCAGCACCTGGCCACAGGCAGGAGCCCCTCTCCAACCTGAAGCCAGGCCACTCACCCGTCTCACAAGCTGCTCCAGTGTATCCAGCCTGGCACACACACACCGCAGAGCCGTTCTCCACCTGGCACTGGCCACCATTTTGACACTCTTTGGTGTCACAGGGGGACTGGGCTAGAGTGAAGAGGTGTAGACAGGATGATGGACTCCCAGCTATGGTTACCTGATGGGACAGAAACCCCTGGGACGGACACTGAGCCCCATCCCCGACTGGCCTGCAGGGCAGGGGGGCCTGGCAGGCAGGTTTCTGAGGGGGCAACAGGCAAGGAAGAGGCCTGGCCAGACAGTCCTGACTGGCCACCTGAAGCTCCTCCATCTGAACTAGGTCTAATTCAGCAAACCTGGGATGGAGGGAGGAGTGTATATGCTGGGCAGGGGCAAACGGGAGTGCACGGAACCCACTCCCACTCTCGGGGGACAGTCCCTCCCTAGGTGGCTCTTATTCCAGGCTGACTGTGATGAGAGCTGTTGTCGAGGATGCAGGCTGTGACTGAGCCTGGAAGGGTGTGCAGCACCCATGGTGTAGGAGTGGGCCCTGGGGCGAGAGGCTGGGTGGGGCAGGCAATGGCCTGTGCAGGAACAGCCAGGGCAAAGGGACTCCGGTCCCCCGTTACTGAGTGGGAGTGAGCTAGGGGAGCCCACCCTCTGCCCTGCCTCCTCATCGGATGCTGGCCCTCCTTGAGCCCAGAGCACCTGGCCCAGGCATCCCAGGTCTCTCCTTTGCCCCCAGGCAGCAGAGCCAGAAGCAGGGGGTAGCCATATCCCCTGTCTTACTGACAGCTTATACCCAAACAAACTCAGACACCAGAGTGACAGCCAGAACGTGTGTCCCTCCCTGGAGTCATGGGGGAATGGTGGGGCCCTCTCCTTGGCACAGGAAAGAGACAGGAGGGCCTGACCACTCCCCCAGGAGGCGTGAAAGCCCTTTGGTGGCTGATGGGACATGGTGATCGCTGTCTCCCTGACCCCAACTCCAGTAGGTGGAGCAGAACATACACCCTTGCCTCTAGTTGTGGTGCCCCTGCTGTTATGAGCTCTGGGGGCCAAGGTGGCTTCTGAGACCAGGGAGCCTCTGTGGGGGGTCACAGGGGGAAGGCTTTTACCCAAGGCTTGTGCCACAGCTGCACTGAAAGCCAAGGCTCAGGGCTCAAGGCCATGTACACAACTGACATGCTGCAGAGCCAAGACCTGAACCAGCCTCCTGGCACCAAGCCTCAAGCCCTCTTAGGGGACCTCACCAGGCTGTACATCACAGAGGGGCTCCTGGAGCCTGGGGCATAGCCAAGGAGCAGCCCGTTCCTGGGAAGCTCCGCCCAGTCACCCTTGGGGACCCTCATCATAGGCCTGGGTCCTCCTGCAGCCAGGCCCCCAGCCAGCACCGCACAGGGAGAGCACTGAGCGAGAGGAAGGAGACCCTGCCGGCCTCCCTGGCCTTTACCAAGGGGACAGAAGCCTGCAGGGCTGAGTTTGCCATGGCACCAACACCACAGAAGCCTGACTCCCACGCGTCTCACGTCAAGAACACGTGGGCAAGCAGGGCAGGATTTTCTGGATGAAGAAAAGCTCCTTTGCATAGAGCTTGCTCCGACAGTGGCTGTGGGAAGACAGTGGCAGGGGCCGGGGAGCAAGGGATAACTGGGGTCACTGTGTTGTCACCCATGTGTGATCTGTAAACACACTGGCAAGCCCATCTCGCCGGGTGGGAATTGTGCTTTGCTCCTTTGGACCTTGAAGTCACATTTCCATTGCATTCCTGCAGAATTTGATTCTAATGTACTTTTAGGTGCAAAAGTCCCTTACTGCCACTCAACTATAGTTCTCTCCAATACAAATAAGTGTAAACACTGAAATGAAATACTTTAAAAAACTTCCCATGACCATAAATATCTATAAGAATTGTTTTTTCTAGATTGAGGATTGATATAGTCACTATTTGAACACACTGATCTAAACAATCTATTACATGTTTTTATAAGCAATTGCCACACAGGACATGCACACCTGGCTGAGCCGGGTGGGGAGCAGCAGGTCACGGTGCTTTGATTTTAGGGGCTCCCTTTGCAAAGCTCCCTGAGCACAGCCCTATGGTGAGACGGAGAGCAGGAATGGGGGGGGTCCACCTTTCTTTACCAGGTGGGTGAAGGGCATGGGTGAGGGGTCCAAAGAGGTGCTGGTGGAAGGGCAGTAAGTAGAGGCCGACTCTGAGGACAGCTGCTTCAAAAGAGCTGGGCTCTGAACTGGGAGGGCAAGCAGAGGTTTGGAAGCACCAATGAGGATGGAGAGGGACTCCAGGCCCCACCTAGGCTGTGAGACCCCCTTTCCCTAAAGGCGGGGGCAGGAGAGAAACAGCATCCAGGAGCAGCTGGAGGGAGCGGCAGGGACCGTGTGGCTGTGCTCTTCCCACCCCACAGCCAGCCCATCTGACCCCAGAAGCACTGCACATTCCCCTCAAGCTGGTCCTGGGCTGAGAGGGGGTCTGATGGGCCCCCCCACACTCCCTGACCAGCTCTCATCCAGGCCCTGGTGCCTGTCTGGCCCTGACCCTGGCCTGGTTTGGGACCTGGGCACTGGCCTGTTCTGAGGCCTCATCCCTGGTCCAAATGCCATGGCCTAGGAAGCCTGTGTGACTGGTCATGGCTCCTGCCCCCCACCCAGATATGGGCCTTTCCCTGGGCATCCGGGCTTCTCCACTCCCCGAGGGTGGCCTCTCTGGGCTGTCCGCCTTGCAGCACGCGCAGCTGCCGGACCTTCCTAGACCTCAGCCTTGTCCAGCTGTGTCTTCCGCTATCCTGCACCCAGCAGGGCCACGGGGGTTCCTCTTACCTGTCTCACAGGTGGGTCCCCCAAAGCCGGCCGGGCACTGGCAGCGGAAGCTGTTGATGCCGTGAGTGCAGGTCCCGCCGTTCTGACAGGGCTGGGAGGCACATTCGTTCACGTCTGAAACATGGGCAGGCTGAGGCCTCAGCGGCAGGAACCCGGTTGAGGAGTTTCCTCCAAGGCCTCGGGTTGGGCCGGGGATGGAAGAGCAAGCCCGAGATTGGCTCAGAGAGGGCAGCAACTGCATCCGCCTGTGATGCTCACCCCAGGGGACCATGGTGTTTGCTCCCCAGCGGTCCCCTAAGCAAGTCACCCACACCCTGGGGACAGTGACCCCGGGGTGCCCAGGGCCGCTGGCGGAGCCTACAGCGTTCCTCCTGAGCCCAGCACAGCCACTCACCCAGATGGCACCTCCGCCCCGTGAAGCCTGAGAGGCAGGAGCAGGTGTAGGAGGGGTTGCCCGTGACACAGTCGTCGATGCACTTGCCACCGTTGAGGCAGGGCCGCAGGGTCAGGCACACGGAGGCTGCAGACACAGGGAGGGGCTGGAGCCTCAGCCGCCTCCTCCGACTCGGCAGGACAGCCACTCCCATCCGCATCTCCCTTCCCTCCCCTGACCCAGAAGGTTGGCCTCTGGGTGACCGGGTGACCGCAGCAAAGCAGCCAGGTTTCAGGTTTCACTTTAGGTCGGAGCAGGGGAGCAGGGGCGGTGCTGGCAGCGTGGCTTCCGGGAATGTGGCTTCGTGTGGGGCGGACTCCCTGGAGCGACTCACACCAGCACCCTCCTGCTCCCTCCATCCCTCCCAGCGCTGCACACTCCGCCTCCCCTCCCGGGTTCCTGGCCTGGAAAACCTGAGGCCGGCGCTCAGCCGTCATGTCGACGTTTCTGGGACAAGGCAGGCCACGCAGGGGTGCGGCCGGGGGCTGCAGGAGGGCGCTGTCCGGCTCTGGGGCCGGGG
>NW_012122043.1:1098297-1102776 GCF_000951035.1 Colobus angolensis palliatus
GCACCCCGCCTCCGCCCCATAGTGGTGCGCCCACATCTGCTACCCACGTCGTGTCCTCTGGGGACTCAGTGTTGTGGAGAAGCAGCCCCTCTCCCTTCTCGGTAGCCTAGATGCTGGCGGCTGGGAGGTGAGTCTAGGGCGGGTCCCAGCGCGAGCCTCACTGTGGCCCAAGGCTTGGCAGGGCTTGCCAGGCGCAGCCCCCCGTGGAGCGGATCCGTTGCTTGCCCTGGCCCCATGTGTAAGCAGTGATTTCCAAGTCTCCTTGGCTCCCGAGGCTGCACAGCAGCAGGGCTGGGGCTAGATCCACGGCTCTCCTGCCGCCCTGGCTGTTCCCACAGACCACATGCCCACCCCTGGGAGGGACACCCACCCCGTCCATTTGTGCACTCTGGGCTGGAAGGACCCCTGGAACTCCCCTGTAGATGTGATGCTTGGGTTTGTCAAGCAGACACCAAATCTCACCAAGCAGCAAGCCCGCTGGCAGAAATGAGGACCTGGGCGGTAAGAGGACCTGCCCATGGGTGGCCCTGAGGGTCAGAGACCACATGCTTCTCCTCCCCTAGCCCAGGCAGGAGGCCGGGTAGGAATGAGGGGAGAGTACAGACCTCATGGTCCCAGGGAGAGGCGTCCCTGGGCTCCTCCTCCTCTGAGGACCCACAACTCTTTACCCCTGAAACCCACAGTCTCCAGAGAGTTCCCTCCAACCCAGAGCAGTGTGTGTGTGGAGTCTTCTCTAGGGGAAGCTGAGGCTCCAGGACCAGCCAGGCTCTCCTTAGTTTCACATGCCTGAGACGGGCTGGGCTGGAGACCCAAGTCCCCCTACTCTCCCGGTCAGCATCCAGCCCCCTTCCTCTCCACCTCTCCTTTGCCATCAATCCCCTTCCTCAGCCCGCTCCCACCCCAAGCTGCTCCTCTGTCCTCTTACTTGTATGGCCGCAGCCCCCCACGCGCACCTGGGCATCATCGATTCTGAACGCCCAGCGCCCGGGCACACCCACGTTGGTGGTGGTCTCCACCTCGGCCATGTCTGCCGTGCGCGAGCCGGGGATACTGAAGTAGCGCTGCCCATCGCCTGCATTGAAGCCAGCCTGGGGGTGGGGGAGGGTAGAGTGAGGGAGGCCAGTTCCCCAAGTCTACAGAGGGAGGGGTTTCCCTGCCCCCACCATGTTCCTGTAGGGCCGGCAACCTCCCAGCCAAGTCCTGACCTCAGCCAACCGTTCCTGGGAGCCAAGGAGAGGGTTGGCCCTGGCTCCCCAGCCCAATTCTCCGGCGGCTCACCTCTGGGCTCCTGGGCCTCCCCGGGGCCAGGGGCAAGTATGACCCCAACAGAAAGCAGGTGGCCCGGAGGTGAGCAGGGCTGCGCACAACCCAAAGGCACCCTTGGGCCTGGGGAGCACTGACCCTGTGGCCATTGTTCTGTTTCATTTCCTCCACACCCAGGGTTTCCTGTCGGCTGTGGTCCCTCGGGTCACTGGCTAGGCCAGACTGCAGGGCACAAGGAGCAGAGGACATTTCTGTTGCTGCCACAGCTGTTAAAGGGGACTGCAGGGGCGGGGCGGGCAGGGCAATGGGACAAAGATGCCTTCAGGCCTGAGGATGTTTCTTTGTTTTCCGGCAGCGAGAAGCCTCAGGGATGGTCGTGGGTGCCTCGCGCTGGCCTCTGCATGGTACGGGGGTCTGCCTATGGTGGGCCCCTGTCTACCTCATCAGCTCATGACAGTCCTGGCTGTGGGGAGCAGGGGTCCCGAACGCAGAGCACCCACTGCACTCGCCTACCTGGGCTGCAATGCCCCCCAGGCCAGTGGCGTTGCCCCCGCTGCTGGCGTGTGTGCCTGTGGTCCACACGATGGACTCATAGTTGAAGATGGTGAAGGAGAGCTTGCCGTCTGTGATGAGCACCGTCTGGAATGTGTTGACCTGCCGGGGAGAGGGGGCTGAACAGGGCCCTGCACTCCCCTTGGCCCACGGAAGCCCTGCCCTGTCCACCATCCTGGCACACTGTCATTGTCCACTGGGCCTCTGGCTTGCTCAATGTCTGTGTCTTTTAGCTGAACGAGCAGCCAAGGCAGGACCTTGGTGGCCTCATCCTCTGCTGTCTCCCAGCAGAGGCCGTTCCCAACCCACAGCTGTTGCTGGGGTGAGTGAAGCACCCGGGGCGGGTGTGGGGCCCACAGATGGGAGCAGACTTTGTCCCCTGCCCTTAGCCGGATCTACAAAATCTCCTGTGTGAAATGAGCAACATTATAAAAAGGAAAAGAGGGAAGGTAAAAAGAACCAAGGAAGAGCCATGCTGCAGCGTTTACTAGTCAGGCCTCATGGTTTTCACAGAATTCTACTGCATGGAAATATCGGTGGGCAGCGTACAGATGAGAGATGTCAGATGAGAATCGAGCAAAGGATCGGGACTGTTTAAGAAATGATCTTGGGACAAACAGGAAACCCCCTGAAAAAGAATCAGATCAGAGTCTTGCCTTTCACCACACACGAAAAGAAATCCCAAATCCAATAAGGTTTTAAAGCGAAAGAAAAGTCCTAGAAGAAAATACAGGCGAATATGTATAACTCAGGAAAGGGAAAGGACTTTTTTTTTTTGTTTTTTTTTTTTTGGAAACAGAGTTTTGCTCAGTCGCCCAGTCTGGAGTGCAGTGGCGTGATCTCGGCTCACTGCAAGCTCCGCCTCCCGGGTTCCCGCCATTCTCCTGCCTCAGCCTCCCAAGTAGCTGGGACTACAGGCACCCGCCGCCACGCCCGGCTAATTTTTTGCATTTTTTTTTAGTAGAGATGGGGTTTCACCGTGCTAGCCAGGATGGTCTCGATCTCCTGACCTCGTGATCCGTCCGCCTTGGCCTCCCAAAGTGCTGGGATTACAGGCGTGAGCCACCGCGCCCGGCTGGGAAAGGACTTTTTAAGTGTGATGTTTGTTCACAGCAAAAACCAAAAGGGAGAATTATACCTTTGACTGCAAAGGGCTTCTGAATATTTAAAAAAAATCCACAAGATCAAATTGAATGGCAAACAGTAATGTGAAAAACGTATTTATCATGCATAGGGCAGATAAAACTTTCGAGACCCTTAGTTCAAGAACTACAGATCAATAAGAAAAAGTATCACAGAAAAAATGTCAGAGGGTATGAACAGACACATCACGGTAGAATACAAGTAACCAATACTATTAGAACACATTCAGCACCACTAGAAATTAAAGATGTGTACGTTAAAAAGTAGCACTCATTGTTTTGTCTATAGAGCTGACAAAGCTGGAAAATGACAGCTGGGGTGTGAGGAAACCAGCACTTCAAAATGTGGCTCCTCAGAGTATTGAATGTGTAGATTCTTTTTTTTTTTTTGAGATGGAATCTCCCTCTGTCACCCAGGCTGGAGTGCAGTGGCACGATCTCAGCTCATTGCAACCTCTGCCTCCCAAGTTCAAGCGATTCTCCCACCTCAGCCTCCCCAGTAGCTGGGATTACAGGCACCTGCCACCACGCCCGGCTGATTTTGGTATTTTTAGTAGACAGGGGAGTTCGCCATGTTGGCCAGGCTGGTCTCAAACTCCTGACCTCAGGTGATCCGTCTGATGTGGCCTTCCAAATTGTTGGGATTACAGGTGTGAGCCACCACACCCGGCCTGAATGTGTAGAGTTTTGAGAGGAAAATTGGAATTCTGCAGGCGACAGTCGCCCTTCTAAACACGCGTACCAGGACAGGATCATGGATAAGCTGACCTGAGCTATGCCGTGCCCACCTCAGGCCCCTGGTATTGCAGCTGTCCTGCCATGGGGTGCAGGTGAAATAAATTCCTATGCTGGCTGGTGCTGGGCTAGTTTGTAGTCGCTGAGAAAGATGGGTGATTATACACTGTACATTCCACTTACGTAAAAGTCAACATTAGAGAAACTACGTGCTCTGCTTCAGGAAAGCGAACGTAAGTGCTAACACTCGGAAAACAAACGAAGACGTGAGGGCTGCAGAATTGGGCTGATGGCACCATTTAGGGGACAGGGCGGACTAGAGCCAGTAAGGGCCCATGGTGGGGCTCTGGGAGCCAGAGAGGCGCAATGAGGAGATGCATGAAGCTGAACTGTCCACTTTCTGTCAGTGAACCTGCTCCTGGAAGCGCCCCTGGCTGGGTTATGCTTCTGGGCACTTCCTGACACCTGGCTAGTGACCCCACGGGGCAGACGCGTCCTGTCTGCTTCATCCAGGGCTGTCTGCCCAGTGCCTAGAACACTTGCCTGTCATTTGGAAGGTGCCCTGAAAAAGTGTTTATTAGGAGGCCGAGGTGGGCGGATCACCTGAGGTCAGGAGTTCGAGACCAGCCTGGCCAATATGGGGAAACACCCTCTCTACTAAAAATAGAAAAGCATGCCTGTAATCCTAGCTACTCGGGAGGCTGAGGCAGGAGAATCGCTTGAACCTGGGAGGCGGAGGTTGCAGTGAGCCGAGATCGTGCTATTGCACTCCAGCCTGGGCGACAGA
>NW_012122043.1:1103426-1109405 GCF_000951035.1 Colobus angolensis palliatus
CTGAGATCCGGCCACTGCACTCCAGCCCGGGTGACAGAGCAAGACTCCGCCTCAAAATAAAATAAAATAAAATAAAATACAATAAAACAGAATAACCTTCCAGTTTAACCTTTTGAGTACTGGGCCATTCCAAATGGAAATCCTCCTAACACCTATCAACCCACATGCCTCTCTCTGATGCGTGAGCTGCTGCTTTGGGGAATTTGGTGTTTCCTGGAGGCAACTGGCTTTCAGGAGCACTGGAGAAGGTTGGGGCCGTGTCTTCTTCTTACCTGTCTCTGTGGTTTTGACCATATGTTCCCCTCTTAGATATGGACCAGTGACTGTACCACACCCACATTAGCAAGTGGGGGCCCTGGTGTGGGGAGACCCTGGGCCCTAGCCACACACACCACCCCTTCCCCCGCAGGACAAGTGCCTGGACTCACAGGGGATGAGGAACTGCCTCCAAAGAAGGTCACTCGGTACCAGGTGGCAACAAAAACCCAGGTGGCATTGAAGTCCAGGAGCTCGGGGAAGTAGTGTCTGACATCCTCCGTGGCTCGGCGCAGCGTGGCTGGGTCGGTGGCCTCCCGGTAGTACACATCGCCTGCACGCCGGTTGTCCACATCTGCCCAGAAGGCTGCCACCACGCAGCGGTCCTTGGCAATGGGGAAGGCCACTGGGGTGAACTGAGAAACCTCCTTCAGGAAGGAGATGATTCCGTTGTTGTTCACCTGGGAGGCAGAAAGCCAGAGCGGGGATTGACTGGGGGCTGTGGGCAAGTGGGTGGGTCCAGCATCCTCCCCAGCCCCTGCTACCAGGCATCCTCTGAGGGGAAGCCAGTCTTGGGCAGGGCATCCCCAGGGTGGCCTGACAGTCCCCTGTCCCTGAGATGGGTCCAGCATGACCTGTTCCACCCCTTCCTGTCATGCTGTGTGCTCAGGGCACAGGCTCTGACCTGCATGCAGTACCTGATGCCCTGCGGAGTGCCCAGCCCTGGTTGGCTGCTGTGGGGGTAGGAAAGCCCTGCTTTGGGTCCTGGCCTCAGTCAGTGGGGCACTTGGGCCTGCCCAGCAGCTACTGCTCCTCAGCTCTGCTCCAGCTGGGGCCTCAGGAGGCTAGGCGGAGCCCCAGTATCTGAGCTAAGCCTGAAAGGGTGAGCAGGGGTCACACAAGGTGGGCTTAGGGGAGGGGTGCCCCCACTACAGAGGAGGTGGGATGGCCAGGGGCCAGCATGGCTGGGGAGGCTAGAGGGGCTGCAGTGGCCAAGTTGGGGAGCCTGTGCTTGGCCTCCAGGCAGTGGGGAGCCCCAAAAGGTTTCTGAGCAGCACCTCTGCAGTGAGATGCACATGCTTCAATCCTGGCCCCACACTCCATGCCACTGGCTGTGCATCCATCCGTGACGCAGCTCAGCTGCCGACCTCCCTGTGCTCTGGTTTTCTTACTTACCAGAGGGGGCTATGGCTGGAATGTTTGTGTCCCCCCAAATTCCTCTGTTGAGATCCTAACTCCCAAAGAGATGGTGTTAGCAGGTGGGGACTTTGGGAGGTGATTAGGCAATAAAGGTAGAGCCCTGGTGAATGGGATGAGTGCCCTAGTAAAAGAAGCCCCAGAGAGCTGCCTTCTGCCATGGGAGGATACATAAGAAGATGCCAGCTATGGCCCAGGAAGTGGGTCCTCACCAGTCACTGAGGCTGATGACAGCGCCTTGATGTTGGACTTCCCAGCCTCGAGAACTGTGCAAACTATATTTCTGTTGCTTACAAACCACTCAGTCTAAGGCATTTTACCACAGCAGCTGGAGCTGACAAGGGCACTGGCTCTGACCTCACAGGGTGCTGGGCCCAGGTGACTGCACCGCTGGTCACAGTGGTCAGCTCTACGCTGTCATTATTTGCTACTGGCAAGAATGTGACCAGAACCATGCTTTTAGAAAAGACCCTCTGGACTTCCCCTTTGGGTGAAGCCTGGAACGGGCAATAAGGGGGTCCCAGAGTGGCAGCACCCCTGCCTTCTACACAGAGGTAAAGGAAAACCCTCTCTGGAGGAAGATGGCATCATCTTAGACCTCAAGCTTTTCCTGCAAATAATTTTTCAAATACACAAACCAGGACACAGTCAAAGATAATCAGCTACCCAACGAAGCATGATACCACCAAGAGAAATAGAAACGAGAGAAACCGCAGATACTGGAATTAAAATAACTAGGTTCAAAGAGATCAATGCAAACTTTAGAATTTTATCAGGAGAATAGTCAAAACAATCTTGGAAAGAAGTACGATATTGGAGGACTTACAGATTTCAAAACTTAACTACAAATCTCCAGTAATCAGTGTGGTACTGGCATAAAGACAGATGTATAGACTGATGGAATAAAACAGAACCCAGAAATAAGCCTTTGATATATAATCACATGATTTTCACGAGGGTGCCAAGACCATTCCAGTGAGGAAAGGACAGTCTTTTTAACAAATGGTGCTGGGAAAACTGGACATTCACATGCAAAAGGATGAAGCTGGACCCTTACCTAACACCATATACAAAAATTAACTCAATGTAGAGCCAAAACCTAAACATAAGAGCTAAGACTGTAAAACTCTTACAAGAAACAATAGGGCAAAAGCTTCATGATGTCGGATTTGGAAATGATTTCTTGGATATTATACCAAAGGCAGAGGCAACAAAAGAAAAGACAGAGAAATTGGACTTCATGAAAATTAAAAACTTCCATGCATCAAAATATACTATTAACAGAGTAAAAAGGCAATCTGAAAACAGAATAACAGAAAACATTTGCAAATCATATATCTGATAAAGGATTAATATCCTAAGAGAGAACTCCTAAAAACAACAAAAAAAACCTTGTTTCAAAAATGAGAAAGGACTTGAACAGACATTTCTCCAAAGAAGATACACAAATGACCAATAAGCACATGGAAAGATGTCCAACATCACTGCTATTAAAAAAACAAACCCAGGAAAGTAACAAGCGTTGATGAAGATGTGGAGAAATTGGAACCCCTGTGCACTGTTAGTGAGAATGGAAAATGGTACAACTGCTGTGGAAAACAATGTGGTGGTTCCTCAAAATTAAAAACAGAATTACCATATGACCCAGCAATTCCACTTCTGGGTCTATAACCAAAAGAATCAAAAGCAGGGCCAGGCGCGGTGGCTCAAGCCTGTAATCCCAGCACTTTGGGAGGCCGAGACGGGCGGATCACGAGGTCACGAGATTGAGACCATCTTGGCTAACCCTGTGAAACCCCATCTCTACTAAAAAAATACAAAAAACTAGCCGGGCGAGGTGGCGGGCGCCTGTAGTCCCAGCTACTCGGGAGGCTGAGGCAGGAGAATGGCGTGAACCCGGGAGGCAGAGCTTGCAGTGAGCTGAGATCCGGCCACTGCACTCCAGCCTTGGCGATAGAGTGAGACTCCGTCTCAAAAAAAGCAGGGTCTTGAAGAGATTTGTATTTGTACACACATGTTCATAGCATTATTATTCACAATAGCTAACAGCTGGCAGGAACCTGAGTGTCCACTGAGGATGAATGGCTAAATAAAATGTAGCACATCCATACAATGGGATATTACTTAGCCTTAAAAAGTAAGGAAATCCTGGCCAGGCACAATGGCTCATGCCTGTAATCCCAACACTTTTGGAGGCTGAGGCAGGTGGATCACCTGAGGTCAGGAGTTCAAGACCAGCCTAGCCAAGAGGGCAAAACTCTGTCTCTACTAAAAATACAAAAATTAGCTGGGCATGGTGGCACATACCTGTAATCCCAGCTACTCAGGAGGCTGAAGCACAAGAATCACTTGAACCTGGGAGATGGAGGCTGCAGTAAGCCGAGATCATGCCACTGCACTCCACACTCCAGCCTGGGTGACAGAGTGGGACCCTGTCTTTAAAAAAAAAAAAAAAGGTAAGGAAATCTGTCATAGGCTACAACATGGTTGAACCTTAAAGACATCATGCTAAGTAAAATAAGCCAGCCAGAAAGACAAATACCATATGATTCCACCTATATGAGGTACCTAGAGGAGTCAAATTCATAGAGACAGAAAGTAGAAAGATGGTTTCCAGGTGCTGAAGGAAGAGGGGAATGGGGACTTACTATTTAATGGGATTAGAGCTTCAATTTCGAAAGATGAAAACAATTCTGTGGGTGGATGGTGGTAATGATTACAGAATAACGTGAATGTACTTTAATCATTGAACCATACATTTAAAAATGGCTATGATATTAAATTTTATGTGATTTACCACAATGAAAAAATTGAGAGAAAAAGACTTGGATAAAAAAAATTAATCAGGAATGTAAATTATTTAATCAAAAGACATTTTAAAGAACCAAATGAATAGGATATAAGTAACTAAATAACAGAAATTAAGAACTGGATAGACTGAAGAGTGGATTTGATGCATTAAGAAAGAATTATGAACTGAAACTAAAAGGTCAGAAGAAACTATCCAGAATTTTAAAAGACACAAAAAGATGGAGAATACAGAAGAAAGGATGAGACATAATGGAGAACAGTAAGATGACCAAACAAATGCACAACTTGGAGCACCAGAAGGAAAGGAGACACAAAGGCAATGGTGAGTCCAGAACTGATGAAAAACATCAAGCCATATGCAGAACACAGAGTGAATCACAGTGATTCACTAGCTAGAAAAATAAAAACAAAGCCACATTAGACAAATGCTGGAAATGCACAAGGTCAATGACAAGGAGACAATCTTAATTTTTTTTTTCTTTTTCTATTGCTGCTGCACAAATTATTCACAAGGAGACAATCTTAAAAAGAAAAAACAGATTACCATTAGGGGCATTGCAAGTAGACTGACAGCTGACTTCTCGTATACAACAATGAAAGCTAGAAAACAGTGGAATCATGTTTTCAATGTGCTAAAAGAAAACAACTGCCAACATAAAGTCTTATATCCAGAGAAAATACCCTTTACTATGGAAGGCAAAATAAAGACAATTCAGGTAAATACATAATAAATAGCAGACCCACACTAAAAGAGATGCTAACGGATCAACTTCAAGTCAGAGGGAAACGTAAGATCAAAGATGCAAGAAGGAAAGAAGGGCAAATGAAATATAAAGAAATAATATATATTGCCTTATGAAATGGTGTAAAAAGTCTATACAATTAAAACTCACAACAATAATATACATTGAGAGAGGATAAATCATGTTGAAGTGTTCCAAGGTCATTACATTTCCCAGGAGGAGGGTAAAGGTATAAATGAACTTGCTAGTGAATATTAATAAGTTAAAAGTATATATTGTATTGTCTAGGGCAGTGGTCCCCAACCTTTTTGGTAGCAGGGACTAGTTGCATAGAAGACAATTTTTCCATGGACTAGGGTGGGGGTGCGGGAATGGTTTGCGGATGAAACTGTTCCACCTTACATCATCAGGTATTAGTTAGTCTCATAAGGCGCGTACAGCCTAGATCCCTCACATGCGCAGTTCACAATAGGGTTTGTGCTCCTATTAGAATCAAATACCGCCACTGATCTGACAGGAGGCATGGACTAGGGTGGGGGTGCGGGAATGGTTTGCGGATGAAACTGTTCCACCTTACATCATCAGGTATTAGTTAGTCTCATAAGGCACGTACAGCCTAGATCCCTCACATGCGCAGTTCACAATAGGGTTTGTGCTCCTATTAGAATCAAATACCGCCACTGATCTGACAGGAGGCAGACTCAGGTGGTAATGCTCACTCTCCTTCTGCTTACTGCCTGCTGTGAGGCCACAGACCAGTACTGTCTGTAGCCCCAGGGGTTGGGGACCCGAGGTCTAGGGTAATCACCAAAAGAATAGAAACAGTGTCCATATTCTATACTGATAGAGGGGATAATACGGCATGATTGGCCGGGCACAGTGGCTCACGCCTGCAATTCCAACACTTTGGGAGGCTGAGGCAGGTGGATCACCTGAGGTCAGGAGTTTGAGACCAGCCTGGCCAACATAGTGA
>NW_012122043.1:1110285-1133978 GCF_000951035.1 Colobus angolensis palliatus
GAGAGAAAATGAATTAAATGTTCCAGTTTAAAGACACACTATCCAAATGCTAATCAAAAGCAAGAGCTAGTATAATCATATTATTATCAGATTAAAAAGGCCATAAGGCAAAAAGTACCGCTAGAAGTAAAGAGGATCTACTTCATCATGATAAAGATATCAGAGCTCTGCATTTGTGTATACCCAATAGCAAGGCCTCAGCACATATAAATGAAAATTTGACAAAAGGAAATAGTTTAACTCACAATCATGGTGGGATATTCAATGTATCTTCTCTAGTAAAAGACCAGACCAGGCACGGACAAAGACTATATGTCAGAATAAAGAAAATCTGAACAAGGCAAATAATAAATGACTTAATAGATACCACAAATGGAACCTTTTTTTTTTTTTTTAAACCACATATTGGGCCATAAAGCAATTGCCAACAAATTTCAAATGACTGCAAAATTTACAGAGCTTGCTCTTTATCCATAGTGTAATTATACTAGAAATAATAACTTAAAAAGTAGTGGTTAAAAAATAAAAATTCTCATCACCAGGAAATGGAGGCAAAAAGAAAACAGAAATATAAATAACTGTATAAAGAAATATAACAAAAATGCTATTTAGCAAAAACTTGTGAGGATGTGGAGAAAGCAGAACTTCAATGGAAATTTATAGGATTGCATGCATATTTTAGTATCTATATATAGTAAATAAACACAATATTTAGCAAACAAACTCATATATAGTAAATATACTAAACAAAGTTTAGTAAATAAAATAATATATATTAAACTCGTATGTAAGAGAAAAAAAAATAAAAATTAAGAGCAGAAGTTAATAAAATAGAAAACAAATACTGAATAAGGAGAATCACCAACAAAGCCCAAACTTGTTTAAACTAATAAAATAGGCCAGGTGCAGTGGCTCATGCCTGTAATCCAGCACTTTGAGAGGCCGAGGCAGGTGGATCACGAGGTCAGGAGATCAAGACCATCCTGGCTAACATGGTGAAATCCTGTCTCTACTAAAAAAATACAAAAAATTAGCCCGGTGTGGTGGCGGGTGCCTATAGTCCTAGCTACATGGGAAGCTGAGGCTGGAGAATGGTGTGAACCTGGGAGGTGGAGCTTGCAGTGAGTGGAGATGCACCACTGCACTCCAGCCTGGGCGACAGAATGAGACTCCGTTTCAGAAAAAAAAAGAAAAGAAAAGAAAATAAACTAATAAAATAGATAAACTTCTGGTGAGAGTGATCAAGTAAGAAAGAGAAGGCACAAATTGCTTAGGACTGAAAAAGAGACTACCATTTCAGCCCCTCATGCTATCAAAGAAGGTAATCAGAGGATTTTATCAACATCTTTATAACAATACTTTCAAAAATTTTAGGTAAAATAGAAACTTTTCTTAAAGAATGCAGCTTACCAAAACTGGCTTAAGAAGAAACAATGGAGGGGGGAATGTTAGCATGACAGAATAATGACTTTCTGGAAGAGGAAGGACAAAGGCCACCACAACTCATGTTAGGAGAAATGAGAAGTCTTCTAGGATCCCAGTGGGGAACGCTCTCCACAAGTATTAAGTGTTTGCAGTGGTGTGGGGTGGGGAGAGTGAGGTTCTTCTATATCCTACCTGTTGATGAAGCTGAGCAGTGAGAGGTAGGCTGGAAACAAGGCCACTTGATTTGGCTGTTGTCATGACAAGGGTGCCAAGGCTATTCAGTGGGGGAAAGAATAGTATCTTCAACAAATGGTGCTGGTAAAACTGGACATCCCTATGAAAAGTATAAAGCTAGACCCCTACCTCACACCATATACAAAAATTAACTCAAGATGGATCGAAGACCTAATGTAAGAGCTAAAATTATAAAACTCTTAGAATAAAAGAGAGGTATAAATCTTTGTGACCTTGGATTATCCCATGGTTTCTTGGATATGACACCAAAAGCACAGGCAACAAAAGAAAAAATAGATGAACTGAGTATTATCAGAATTAAAAACATTTGTGCTTCAAAAGACACCTTTAGGAAGTAAAAAGACAACCCACAGGATGAGAGAAAGTACCTGCAACTCATAATCGGATAAGGGATATACATCTAGAAGATATAAAGTACTATTACAACTCAATAATAAAAACTTCAATAGGCATTATTCTAGAGCAGATTTAGAAGGAGCCAATAACATCCAAAAAGATGCTTGACAGCATTAACCATTAGAGAGAGGGAGATTGAAAACACAAGCAAGGTACCACTTTTCACCCGGCAGGATGGCTGTAATGAAAAAAACAGATAATAACCAGTGTTGACGAGAAATTGGAACCCAAATGGTACAGCTGCTTTGGAAATGGTCTGGCATTTCCTCAAATAATTAAACAAAGAATTAATATACACACAAGCAATTCCACTTACACTACCATATATACTCAAGAAAATGGAAACATGTCCACACAAAAATGTTTACGAAAATATTCACAGCAGCTTTATTCGTAATAGCCAAACAAGTAGAACCAATCCCAATATCCATCAACTAATGAATGGATACATAAAAACAAATAAAATATTATTTGGCAATAAAAAGAAACAAAGTACTGATCCATGCTACAACATGAATAAACTTTGAAAACACTAAAGAAGCCAGTCCCAAAAGACTATGACTCTATTTGTATGAAATGTCCAGAACAGACAAATCCAGGGGAGACAGAACATAGATTGTGACTGTCTGGAGCTGCAGTGGATGGGGGGCTGGGGTATGAGAGCTAAAGGGCACAGAGTTTCTATTCAGGGTAAGGAAAAATGTTCCAAAACAGATTGTGGTGATAGATATATAACTCTGTACATATATGAAAAGCCATATATACTATGATTTGTATACTTTAAAAGAGTGAACAGCATGGTGTGTGAATAAACAGGGAGAGAGGGACAAAAGAAGGGGGGAGCCTCTGAGCCTGGACCCTCTCTGGATGTGGGAAGTGCAGGCGTGGGGAAGAGGAATGGGCACTCACAAGGAGCTAACAGCTGGAGGGGGCAAGTGGCCCAGCACTTCTGCGACACTCTCTACTCTTGTGGTCCCGGACAGCTGTGCTGAGCCCCCAACTCCTAATGCATGCTAAACCCCTTGGAGGTGTTCCCATAGGGAAGAAGGCACTAGAATTACAGTGAGGCGGTTGCAGTGGGGATGCTTAAGTGAGCCTGAGGATGGAACTTGGGTGTGCGCAGCTTTCACACCTGAAGGTGGAACTGCTGTTGACGTGGTGTTTCCTGCCTGCATGTTCCTGTCCTGTAGTGTGAGGGGACTTTCAGGGACTGTGGCATGCAGAGGTAAGAGGGGACCCGTAGATGGCCTCTCCCTGCCTCTCTGTTCCTTCTGCAGAAACACTGTGGAGACCAAGAGAAGGGAAGCCTGCTGAAGTCGAGAGGCCATTTCCCAGTCCAGCAGCAGCCTCTGCCCAGGGCAGGACCCCACTTCACCCCCTTTAAGGCGGGGTAGCTACTGGCCTGCAGCGAGCACTTGTACAAACAGAGCACGACCCATGAAGGCTTTGTGACTCACTGACCTGACAGCCCCATTTTGGGGGCTTTTAAACTTGATCACATAAGGGCAGTGCCCAACAGCTCCTGGTAGCCTAAAGGAAATGGTATGATCAAGAGTACCAAAGCCAAGAGCCACCTTGGATTTACAAGAAAAAATGGCAGCTACCCCTCTGGAGAAGCTCACCTTCCGGTCCAGTGCCTGAAGTGAGCCACTAGCTCTGTGGGGTACTCAAGTCACGGGGCCCTCAATGCCTGGGCCTGGTTCAAAGATGGTCCGGCTAAGCTGGAGCCCAATGGCATCCCCTGGGCAGTGGCTGTCCAGCCCCAGTGCCAACTCTGGGAGACAGCAGAAGACCAGTGAGTACTGGGGCTGGGCTGGAAGCTGCCACCCTGGCCTTAGGACTCTTAAGGACCAGAAACATTGAAGTTTTACTGAATTTTGGTTGTTGCAAATGGTCTGGTTTGTCCAGGGGCCAGCAGACTTTCTGGGAAGGGCCAGATCGAAAGCATTTCTGGCCCTGTGGACCACACGTGGTCTCTGTTGCATATTCTTTTTTGTTCTTTTTGTTTCTGCAGCCCTTTAAAAGTAATAAGAACATTCTTAGTTCACAGGTCATTCACAAACAGGCCTTAGGTCAGATGTGACCATCCATCCTTTGTGGATCCCAGCCTGGTTTCAGAAACAGGGTTTGTGGGAGCACGGCTGAGCGCACTCATGTACTTACTGTCTATGGCTGCTTTTTTGTGACAACAGCAGAGACCTTATGGCCTGAAAAGCTGAAAATTGTCATTACCTGGCCCTCTACAGAAAAAACCTGCTGCCCTGGTCTGCAGTCTGGTCTGCCACTTGGAAGACCACAGCCTGAGACACTAACACCCTCACATTTGGGGCCCACTGGTGTGCAGACAAATCCTGGCCACCGATTCGACAGCCTGGGCTGCTCGTGTAGCTGCCTATGGTAAGGGTGCTCTCTGATGGGACTGCGCTGCCTCTTGGATCCCTCTTGGGCCAGAAGTGGCCATGCAGCCATCATCGTGGACTAGGCGATGACAGGGACCCCATGCTGCCTGTGTGAGTTGGCGTGCATGAGTTGGCAAAAGCAACTTCCACATACCAGGCTAATGTCTCCTGACAGAAGCTGGCCTGCCTGTCTCACTGTGGGGGACGCCCACCCCTGCCCCCAGGACTACCAGTGGGGTCTCCACTCTCCAGGTTATTGTGCTGCTGTTCCAGTCCAATTAGCCCACCCTGGCCACACTGCTGAGTGCTTTTGACTTTCTGGACAATTTGCATCTGAAAGTGATGCCCCCTTTGTCTCAGGTCACTCAGCCATGGGTCACTAATCATGTAGGGATGGACATTCCAGGATCCCTCCCATCCACAGGCTCCCAGTATTTTCAAGCCCTAGATCAGCCTCCTGAAAACTCAACTCTGAAAGACTCCTGCCTCTGCCTCCCTGCCTGCTCCTGGTCCACACACCATGGGCATCTGCTCCTGGTCCACACACTATGGGCGGGCAGTCTGGTCCTGAACATGGTCATCCTGTCATCCAAAAGGTTCTTCTCTGCGTGGCCACCCTTTGGGTAATGAACAGGACAAAAGGTGGGGCTTCTGCAGGGTGACACAGACCTACCTGGAAGCCTTGGGGTTTGGCCCTGACCATTTCTGGGCCTGATACAGCTCTTTCCCTGATAGCTGCCCCAGCCCACCTGGTTGGTTTGCTCTCCAGGCAGCAGCCCGGCCAAAAAGGGGCCTCAGGAATTCACACTCAGCTCTGGTTCGGCCACCTGGGTTCTTCTGTGGGGCTGACACAGTCCTGGGTCATGAATATGTGGGTGGGTTGGTTGAGGGCACTGCCAGCTGGGTTCATCTGTGATGGTCCACGGGTGCCAGCCTGGGAGCACGGCATCTCTGTGGCTCTCACTCAGGTGCTCCTGCTGGCCTTGTGCACACACCGCCCTTTGACAGGTCTGGGTGTGCGCTGGGGACAAACTGGGGAAAGGTGAGTGAAAGTTCCTGGGATGCGCATTCTGGCTTCTTGGTTGAGAAGGGAGAGCGCCAGTCCCGGCTCCTGACCAGGGACCACCTTAGACCCCGGGAGGTGCAGGGGGCTGAGTGAACAATGAATGTTCTTTGCCCCTTAAATCCAGCACCTGGCAAGGTGCCCCATGGCCCTCCTGAGTCAGGCTGCTGCCGTACTGGCAACTTGACCTGCGCTGGGTTCCCCACCTCCGTCCTCTGGATGCAGGTAGTATCTGCACCCAAGCATGCCCCCCTGTAAGTGCATGTGTGGGCACAACCTCGCTTCTGTCTTGTTGACTTGAATTCATAGCTTCCCTGTCATCTGAGCGCCTGTGGGTTACGTCGTGTAGGGTAGTCAAAGCTGCAAACGTGCGGCGACATGGCAAAAAAACTTAACCAAATCAGCACAGCAGGGACCACGGCAAGGTGAACGGCGAATGTCAGACAGAGCGACTCGGGTTGCTGGGAGGGAGTGAGCCTTGGAATGCCTCTCCAGTCGGGAAAGGGATCAAGGTACCCACCACCTTGGTTAGCCTGGAACTGAGGGGGTCCCCGGGACATGAGACTTTCAATTCCGGATAAATCAGGATGAGTTGGTCATCCTAGCGGGAGCTGCTTTTTTGGCTCATTCATTGCCTCTGTAATGATTGACAGTGGCATCAACAGGGCAGTTAAACTCTTTGCATGGGCCACAAGGACAACAGCCAGGCCTTAGACTGCATCCTGGCTCTCTCAAATTAGACCTACGGGGCTCTGCAGCACTCTTCGCAGCTGGCTGTGCCTGGACCCCTGAGGGTCACGGTTAAGGTCCTGCTGTGGGATTCCTGTGGACAGCAGCCATTGCCCACTTGCCATGGGAGGAGATCAGAAGGATTTGGTTCTGGCTGCCGGTGTGGCATACACTGGTGTAAACATTTGAATTTGGTCAAGAATGTATGGGACTGAGGAGGCGGCTTGGTAGGAGAGGCACTCTGCTGTGCCTCTGCACTTTTTTGCCAACTACAAGAGAATACAAAGCCCTGTTCACTCTTTGTCTGGGTCATTTCTTAGGGTTGTGTCTGCAGAGATCCACCTCGAGGGATGAACTGTCGCCTTGGGGGTGAACAGCAGGCTTGCTCTGGAACGGCCGCATTCCCCAGGCTCTGTGTTTCTTGGCTGTGATGCAAACCCACTGTGCACGGCATCTCCTTGCCCCTCCCTGCCATACTGGCAGGACCTGGACAGCAACAGAAACCAACACAAACCGCTCTTGCTACTTGATGTGCCATGAGGCTTTAATGTGGGAGCCTCATGCTTTCTGCTGGCACCCATGAACCAGTAACAGGACAACCTGCTAGCTTGTAAGAAGGGTACAATCCTGACATTTTATATAAAACAAAAAATTTTCCACAAAAATGCAACTTGGCCAGGTGTGGTGGCTCACACCTGGAATCCCAGCACTTTGAGAGGCCAAGGTGGGTGGATCACCTGAGGTTGGGAGTTCAAGAGCAGCCTGACCAATATGGAGAAACCCTATCTCTACTAAAAATACAAAATTAGCCAGGCATGGTGGCGCATGCCTGTAATCCCAGCTACTTGGGAGGCTGAGGCAGGAGAATTTCTTGAACCCGGGAGGCGGAGGTTATAGTGAGCCAAGATTGTGCCATTGCACTCCAGCCTGGGCAACAAGAGTAAAACTTCCATAAAAAGAAGAAAAGAAAGAAAGAAAGAAAGGGGGGGAGGGAGGGAGGGGAAAAAGAAAGAAAGAGAGAGAGAGAGAAAGAAAGAAAGAAAGAGAAAAAGAAGGACGCCACTTACCAAATGTAAGTAGAAATAGAAAATGTAACTTTTTATATAATCATTAAATTGAATGAATATTCAAAATTTTCCCAGCAAGAAACTCTAGGTTCATATGGCATCACCAGTGAGTTATTCCAAACATTCAAGAAATAATTCCAGAAACACATAGACTCTTCTGGACAGAAAAATCCATTTTATGAGGCTACCATAATCTGGATACTAAAATTTAACAAAGACAGTACATGAATGGACAACTCCAGGCCAATTTCACATAAAGTTGCTAAAACCTCAAATGAATTATTAGCAAACTGATTCAGCAATATACAAAGAGGATAAATAATCCACCATGACAGAGTTGGGCTTTTGTTAGGAACACAGCTATGCTTTACATCAGAACACCAATTAATTTGATTTGCCATTAATTTGATTAATTTAAATGATCAATTTAACAGATTAAAGGAGAAAATCATATTATCATCTGAAGAGGTATAGAGAAGGCATGGAATAAAAGTCGACGTCCGTTTGTGATTAAAAATGCTGGGAATACGAGGAGTAGAAGGCAGCTGGCAATCTGAAGAAGGCTTCAGACACACAAGTGCACACATCGTATTCAATGCTGAACCTCGAACGCGTGCTTTTTGAGACTAGGAACAAGTCAAGGTTTCTACCGACACCACTGCTATGAGACAATTCATGGGAGGTCTCAGCCAGCGCAGGAAAACGTAAAAATGCGTCAAAAAGTAAAACGAGTAGAAAGGAGCCCCACTGCTGCCGTGACTGAATGTGGATGTAGAAACCCCACGACTCTGCACATAGATGATTTATCAAGATTCATAAGGGATTTTGTCAGGAAGTTGGATATAAAGTTAGAAAATGTAAAAAATCAATGGTCGTTCTATGTGCCAGCAATAACCAGAGAATGAGATTAAAGAAAAGACACTATTTATGATAGTGTGAACAAAATCAAGTACCCAGGAGTAAATCTAACAAAAGACGGGCAAGACTTCTCTGCACTCAATTCTGAAACCTTACTGAAAATGTTAAAGTCAACCTAAGTAAATACAGAAATGTGCCAGGTTCCCAGATTGCACAACTCAATATGGTAAAGGTATTAGTTTTCCTCACATTAATCTGTATAGTCGATGCAATCCCAATAAATATCACAACAAGTGTGCATATGTGTGTGTGTAACTTGATAAGCCAATTCTGCATTTTACGTGAAAATGCGAAGTCCAAAGTAACCAAGACTGTCTCGTGAAAAGCAAGGTGGAAAGGCTTGCTCTGGCGATGCCAGCCTTTCTCATCAGGCCACAGTAGCCCAACGCTCCTGGCTCAGGGACAGAGAAGCAGGAGGGAGAGCCCAGGAACAGCCAAAACGGCGCTGGGGGGATGTGGGGAGAGGCGGCTTCTCAACAATGGTGCCAGCTCTACTTTCCTTTCCTCCAAAAAGGAATCCGCATGACTCCACCTCGGGCCGCACAAGATCACCTCCAGGTGTATTAGAGACCTGAGCATGAAGGACAAAATGAAACAGCTACCAGACTGTTGGAAAGCACTATGGAGAATTTGCTACAGTAAAATCAACACCTTCTGTCCACCCGAGGACGCCATTCAAGAGGATGAAACAAGTGCAGAATGAGAAAAGATATTTGCAACACTTACGACCTGGTGTTTTTACCAAGAACCCCCAGAAATTGGTGAGAAAGAAGAAAACTCCGTAGAAAAGAGAGAAAATACTTCAACAGTCACTCCACAAAAGACGAAATCCACTGGCAAGTGAACATATGAGACTGGCTCAGCCTCATTCACAGAAAAGAAAAGGAGATCACGGTGACCCCACACCCCGTAGCTGCTTCATTTGCAGAAGCGTTGGCTGGGATGTGCCGCCAGGGAACATCCACACACATACATCCCACCGCTCAGAAATCCCACTCCTGGGTGTGGACTCGACACAAATGTGGACTTGGGTGCACCAGGACATGCCTTCAAGAGTTTTCACAAACAGCATTGTTAAGAGTAGTCTAGGCCTGGCATGGTGGCTCACACCTTTGGGAGGCTGAGGCAGGTGGATCACCTGAGGCCAGGAGTTCGAGACCAGCCTGGCCAACATGGTGAAACCCCATCTCCCCTAAAAATACAAAAATTAGCTGGGCATGGTGGCACGCGCCTGTAATCCTAGCTACTTGGGAGGCTGAGGCACAAGAATCGCTTGAACCTGGGAGGCGGAGGTTGCAGTGAACTGAGATCGCATCACTGCACTCCAGCCTGAACAAGACAGTGAGACTCCATCTCAAAAAAAAAAAAAAAAAAAGAAAGAAAGAAAAGAAAAAAAGAGTAGTCTAAAGCTAGGAACAGCCCCACCTAAAAAATTAAAAATAGAACAAACATATAGCCTAGCAATCCCACTTCTGAGTATATACCCAGTGAAAGGAAATCAGTATCTCACAGAATAGCTGCACTCCCAAGAGCAAGATAGAGACTCTGCCTAAGTGTCTGCTGATGGATGAATATGGATAAACAAAACGTGGTGTATATATACAGACATATGTACACATAACGGAACGTTATTCAGCCACGACGAGAGGGATCCTGCCATTTGCAACAACTTGGATGAAACTGAAGGACATTATGCTCCGTGAAATAAACCAGGCACAGAAAGGCACCCATACGTGGAATCTAAAATAGCTGAACTCAGCCAGGTGTGGTGGCTCACGCCTGTAACCCCCAGCACTTTGGGAGGCTGAGGCAGGAGGATCTCTCAAGGCCAAGAGTTCAAGACCAGCATGGACAACATAGCAAGACCCTGTCTCTACAAAAAAAGAAAAATAAAATAAAAAGATAGCTGGGGGTGGTGGTGCATGCCTATAATTCCAGCTACTGGGGCAGGGGGGTGGGGCGGAGCAGGGTGTGGCTGAAGTGGGAGGATCACTGGAGCCCATGAGTTCGAGGTTACAATGAGCTAGGCTCAGGGCACCACACTTCAGCTTGGTGACAGAGTGAGACCCTGTCTCTAAAATAAAATAAATAAAATTAAAATTAAGTTGAGTCCATAAAATCAGAGAGTAGAAGGATGGTTGCCAGGGGCTGGGGTGGGAAATGGGGAAATGTTGACTGGAGGGTGCAAACCTTCAGTCAGACAGGATGAGGAAGTTCTGGGGTCTCCATGTTAACGCATGGCAACTGTAGTTAACAGTACTGCCTCGTTTACTTGGAATTTGCTAAGAGAGTAATCTTAAGTGTTCTCATCACACACATGCACACACACAAATGGTAACTGTGCTGATGGATGTGTAGATTCATGGGACTGTGGTCGTCATTTCACAATGTGTAGGTATATTAAATCACACAATTTTGTCTGTCAATTTGGTCTCAATAAGGCTGGAAAAATTCAATTAAAGCAACAATAGCAGCCCCAAATGTGCACCACTGTAGACAAAGAACCTGTGGTCTTCTCATACAATGACACAGAGGGGATAATGAAGTAACACCGCCACCAGAGATGTGGATCAGCCACCCTAAAAACACCAGGAGGGAAAAAGCGGGTGTGAGAAGGCGCTTTCACAGGCCGGAGGGGCTGCCCCGGGGAGGCGGCGCAGGGTGGGGCCGTGGCAGCCTCTGCTCTTGGCCTGGCGGTGGGCCCACCAGGGTTTGCGTGACGTTTGCTCTTTTTTTGCACGTTTGTTTTGTACCCTTTTTGGCACGTGTTTTGGAAAAAAGAGCTAAGGGTTAGAAGTGACAAGTGGTACCTCTGGGTTGGGGGAGAAGCACCGGGGGCAGGAGGCCGCTGTGGCTGAGGTCCCTGGGGCTGGGCCACCTGCCTGGTGTGGGGGACCTCCCTGCTCTGCCCCTCACTGCAGCCCGCACACTCTCCCTTAGCTGGCCCCACTCCCTGCTTGGCTCCTGAGCTGCTGCCCTGAGTTTTCCGCTGGCCTTTGAAGCGGGAGCCCAGCCTGCAGGTGTGTGGTGTGCAGCGGCAGGGGCCCACCCGCCGCAGCCCTGCTCCAGCTTTCATCCCTCCCCACCCCAGACAGCTGCTGCCCTCCCCGCTGGGGGCTGAGCCAGGGAGGAGGCAGAACAAGCTGGCCCTTCCTCTGCCAGGACAGGGCAGCCAGGACAGGGCAGCGCCAGCACCGCAGTACAGGGCAAGGGCCTGTGGGACTTCCTTTCTCCAGATGTGGACGTCCCAGTGTGCAGTGGAGGGCGGGTAGTGGGCAAGGCCCAGGCCAGAGGGCCCAGGAGCTAGAAGCAGGGCAGGGAGCCATGCGGCAACCCCTCTCTCCCCAGCACTGGGGTCCCTCTCCTTCTTCAGGGCTAGGAAAACGCTACTTCCCGAAAAGTGACAATTTTATTATTGTTTTTTGCCTACTTGCAATAGCGCCTTGTAAAACATGCCATACAGACATGGAAAACAAGGAGAAAGGATTAGCCTGTCTCCCAGTCAATGCCCCCGTTCATGGCTAGGTGTGGACCTGAGCACTCGTAGAGGAACAGTGCGGGTTTAGTCCCTCGTCCTGACTTCAGGGGCGGGAATGCCAGCAGGCTGCCCAGCGCTGGCATCTCAGACACCCGCTGAGGGTCAATGTTTGTCTGCTGGGGTCTGGGGCCTGAAGCCAGCCTGGCAGGCCTGCCCAGCGCCACTGGGACACTTGCAGAAATGTAACCACTCCATGTGCAAGGAGACGCAGGAGACCTGCCACCCCCAGGCAAGGAGGGAGGGCGGTGTGCTTGTTCTCGGTCTGCAGGGTAGAGATGCTGCAGCAGGCCCTGGCTGCGTCCTCCAGCACCCCAGCCCCTCCCTGCAGATCCCATCATCTAGGGCCTCCCCGTGGCCACCCTCTGGTCTCCTTTGGGGTCGTGGCTCTGCCTGCAGCCTGGAGCCCAGGCCCTGGATCAGTGCTGGCATCGCTCTCCTCCCAGTCACGCACCGGCTACTGAGAACAACAAGCCTGCCAGCTGGATGTCACAGTCCCAGGGGGGTGACAAAGGCCCTGGGAGGGCTCACAGGCCGCCTGGAAAACGCTCCGCGCTGGACACAGCTGAGCACGGCGGGCACCCCGGTGAGTGCCCCACACCCCGTCCTCACCTCCCTCTCTCAGGCTGTGGTCAAGGCCAGCCAGCCTCACAGTGGCCTTGCCATGAAGGGGCCGCTCTGATCCTCTGGGCAGGCCGAGATTCTTGCTGGTCAGCTGCTACCCTGGGGAGGCCCCAGGCCACATGGAACCTGCAGCTGCAGTGACTTGGGGACTTGGAGGAGGCTCCACGCCCTCCTCCATGGGAGATGGTGCTGGCCACTGGCACTCAGGGCTCTCCTGCCCTCGGGCACCCATGCCTTTCCTGCAGGACAGGGCTGACCCTCTGCTGGCTCAGGAGGAAGCACAGAGACACGCTCCAGTGGCATTTCCGACTTGGATGAAAGCAGGAAAGAGCTGAAGCTTCTGGGGAGTCTCGGCTGGGGAGGTGACCTCGGGCTGAAAATGCCAATATGCAACAGCCTGCTCCCCCAACCTGAGCCGAGGGGCTGCTCTGAGCAGGGCAGGGTGGGCCTGGAGGGGAGCCAGGGACCCAAGAGACTTCCGAGGGCCCCAGGAGCCAGGAAGCAGCACCCTGGCTCTGCAAACGTTAGATCACAAAGGCGGTGCTGCGTTCCCGGCTTTGACTCCTCTGCCAAGAGTGAAACAGCACAGCCCTGAGGTGTTTTAGAAGCTTGTTTTGAAAAATGTAGGCATGTCTTTTATTTCCTGGCAGCTTTCTAGGCAATTAGGATTCCTCCCACAAGCACAGTGCAGTGGGGGCTGGCGTCCTGGGGCGGCAGGGGGGATGGGCAGGGCCTCTGGAGCTGAAGGGGATGGTCTCCCGCTGAGCGGCCTCACGCCAGCCCTGAAGGGAAGGAGGCTGGACCCTGGCTCAGCCACCGAGGGCAATACTGGGCTGGGCCTCCAGGGAAACACACATGGGACAGAAGCAGTCACCCAAGGGGGTGTTCCAGTGGGAGGGAAGAGAGCTACCGCCAGGGACAGCCAGGTGACTTCCTGGAGGAGGGGACATCTGAGCTGCATTCAGCGCCCAGACAGGGAAGGAGGAAGGGAGGGTTCCCAGGAGAGTGCTGATGCCCTGTCCTCTCTCTCCTGCAGCTGAGGTCCTCGGTCTTTTGGCTTCCCTGTCTCCATGGGGCCATGCCCCTTGCCCCCATGCCCCTTCTCATGCCCTGTCCCTCTTGCTGTCCTTACAGAATCTCCCTCTCCACCAGCCCGTTGCTTCCATGTGTTGACAGTAGCTCCTGCCTCCCTCTCCTTGCCTCACTTGCTTCCCACCTTGGCCAGGTGCTCCGCCAGTCCCTACGGTCAGCAAGGCCACGGCCCAATCCCCCAGAGGCGCCAGGGCGTGCCTGGCCTGGGGGCAGTGGACACTCTCTGGGTGTCTATACCCACCCTTTCCATCCGTCGCCAGCCTGGGCCGCTGCCTCCTGGCCTCTTGAGATCTTGCTGCCTTTAGTCTGTCCACACCTCAGAGGGAGGGGCCTCCTTGCAGTCACCCTGCATCTCTGCAGTGGCCACTGGGCCACTGTCCCCTGCAGCCACCACCGTCAGAGATGCAATCTCAAGATGCAAGCCTGGTCTGTCCCCTACTCCCCACGTACCTGAGAGTCTTACTCATGGGGACCCCTGTCACTCCTCTGGGACCCCAGCCCCATCCCCACGTCCTGCCCCCAGTGAGCCTCCAAGGCTGCCTTGCCTGCTCCACTTTGCTGCCTCCAACACACTCCAGAGCTGATGGCAGGAAATGTTTGCCGAAAGGTGGGTTTAAGGGCCCAAGAGGCTGTGCCTGACCCTTGACAACCTCCTGGACAAGCTCAGAGGACAGTGTGATCCTGGGCTGCCCTCCTGTGTGGAGGCTTTGGGGTCAGGGGCCTGGGCTGGCCACAGTCCTGCTCCCACTTGGTGCTCCCTGACCAGTCTGCAGAGCCCAGAGGCGACTTCAGCATGTGCTGAGCCCCAGGCAGCATGGGAGCAGGGCAGGGGCTGCACACAGCGGTGTCTAATAACTGACACCTGCTGGCTGAACGAATGACTTGCCCTGCTTTGCAAAGAACCAGGGAATGGATGCCGAGGCACTTGGGTATTGAGGCTGGTCCCCATAGAGGATGAATGGGGTGAAGTCAGGTTGGGGCTCCCACCTGCCTGGTCGCAGACACGCAGCAGTGTGACCAGGCCCAGACCACTCCAGCCTGTCCTGCCCTTGGATCTGCCCGGAGCCCCCACCCCCACCACCAATCAGAACACCAGGACACCCTGTCTGGCCTAGAAGCTCACGGGCAGAAGGAGTGCAAGGAGTACTATGGCTGGGACTCTGTGGGGACGGCTTGTCCCGGCCACCCCTTCGCAGTAAATAGGAGGCAGGAGGAGACTAGAGCCTGCAGAGTAGGTTAGGTTAGGAGTGCCCTGGGTCACCATGAGCAGCCCTCGGAGGGAGGGGCCGTGCTTCCCAAGTGGGGCTCTGAGCCAGCTCCAGGAGCCCCTGGTCACGGCACTGTGTTCCCCCACTTGGGATCTGCCCTGGGTGGTCTGCATTCCTGCCACGCCCCCAGGCGGCCCTGGAGCAGCACGGAAGCCTGCTTTGGAGACATACAAGATCCAGACCTGTCAAAGCTGGGGAGCGACCACCTCCAGGCTGCGCTCCGTGAGTCAGGTGGTACAGCCGCCTTCACCCACAGCAGGGTGTAACTGCGAATGCCCTTCTGGGCAGTGGCGGACGGCAGGGAAGTGCCCTGAAAAGCTCCCTGCCTTGGATCCAGTGAGCCCACATGGGACAGTCTATTGCAAGGGAGGGAAAGAGAGGGAGGCCTGCACGAAGGCCCATGCAGGACAGACGCACATTGATTCAGGAGACTCTGAAACACCACAGAGCCAATAACTAGCGACTGGTTAAACCAATCACAGTGCAGCCACAGAACGGAATCCTGTATTGTCATGAAAAAGCATGGTTTCACAGAAGTTAGGGCATGGGTAAATGCTCGTGGTGTAGCACTGAAAGAAATACGCAAAATAGAGACCCATATGATATGGTAACCCGAAGTTTGTTTTGTAAAACCCTATCCTTGAAAACAGAAAAGGAAGAACTTCACCAAAATGTTAACAGCACTCATTTTTGGATGATAGAATTACGGATATATCATCCCAATGATGAGAAGATGAACAATAATGATTTACAGAGCAGCTTCTAGGAGATAGCACTGTTCTGAAAGCTTGACAGCACGGCCAACAAAACAGACAAAAGTAACTAAATTTAATACTAAACAAAGACGCATGGCTGCTCTCCTGTCTCCTTAAATCAGAGCAAGGGTGCAATCGAGGTTTTGGACTGAAGGAATGAACAAATGAAGTACTGAGTAAGTCAACAGTGAATGAATGCACCAAGTTTCTGTGGGGGTTGCCTGGGAAAATGAGGTTTGGCCACCTGGCCACTTCTCTGCCAAGAAGCTCTAGCTTCACCTTATCAACGAAAACTCAGGAGGACATGAGAATAAGTTGTAGACCTCATGACCCTTTGCCCCCGTAAACATTTAGTATTTCCCATCAACAAGGATCTTCTCTCATGTAAGCATATACAGTCACCCACAGCAGGAAATTTAACACTGATGCAAAGCTATCAATACTGTGTTCCCCTCATTTATAGGTTTCATCATTTATTTACTTATATCAGTGTGAAGCCATGGATTTCTCCTTTATTTAACAAATTAGAATCTGTTACTATCATTCTTTGTTTTAATGCTCCAACTGTCCCAAATGCTGCCAGTGGGGGCCCCTTCTGGAGGGCCTCTGTGTCCTTTTGACCCATCTTCATCCTTCTTCTCGTGCTTCCTTACTTGATGGCACAACAAGATATTCCAGGTTCATCTTATACTTCTCTTGCCACAACCCTAGGATCTCCAAGGCACCCTCGTTCTTTTTAGTGGAGACTGGTGTTTAGCAGCCAAGATCTGAGCTTGGAAGTGCCCTTTGCTATTGAGGTATTATTGCTTCCATTTATCTCAGTGGACACAGCTAGGAACTGTGGATCTAGGTAGACACACAGGTGTATATACCGATGTCCACACCCACCTGTCATAATACATATATGGAAATAAATGCTATGAGGTTATACTGATATGTTCAAGTCAAATCTAACACAAAGCCACAGGTTTCATTTGGTGTTTCCTCCTTTCCATATCTGCAACTCCTATCTTCAAGAGAAGCTCACATCATTCTCAATCTATGTGTTCAAAAGCCTCAACATTTCCAACCCCTACCGCCGTGCAAAACAATTCTACACGTGGAGTTTAATAATTGTTCACCATTCTTTTCACTTTTGTTCACAGATATATAGTCAAAGTATTGTATTAAAAAGTACATGCTGAAATTAGTAGACAGTAATTTTAAAGCAATTATTATAAACATGAAAAATATGCCCAGGATAGAAAAGGAAATGTCAACATAATGAGGAGAGAAATGAAAAACGCAGAAAAGATCCAAATAGAACTTATATGACTAAAAAGTGAAATAGATGAAACAAACATACTCTCAATGGGATGAATAGGTTAGACCGTGTAGAAAAAAAAATCAGTGAATTTGAAAACATAACAGTAGAAATATCCAAAATGAAGGACAGAGAAAAAAGACTTAAAAATAACACAGCCTCATTCTCATTCTCAATGAGCTCTGGGACAATAGTAAGAAGTTTAATGTACATACAATTTGAGTCTTCAAAAGGGAGGAGAGAAAGGACAGAAAAAATATTCAAAGATGGCTGAGATTTTTTTCAAATTTCATGGAAACTATACACTCACAAATCATGAGTCTTAATGAAACCAAGCAGAAGAAATATTTTTAAAGCCCTACAACAATACAGGTAATAACCAAATTGCTGAAAAGCAGTGATAAAAAGAAAATCTTAAAAGCAATCAGAGAAAAAAGATGCATATACAGAGGAACAAAGATGGGAATGACAGCAGACCTCTCGTTAGAAACTATGCCAATCAGAAGACAACAGAGCACCATCTTCAAAAGATTTAAAATACAAACAAAATCCAAAGTCAATCTGGAATTCTACACCCACCCAGCAGAGATACCTTCCATAAAATGAAGATAAAGAGATTTTCAGATTTTAAAAAACCAGAGATAATTTATGCCAGCAGGTCTACACTATAAGAAACATTAGAGGAAGTCCTTCAAGCAGAAGGAAAATGATATAAAAATGGAAATCTGTGCCAACCACGGCAGGTAAGGTCTGTAATCCTAGTGCTTTGGGAGACTGAGGTGGGCAGGTCACTTGAGGTAAGGAATTCTAGATCAGCCTAACTAACATGGTGAAACCTCATCTCTACTAAAAATACAAAAATTAGCTGGGCATGGTGGTGGGCGCCTATAGTCCCAGGTACTCAGGAGGCTGAGGCAGGAGAATTATTTGAACCCGGGAGGCAGAGGTTGCAGTGAGCTGAGATCATGCCACTGCACTCTAGCCTGGATGACAGAGTAAGTGAGATTCCATCTCAAAACAAAAACGAAAACAAAAACTAAACTAAACTAAACTAAACTTTAAAAAATTTTTTTTAAAAAAGAAATCTGGACCTACACAAAGAAATGAAGACTTTCATAGTAAATACATGGTTAAATGTAAAAGACTTTCTAATTTTTAATCTCTTTAAATTATAATTAACTGTTTAAAGAAAAAAACCATTGGCCAGGCATGGTGGCCTACGTCTGTAATCCCAGCACTTTGGGAGGCTGAGGTTGGTGGATCACGAGGTCAGGAGTTCAAGACCAGCCTGGCCAAGATGGTGAAACCCCATCTCTACTAAAAATAAAAAAAAAAAAACTAGCTGGGTGTGGTGGTGAGCGCCTGTAATCACAGCTATTCAGGGGGCTGAGGCAGAGAATTGCTTGAACCTGGGAGGTGGAGGTTGCAGTGAGCCAAGATCACGCCACTGCACTCCAACCTGGCAACAGAGTGAGACACCATCTCAAACAAACAAACAAACAAAAAGTTAACTGTGCATTATTGGGTTTATAACACATGTAAAGTAATATATATGACAACAACAGCATGAGGGCCAGAAGGGAAATGGATGTATGCTGTCATAAGGTTATTATATCATATTTGAAAGTGTATAATATTATTTGAAGGTAAACTGTATTAAGTTAAAAATGTGTTTTACATCTAGAATAATCACGAGAAAATAAATCAGAGGTGTAGCTAATAAGTCAGTAGTAGAGATAATATGAAATCATTTTTAAAAATCCAAAAGAAACTATAGAGAACAGATGTAACAAATAGGAAGATGATAGGTTAAAATTCAACCATATGGATAATTACATTAAATGTAAATGGTCTAAAACACTCTAATTAAAAGGAAGAGATTTGTCAGGCTGGATTTAAAAAAATAAATACTATACTTCTTTTTTTTTAGCATTTACAAGAAAGAGAATCAAGGCCACAGTCATTAAAGTGTGGTAAGGGTTTTGCTGAAGATTTCACAGGAAGCCAGAACAAGAAGCCACAACAAATACCCAGACTGCTATTTTATCAGCATTGTGCCCACTGCCTACATACACCTCCTTTCTTCATGGCTCCCCTGGTGGGATGTGGGGACCATTTTGCGCTGCTGGCAGAGGTCAGCCTCACCCCCAGGCTCATCCCCACTCCAGGATCTTCCCCTCCATGCGTGCATCAGCCTCTCTCCTTCTTCACATAGGACAGCCTGGCCCTATCCAGCCCTGGGGCCTCCAGCCCTACTTCAGCTCACTCAGCCAAGAAAGGGCTCATCAGAAACTAGAGATATTAGAAGGCAGAGGGCAGTACAAATGATAACCAATGTTGTTTTGGTCACCTTTACAAACTGCTTTTCCTGTGTGCAGCCTTATGGCTTCTCAAGGCCCATCACACACAGAAGTGTCACAGACAACACTTCATGTCAGTATCACACAATCTAACCTGTCTTCCCTGTGAGCCTCTTCTCTAAGCAGGTCACCTGCAGAGGTGGGGCAGTGCAGACAGAGACTTTCCTTATGGGGCCCAGCATGCAGCCAGGACCCCCTACCACACTACCGTGTTCCAACAGCTGTGCCTGGGCCATGGGTCAGGACGGTCCTGGGAGAGAGCCAGCCATGGGCTGAGGCTGAAGTGTGCAGGTCCTGCATCTCTGTGTGGAAAAGCTGACCCCCAGGCTAAGACTCACCCTGTCAGGGACGGTGGGACTACTTCTGCTTTGGGGAACACAGGGTGCAGAAATGTGCTGGTGGCCACCACCATGAGCCCGCCATGTGGATGTGGCACAGGAGGACTCACTGCTCAGGGCGCAGGCATTTTGCTGCATGCATCCTCTGGCCTCAGCAGGGGTGGAAGAGAGAGGCCTTCACAGGGGCACAACCACCACTACAGCCCCAGGCTGTGGTCTGAGGCCTATTCTGAGCCCACCACCAGAATGGTGGCATGAGGATGGATGTGGTCCCTGCCTTCATGGAGTGCATATCCCAAACAAGAAAACTAAGGAGCACCCCAGGTGAGGTCAGAACCAATAAGCTGCAGTGAGCACAGAGGGTGGGGCTGGGGGAGTGTCTGAGTGGGGGGGGCGGGGGCAGGGAAGTGTAGCGGGGATTCTGGCCAGGAGAGACAGGATCCCACCGGCGTTTTGTACTGTTCCCTTGCCCACTCTGCACAGAGGAGGGCAGGCTGGAGGGAAAGGCCAGGAGCTGGAGGTCAGCAAGGGAGTGCTGCAGGTGTCCAGGCAAGTGGGGACGGAGCTTGCATCAGGAAGGGGACAACTGGGAAGTGGTCCAAATAGAGATGTAGGCGGAGCCGCTGCTGACATGGAGGGTGAGGGAGAGGAAGGAGGCATCGGGGAGGCTCTCAGGGGTTCATTCACGGAGATGGGTGGGGGCCAGGGAGGAAGCAGGATTTCTGTTTGGGTCCCACTGAGTTTGGGGTAGCACAGTAAGGAGGCAGCTGGACCTAGCAGACTGAAGACCCCTGAATCTGCATTCTGAGCCTCAGTTTCCTCATCTGCACTGGGCATGACTGTCCTGCTCCATCCTCTCAGGGGCTGCCTGTGAGGTCCAGGCAGATCACAGCTGTCCTGGGCTCATGGCCTTGACTTGGAGTCATCAGGCTCTCTCACTCCAGCATCCTTCTTGACTCCAGCCCCATTCCTCTTCCCCAGGATCCCCTTCCATCTGCTTCCGCCATACCCAGGCATCATCAAGAAGGGGGTGCTGATGAGGGGCAGGACTACCTTGGCCAAGCCCATAGCAGGGGGTGGGCCAGCCCTGGAACGTCAGTGAATAGGGTGGCCAAGGGGCAGCCCAGGACCCTCCTCCCAGCCAAGGGGCTCCTGCATTTGCTGCGGTGTTTCATGAGCTCAGAAAAGAGCAGAGAGGGCAGTGATTTCTCCCCACGTCTTCTCCCAGATCCGCTCATGTGCAGGCCTCGGTCCCGCTGAGACAGTCCCTGTGGGTCAGGGTGGATTTTCCCGATGCCTTGGAGCTGGTGACCACACAACCGTGACAGTGATGGGGTGTGTCACAGGTACGATCTGATGGGGAGCTTCACCACACAGACGGGGAGACAGAGGCTCAGGGAGGAAATGACCAGGCAAAGGTCACAGGCTGCATGTGAGCTCCCACACCAGAGCAGCTGCCCTGGGCTCTGTGTTCTGGGAGGGGTAGGGTCGGGATTGTGCCCGGATGGGAATGTCATGCAGAGCCAGAGTGAGCAGACTTCCTCAGGACGCAGAGTAGGGGTTTGGCCAGCACCAGCCAGGATCAGGCTGACTGTCTGCATTCCTCCTTCTTGCCTGCGGGCTCTGCAGGCCACCACCCACTCTCGACCCTCAAATCCTCCCTGCCTCTGCTCAGGGCTCTGTCAGGGGTCCTGATACCAAAGAAACTGAGATCTTCCCATGTTCTAAAGACCATGCCGTGGGTGGGGGCAGTGCTTGGAGCCAGGGGCTTCCGTGTAGGGGGCACCAGGAAGATTTCCTCTCTCATTACCTGCACCTGCCCCTAGGAAACCACTCCACCTGCACAGGCCCCACGGACCACGGCAAGCTCCGTCTTAATGCAGACGCTGGCAGTTCCTGCATGGCAGGGTAGCAGCAGCGCACCACACTCCACGGCATGCCACACTCCTTGGCGCACCACACTCCTCGGTGTGCCACACTCCTTGGCTGCATTATCTTTGTGTGTAGAACCTCAGCAATAAAATGGACTTTCAACACTTTTCAGAGCCTCACGACTCCCCACACACGTACAGCTACTATGACATGAGAAAGAAGCAAAACGATGGGTCCCTTCAGGAAAGGGGGCCGCTCCATGTGCGGCAGAGCTGTCTTGCTAGGGCCATAATCCATGTGCTATTTCTGATGAAGACTGAAGAAGCACCCATCTCATGCAAGAGCACTTGTGATTTCTACCTGTGACTTGCGGGCAGTGTCAGAGGGAGGCACCTTCATTCATTCAGACAACAAGCCTACTCTAGGTCAAGCCACAGGCTGGGGGCAGAGGAGCACAGAGGTCACTGCAGTGGGATGGGGGCTGGAACGTCCTGGCTGGGCCTGACATGGGGGTCTGAGTCCAGGGCCAGCAGACACCATGCCCTACTGACTGGAGCTGGACAAGGGCCAGAGCCAGGGGCCTCAGAAGAGGGTCTGCTTGGCCTGGGTGGGCGTGGGAGGCCCCAGTCAGGTCCACTTCCTTCAGAACAAATGCCTCCCTTCTTTCCACCTGGCTTCAGCCCTAACCTGCTGCCAAGCACCCCTTCCTCTCTCCCTCCTTGACCACAGAGCCCTCACAGTTACTTCAGGCAAGGCGTCCTGGGCAATGCACCCTCAAGAATCCCATTTTCCTTCCTGCTAAGCAAACAGAAAGGTGAAGTGCACTGCAGGCACTGCGTCCACATCAGCAAATGTTTTTCAAATAATATCTTTGTTTCAGGAAAAAGCTCTGATGGAGATAAATGTTTTGTTAGCAGCCAGAAGGTTCATTTCTGACGAAACCCTTGTTTTCCTAGCAGATCTTCCCACGTTAGAGCTGTTTCCCCTAGTTGTTCTGGCAAGGGTAGATATTTTCGGTGAGGCTGTTAAGTAGGTTAACCATTTTAATAATATTTTTCACCTGTGACTTTGGGCGGGAACGCTGAGCCTGGCCCAAATGCTTAAGGAGCCTTTTGAGTTCTGTTCGGATGGTGCCAATGTGAGTGTCCCATACCTAAAGTGGACAGGCCTCCTCCAGCTCGGGCCAACCCTGAGTGCCGTTCTGCCCTACCCACTTCGTACTTCCAGCAGTCAGTCCCGCTCCTCTGTCCAAGTCCTGGTCCAGAGGGACTTTCAGCGGGTAGCATCGACAGCATGGCTGCTCCTCCCACCACGGTCAGGTCACCCAGTGCTGCCACCGAGGTGGGGAGGCCTTCCTGAGCAGGTGGTGGAAACACAGTGGGCACTGTGGATGGTGTTGGGAGTTGTGGGGTGGGAGGTGCCCTGGAGGGCATGTGGTGGAGGAGGCCCTGTGGGTGGAGGCGGCGACGGATGATGATAGCCATGCAGAGGATGTGGATGGTGACGACGGGAAACTGGGGACCATGGGGCTGGTGGTGGTGGAGGGAGTGCTGCTGCCGGTGGGGATGAAGGAGGTGGTGCTGATGGTGGAGTTGGCAGTACAGGTGGTATTACTCTGGGCAGCACAGATGGCAGAGGCGATGTGGCTGGCAGTGGTTTGAGACTGGAGGTGGGCGAGGGTGTGGGAGGGCTGATGGTGGAGGTGGCAGTGGTGATGGAGCCAGAGGGGACTCTACTAGAGGCTGGCCCAGCAGTTTTCTAGATATGATCTGGGATGTTTCAGGAAACCACCAAGTTCCAGTGCACGGTTGGCCTACTCAGGGCAAGTGCTCCATGCAGTTACCAGGTGCATTTCATTCCCTGGGCGGCCATAAGAGCTTGGCCTAGGGTTACACTCTGGGAGCCAGGGAGACAGAACTGGCACTCGGGCCTGTTCCTTCAGCTGAGCTGAGCCTGCTGCCATGAGTCCCTGGCCCCAGGAGTCCCACTGCGAGTCCTGTTTGGAGGGTCTGAGCCTGAGCGGCCAGACCCCAGACTGCGGAGAGGAGGAGAGAGAGGGGCAAGTCTGTTGCTAGCCCGCGCAGGAGGGTCTGCGGAGAAGCAGGCCCTGCCCTAAGCGCTTGGGCAAGGGGTCCAGTCTCCTGGCCCTGGGCCGCACTGGCGTCCACGGGGGGCGGGGCTGAAATGGCCCAAGGAGGGGCTGCAACCTTCGCAGGCCAGGAGCCCCACTTGGGAAACTGAGGCCCGGGAAGCCCGTGCCCACGGCCACATGGCCATGTGTGAAAACCAGGGCA